>NC_136059.1:32400389-32854532 GCF_964261635.1 Lissotriton helveticus | reverse complement strand
AGTGGAGTCAGTCTGGTGAGCTGCGGTACGAACGCTCTTAGCTATGCCCTGAGCAGGGATCTGTGGTTCCCATGTATAGTGGAGTCAGTCTAGTGAGCTGCGGTACGAACGCTCTTAGCTATGCCCTGAGCAGGGATCTGTGGTTCCCATGTATAGTGGAGTCAGTCTAGTGAGCTGCGGTACGAACGCTCTTAGCTATGCCCTGAGCAGGGATCTGTGGTTCCCATGTATAGTGGAGTCAGTCTAGTGAGCTGCGGTACGAACGCTCTTAGCTATGCCCTGAGCAGGGATCTGTGGTTCCCATGTATAGTGGAGTCAGTCTAGTGAGCTGCGGTACGAACGCTCTTAGCTATGCCCTGAGCAGGGATCTGTGGTTCCCATGTATAGTGGAGTCAGTCTAGTGAGCTGCAGTACGAACGCTCTTAGCTATGCCCTGAGCAGGGATCTGTGGTTCCCATGTATAGTGGAGTCAGTCTAGTGAGCTGCGGTACGAACGCTCTTAGCTATGCCCTGAGCAGGGATCTGTGGTTCCCATGTATAGTGGAGTCAGTCTAGTGAGCTGCAGTACGAACGCTCTTAGCTATGCCCTGAGCAGGGATCTGTGGTTCCCATGTATAGTGGAGTCAGTCTAGTGAGCTGCGGTACGAACGCTCTTAGCTATGCCCTGAGCAGGGATCTGTGGTTCCCATGTATAGTGGAGTCGGTCTAGTGAGCTGCGGTACGAACGCTCTTAGCTATGCCCTGAGCAGGGATCTGTGGTTCCCATGTATAGTGGAGTCAGTCTAGTGAGCTGCGGTACGAACGCTCTTAGCTATGCCCTGAGCAGGGATCTGTGGTTCCCATGTATAGTGGAGTCAGTCTAGTGAGCTGCGGTACGAACGCTCTTAGCTATGCCCTGAGCAGGGATCTGTGGTTCCCATGTATAGTGGAGTCAGTCTAGTGAGCTGCGGTACGAACGCTCTTAGCTATGCCCTGAGCAGGGATCTGTGGTTCCCATGTATAGTGGAGTCAGTCTAGTGAGCTGCGGTACGAACGCTCTTAGCTATGCCCTGAGCAGGGATCTGTGGTTCCCATGTATAGTGGAGTCAGTCTAGTGAGCTGCTAGCCGGAGACCTTAGCTGTATCCTGAACAGGGGAGTTTGGCCCTTAGGTATAGAGGAGTCAGTCTATGGAGATAATGGCCAGAAACCTTAGCTCTTCTCTGAGCAGAGGCCTATGGCCCCCAGGAAATAGTGCAGTCAGTCTAGTGAGCTGGTGGCTGGAGACTTTAGCTGTGCCCTGAGCAGGGGCTTGTGGCCCTCAGGTATACTGGATTCAGTCTAGTGAGCTGGTTGCCGAGGACCTTAACCATGCCCTAAGTAGAGGGTATGGACCACAGGTATGGTGTAGTTAGTCTAATGAGCTGCTGGTTGAGGAGCTTAGTTGTTCCCTAAGCAGTGGTTGTGGCCCCGGGTATAGTGCAGTCATTGTAGGGGGATGCTAGCCAAAGGTCTGAGCAGTATACTGAGTAGGTGCCTGTGGCCCCCTGGTATAATCTAATCAGTCTAAGGAGCTGTTGGCTGGAGGCCTTAGCTGTGCCCTAAGCAGGGGCTTGTGACCCCCAGGTGTAGTGCAATCATTCTAGAGAGCTGCTGGCCAGAGACCTTAGCTGTGCCCTGAGCAGGGGCTTGTGGTTCTCATTTCGCCACGTGTTGGTTGTTTGGTCTCCAAAACATGTGCCTGGTAGGAAATGCCAGACCTGAGGTATTCTTTCCGTCCCCTCTGCTTCCTGAGTGTAAGGTTTGTTTCCAGCTAAAGCCTTGTCTGGGTTTTCCCTCATAAACTCTGCTGCCCTCTGTGCTGCCTCAGTATAAATCTCACTTCTGGGTCCATTCCAGGTGCCACTGTAAGCCAGGGTGTCTGGGAGGGCTGCTCCGGCCCTTAAAGCTCAGGGGGAGGGTGGTACGTTAACTGATGCTAGTTCAAAAAGCTTTGGTGGGAAGCAAAGGACTGTGCAACGATTTTTGGCACTCTAGTTAAAGCTGTCAGCTCTTGTCTATAGATCCTCATTTGTCATCTTTTTTTATATAGTGCATTATTGTGATTAGTTGGCTTCATAGCACTAACATATAAAGGGTACAGGGATGCAGTTGAGGGATCATCAGTGTGTGTGTGCCGGGGTCCCACTGTGACAATGAAAGGGAGGAAGTGTCAAAGGAAGAGGAGCTGAGAGGAACCACTAAGCTATGGGTAAGTAGTGCATTGAAGTTGGTAAGAAGACTGACAGCGCTTGAGCGTACAGGTAGGGGAAGTGGGTGTGGGCTAGAGATTTACTCTGATGGTAGCACCGTAAGCATGATGGAATGGCACGGTGGCCCAGAGGCCTGAGGGTCCAACTGAACCCTGACTATTGCTGTATTTCATAGTTCAGTCAGTGGCCAGTGACCTTTCCTTATGCACTAGGGTCCATGACACACTGGTTACCTGACTAGATGCACTCTGATAGTAGCACTATAAGTGTAATGTAGTGGCTCAGAGATTTGCTGGGAGGAGTCAGACATTACTCCTAAATGTGTTTTTCACTATTGCAAGGCCTAGCTCTCCCCAAGGATAACATTGGGTTACCTTATTACATTTAATAAGTGCTAACATTTGATTGGAAACAAATAAGATTGTTAAGTTTGGCCTCTAATTGTGATCTAAAACCCTTTTAATAGAAAATGTTTGAATTTAAGTCACAAAATTCTGAAAATGCTACTTTAAGAAAGTTGTAATTTTCTTGTCCTAACCATTTGATGCCTGTTTCCAGTATCCTGGGTCACATGACTAGTTATACCTGGAAGTTGGTCTTTGTGTATTACTCCCAGATAGTGAGAAAAAGGGGGAATAGGTATCGTCAGGATGGGCCATTTCTGTGAGGATGTGGAGGAGGGGCTGTCACCTACCACGCTTGCATATCACAAAGACTCTACCTCAGTACTCTCACAAAGAGTTTCACACTATTCTTTTGTGCCACCAGACAAGCTAGGGCCAGGGCAGGTAGGAAGGACATTCCAGCTACCTCTGTTGGGCGGGACTCTAGAAACCTCTCTGACTCTAGAACCTTCTCTTACTTCAAAGTGGGCTCCAGGTATAAATATGACACCCTCAGACCCAACTCTTCAGATCACTTCTGAACCTATGTACCAAGCCAGAAAGAAATACTGCCAAGCAGTGAACCCTGCCCTGCTCACCTACTGCTGACCAAAGAGTGCTTTGTTGCACTGGGCCTGTATGGGCCTAGGATCCAGAGGCCTCTCCAATGGTCAGTCGGCTGGCCCCCTATTTAAGCCACAGGGGCATAACAGGCTTCGTTCACGTCAGTGCAACTCCCTGCATCTAGCATTCATCTATGTTTCCTGATAAAAATGGTATCTCGCTTGTGTGGGTAGGTCTAGTGCCCATGACAGGATATGGTTCAAAACATAATATGGACACATCACATTTTTCCACTCAAAAAGGACCAATTTTTTGCAAAGTAAGTAGCTATGCAGTTTGGGCCCTAGTTCAAACAGCACTTAGGGAAACCTCGCAAACCTGTAATTTCTTTTTAAAACTAGGGACCTTGGGGAATCCAGGGTGATGTGCCTTTCATGTCTTTCAACAGGAAGTTGTTTACCCAGAGTCCCTTGCCAAGTTCAAATAGTGACTACAAAAACACATTTTTCTCACATTTCTGTGATGGCGAGTTCTGGAATCTGTGACGAATCACAAACTACCTTCCACCTAGAATTCCCCCAATTTCCTGATAAAAATGGTACTCCACTTGTGTGGGTAGGCTCAGTGCCCGTGACGGAAAATGGCCTAAAACGCGATATGAATACACCACGGGGCATATTACCAAGCCTGGCGATATTGGATTATCGACGCTTTAGCGGCTGTTTTCAGCCGCTAAGCGTCGATAATTATATCGCCCTATTAGCAAGCTGTCGCTAACTGATGTTAGCGACAGCTTTTAGGCGATAGCGAGCGGTTTGGGGCCCGCTTTGCATGTCAGCAATATTTATCGCTAATGACATGCAAAGTGGGCGTACCCAACCAGTTAGCGAATGAAAGCCGTCGCTAACGTTGCTATCGCCTATTCACAAGGCTTGCGTAGTGATGGAAATATTCCCGCTATCGCCCAAAACTAACGCCTGCTCAGACCAGTTCTTAGCCACTATATCCAATGGGAGTGGATATTGTGGCTAAGTCCCTCTTAGCGATAATGCGTGAATATCGCTGGATTCTCAGCGATATTCTCGCATTTCGCAGCTAACGCCTTCCTTCCTTCCACCCAGCATTCCCCCAAGTCTCCCGATAACAATGGCACCCAACTTATGTGGGAAGGCCTTGTACTTGGGACACTAGACAGCCCAAAATTCAACATGGATACATCACATTTTTTCACTCAAAACTGACCAATTCTTTGGAAATTTGCTAGCAGTGGACTTTGGGCCCTAGCTTTGCCAGCACCTAGGGAAGACTGGCAAAGTTGCACATTTTGTAAAACTAGACACCAGGGGAAATCCAGAGTCGAGTGACCTGTGAGGCTTTCATATTATTTTTTACTCAGAATCCCTTGAACACGCCAAACCTTTACCCAAAAAAGAAACACATTTTGTGATGGGAATTTCTGGAATCTGTGGGGAGTCACAAGCTTCCTTCCACCCAGAATTCCTCCACGTCTCCCGATAAAAATGGTACCCCACTTGTGTGGGTAGGCCCAGTGCCTGTGACAGTAAACTTCATAAAATGCAAACATGGATACATCACAATTTTGCATGCAAAAACTGACCCTTTTTTGCAAAGTGGTTAGCTATGGTTTTTTGTTCATCCGGCACCCGAGAAACCTCACACACCTCGACATTTTTGAAAACTATAAACCTGGGGAAGTCCAAGGCGTTGTGCCTTTTGTGGCTTTCATCAATTTTTATTTTACCCAGAATCCCTTGCAAACCTCAAACTTTGACTATAAGAACACATTTCCCTCACATTTCTGTGATGGAAAGTTCTGGAATCTGCGTGAAGTCACAAACTTCCTTCCACCCAGCTTTTCCCATAGTCTCCTGATAAAAATGGCACTTTACGTGTGTGGGTAGGCCTAGTGCACCCAGCAGTAAATGGCCCAAAACTCAGGAAACAAAAGAAATGGGGTCCTATGGGGAGCCACAAAGAGTGGTATCCGTGAAAAAACTACCCGTACTTAGTCGCACCTTAGTCAATGATACCAATCACACAATGGACAAAGAAACCTCAAAATGTTCAGTTGTGTTTACCTTCTAGTAGTCAAAGTAAAACATTTGGTTGGACCTGTTATATAATATTCAAAGTGATGCATGCAGCAGACTTAGTAAAAATTAAGTACATAAGTAACAGTAAAAACGACAAAAATATTTATCCGGCAAGAATATTTTTTAATCATAAAGGGTTGATTCATTTATACAAAAAAGTACACAGTAGAAAAATCAAACACAATGCATCATATTTAAAACGAATAAAATAATGTAAAATACTCAAGATGCACACTACAGAAAGAGAAAATGATAAAAATGTTCAAGAGGAACAGTTGTCGACGCGGCGTTTCGGTACAGTGTTAAAAACCTTCATCAGGACAGTTTCTGTTAAAGAAACAACAAAATTACTGTGTGTTTGGTTTACATATATCATCATTTTTTTTAAAATTACGGACAAGCTGTTATAACCCAAAACATAATTCCAAACTGTTTGTTTTACATATTTTTTGTCTCGTTTATTCTTCACATTATTGCACTGCAACAAGGGGCCAACACAAAAAGTAATCGGGCAACGATTCGAGAGAGGTTTACGTTATTGGTATCATGAAAAAGGTGGGGGTAACTAAAGGAGTGCTAAGCACTACTATTGTGGAGTTACATATATCCTTATTCTCAATATACATGGTAAGGGAATGCTTACCTCGGTCATTAAGAGGTATGATGATCTTAATGATGCACTGAAATAGCGTGCAGGGTATTGGGTATGAGAAGTACAACCAAATTCATAAATTTTTGGCTGGGCTTGAAGATAAAAACAATCTAAAAAATAAAGAAAAAGGCCATCAGCAAATTGTAATTGAAGGTATAGTTGCTGGCACAATGCGTTTTGAGGGGCAGACTGAAAATACACCCGTAATCAATACCTTTCTTAGTTAAAGAGCAAGCTCACACTGGAGTAACAGGAGCCACCGATCTCAAAATCCTGTTTAATTGGGTGTATCTGAGTATCCTGTTTGATTGGATATACCTGAAGCGAAAAGAGGAAGGGGGCAAGGCGGATTTATTAGTGCTGTTACTGCCTATTTAGTGTCATCAGAAACCCTCTCACTCTGGTTTTGACTTACCCCGGTTGTTTACTTGGGTAAGAAACAATGCGACCACGGTTTATGAATAAAATCCCCGTGTGTGCACTGGGAGAGAGGGGGAAGTGACAGCCTCCCTCGTAGCCACCGAAATCTGTGAAAAGAGAGCGCTATTAGTTTGCAGTTTGTAACTATATTAAGCGCATGAGATATGCTGTTTATTTACTTTAAGTTAAGTAAAATTGCGAAACGAAGACCCCACGGGTCAAGTGCTGTTTGTACATAAATTGTCATTGATCAAGTGGCCACGTCTGGTTCAATCAGCATGTGGCATCATTCGTGATTATCAGCTCTTAAAATATGCTATTTGTTTGGTTTAAGTTTGAGCAACGAGGACTTGTCTGTTCTGAAATTATTATTAATAAAATAACCTCATAGAGCTCACTAGACACGTGGCAACATTAGCGTCTACTAGTGCTTGGTTGTGCACATTCAAATGACGGACTTGGCAGAATGGCAATATTCACGCTGTTGTCCGTGCGTGCAATTACATTTGACCGAGCCGCTGTTAGGCAGGGCTACAGATCTAAGTTGGAGGTTCAAAGTCCCTATCGCTTACCTCAATCAATCGGGCCGGCCTCCCTGCTCCTGTTAACTTCAGCGTTTCGGGGGTTCTGGCAAAGTATTTTTGTGTTACCGCGCGTAGAGCGTCTTATATCAGAAAGAAACGCTCATTGGTTTGTTAAGATCTACAACCTGATTGGACTCCAGTGGGTCACATGTTACGGGCGCTTTTTTTTGGGAAATTGCGAGATTTGGGAGACAAACTTTATTGTATGTTACGGGGACATCCATGGCGGCTTATAAGCCTTAAAGCCCCGCGCTATGGTTAGAGAGAGTCAAAGTAATGTTGTTTAGTCAAGGGCAGTTAAGCAAATTATAGTGGACCGAATTGAAGATATTGGCACCTGTTTTCTTGGTAAAGAGGCGGTATCTGGGAACAATTCAGATACATATGTATAGAAAATTTTTAAAATAAATTTATTAATAATAAACCGTCTCCTTGTATAGAGAATAGGCGTTTGGTCTTTATATTCCTCCTGACAATACCGTAAGGGCATTAGGAGGTGCTCTCATAAATGCATTAAAAGGTCCTATACTATGCGCTCCCAATCTTCTCTGCTGTTTAACCCTTGCCTGACACTATTAAACTTAGACATATAAAATTGCTCACGCTTCTTTCTTTTCTGGTTGAGGTCACCGCCTCTCGTTGTGATGGTGACAATTTCAAGGCAGCACCACTTAAGGTCACTGATGTTGTGTTTCGCCTTGCACCAGTGTTCTGTAAGCGGTGCCCCTTTCTTATTGGTGCGGAGGGCTGACCTGTGCTCATTCATCCTAATGCGAATTTCTCTAGAGGTCTCCCCAATGTATATGAAATTGCAGGGGCAGCGGATCAAATATATAACATTTTTAGTCCTGCAATTCATAAAACTTTTGGGTTTACAGGTTGCGTTGTTGTTAGTGATGGTGCTGCCGCGGATAATATCGTTGCAATTACTGCAACCAGAGCAAGGGAAAGTTCCAGTTGGCAAAGGGGCATGGTCAATACATGGCTGCTCATGTCTTTTGGGTTCACTATATGTGTGCACGAGGTTATTATGAATCGTGCAGTTTCGTCGGAAAGAGAACATAGGTTTAGGAAGTCGACTCTGATGTTTGTCGCTTACTAAATGCCAGTTTCTGTTAATTATGTTCTTGAGTTTGTTGGTGACATGGTTAAAATTAGTTACAAAGATAATAGGTTTAGGGGAATCATCTCTATTTGTCTTACCATTGAAAAGACTTTCTCGATCATAATATTTCGCACGTTTGTATGCATGCCTAACCATTCTTCTCGGGTATCCTCGTTCAATGAATTTAGTTTTTAATATGGCTGCATGTTTGTCAAAGTCTTGGATGGTAGTGCAGTTTCTTTTAAGCCTAAGGAATTGGCCAAATGGGATGTTGTTGACCTGGCAGGGGGGATGGTTACTCGTGTAGTGTAACATAGTATTCCTGGCTGAAGGCTTGGTAAAAAGTTCGACATTTAGGACACCGTTAACATGTTTGATGATAATGTCCAAAAATTCACAGCTTTGAGGGTCGAAATGTGATGTGAATTTGAGGTTATCATCACCTAAGTTGAGCCAAGCAATAAACTCAATGAGGGTCTCGCTTGTGCCTGTCCAGATAAAAAAAACATCATCGATGTAGCGGGACCACATCGATACGTTTTCAAAGAATGGGGAAACCTGGTTGTATATATGTTTCTCTTCAAATTGTGATACATACAAGCAGGCCAGGCTTGGAGCACAGGTAGCCCCCATGCTGGTCCCCTTGATTTGACGATATAAGTCTTTATTGAATAAAAATAAATTATGTTTAAGGACCAAGGTAACACAGTCAATAATGAAAAGTTCATGTGCGGTATGATCCCTGTCCTCAGAATTGAGCATAGAGTTGATCATTCTGATAGTATCGTCTTGGGGTATATTTGTATATAACGCCTCGATATCCAGAGTGACTAGCATCTGGGTATCGGGGTTATATTCCACACCTTCTAGTTTATGAATAATGGCCGTGGTGTCTTTAATGTAGGCCTTTTGGGCTATCACGAGAGGCTGTAAAAAAATGTCAGCATACTTGCTGAGTGGTTCGGTTAGGGAACCTATGCTGGACACAATTGGCCGCATGGGGGGATTGGTAAAATCTTTGTGGACTTTAGGTAGCCCATACAAAGCCGGAATGGTGGGGTTCAGATTGTTTAGAAATGAGAACTCTTCATCACATATAATCTCATCATCTTTTGCTTGAGTTAGAAGGGTATTAATACTTGTTTTAAGTGAAGCCCAAGCTTGCATGTTTGCTGCTTCGTAATGGTCTTTGTTCTGTAATAGTAGATGCATCCTATTGATGTAATCGGTGGTGTCCATGATTACAATGCCACCACCTTTATCTGCTGGTTTAATAGTAAGGTTGGTGTTTTCTCGCAAGGCATGGAGTGCCAATGATTCATCTTTGCTGAGGTTAAAATTGATCCACTGTTTTTGTTTAAGTAAGTCATCTACGCTTTTATCTACAATACGCTCAAAGACTTCAATATCTTTAGGAACCATGTTAATATTAGGTGTCCATGTGGACTTATTTTTGAGGCCAGATCTATTACTGTTGGTGTGCCTATCCTTGCCATCAAAGAAGATGGACAATCTTATTTTTCTAAAGAGGCCTTGAAGGTCTCTTTCAAGTGAGTATCTGTCCACTGTGGAAGATATAGCAAAACCCAGGCCTTTCTCTAGGAGTGTGATCTCATGGTTACTCAATACATATTTGGAAAGGTTGATTATAGGGGCTTTCTTGGAACTATTTAGTCCCAATGCTTCTGACTCCTTGTATGAGGACGTCGTAGGAATGGGGGTGTGGAGTTGTAATTCCCACGACCCCTTCCTCTCCCTCTCGGGGGACCAGAATTTTGATGGCGCTGTTCCAAAAAAGAGAGCCCTTCTTGATTTGGGCCTGTTGTTGTTTCCCTCTCTTTGGTATTTCTGTTGTCATTGGAGTATTCACCCTCTGAGTCTGTGCTGCTGTATGATTGATCAAAAAATCTAACCTTTTTTTGGGGGAAATTCCTTGGTTGATTTTGCCATTGTTTCCGTTGTGGATTGTTGTCTCTAGGTCTGTCATAAAAGTCTCTCTGAAGGTAAGGATACACGTATTCTAGATTGTAATTAGCAATGTCTTTGCGCAGTTTATTACTCTTTTTATTAATTAGATAGTCATTATAGCCTGCAACATCTTTATTTATTTCATCTAATTTTTGTTTTGCATCTTGCAGGGCAGTGTTATCATTAAGTTTTGTTTCTAACTCTTCTATTTCTTTACGCTCAAAAACTAAAACCTCGTGGGCAGTTTCAATGATTAACAGTATCCAATCGCGGCTACATCGGTTTGCCACCAAGGTCCAGTTTTCAATGAACCTTCTGTTATTGATAAAAATTCCTGGTTCATTGACCACCTGCAACCCTTTAGGAATAATACCCTTTTTGCAGTATTCAACTAGGTATTCGGCATGTAATTCAGCTCTAACCACCTTCTTTTTTAGGTTCCATAATGTCCGCCATTCTTCCTCATCATGTTTATCAAGGCGAACTGTGGAAATATTTTTAGTTGGAGGACCATTAATAATTTTGTTAAATTGGTCTTCTGTATAGCTCAATGTTTTGAACCCTTCCATAACGGTGTTCGGTGTAAACGCCCACACAGGGTCTGTTGGATAAGATATTGAGTGAACTGCCTCCTCAGCAAGAATGCTGAGTAAAAGTAAGTAACAATGAAGGAGGCCCCCTACTGGTAATGATTATGGACCAGGGGAGAACAGAGAACAAAAGAAATGGGGTCCTATGGGGAGCCACAAAGAGTGGTATCCGTGAAAAAACTACCCGTACTTAGTCGCACCTTAGTCAATGATACCAATCACACAATGGACAAAGAAACCTCAAAATGTTCAGTTGTGTTTACCTTCTAGTAGTCAAAGTAAAACATTTGGTTGGACCTGTTATATAATATTCAAAGTGATGCATGCAGCAGACTTAGTAAAAATTAAGTACATAAGTAACAGTAAAAACGACAAAAATATTTATCCGGCAAGAATATTTTTTAATCATAAAGGGTTGATTCATTTATACAAAAAAGTACACAGTAGAAAAATCAAACACAATGCATCATATTTAAAACGAATAAAATAATGTAAAATACTCAAGATGCACACTACAGAAAGAGAAAATGATAAAAATGTTCAAGAGGAACAGTTGTCGACGCGGCGTTTCGGTACAGTGTTAAAAACCTTCATCAGGACAGTTTCTGTTAAAGAAACAACAAAATTACTGTGTGTTTGGTTTACATATATCATCATTTTTTTTTAAATTACGGACAAGCTGTTATAACCCAAAACATAATTCCAAACTGTTTGTTTTACATATTTTTTGTCTCGTTTATTCTTCACATTATTGCACTGCAACAAGGGGCCAACACAAAAAGTAATCGGGCAACGATTCGAGAGAGGTTTACGTTATTGGTATCATGAAAAAGGTGGGGGTAACTAAAGGAGTGCTAAGCACTACTATTGTGGAGTTACATATATCCTTATTCTCAATATACATGGTAAGGGAATGCTTACCTCGGTCATTAAGAGGTATGATGATCTTAATGATGCACTGAAATAGCGTGCAGGGTATTGGGTATGAGAAGTACAACCAAATTCATAAATTTTTGGCTGGGCTTGAAGATAAAAACAATCTAAAAAATAAAGAAAAAGGCCATCAGCAAATTGTAATTGAAGGTATAGTTGCTGGCACAATGCGTTTTGAGGGGCAGACTGAAAATACACCCGTAATCAATACCTTTCTTAGTTAAAGAGCAAGCTCACACTGGAGTAACAGGAGCCACCGATCTCAAAATCCTGTTTAATTGGGTGTATCTGAGTATCCTGTTTGATTGGATATACCTGAAGCGAAAAGAGGAAGGGGGCAAGGCGGATTTATTAGTGCTGTTACTGCCTATTTAGTGTCATCAGAAACCCTCTCACTCTGGTTTTGACTTACCCCGGTTGTTTACTTGGGTAAGAAACAATGCGACCACGGTTTATGAATAAAATCCCCGTGTGTGCACTGGGAGAGAGGGGGAAGTGACAGCCTCCCTCGTAGCCACCGAAATCTGTGAAAAGAGAGCGCTATTAGTTTGCAGTTTGTAACTATATTAAGCGCATGAGATATGCTGTTTATTTACTTTAAGTTAAGTAAAATTGCGAAACGAAGACCCCACGGGTCAAGTGCTGTTTGTACATAAATTGTCATTGATCAAGTGGCCACGTCTGGTTCAATCAGCATGTGGCATCATTCATGATTATCAGCTCTTAAAATATGCTATTTGTTTGGTTTAAGTTTGAGCAACGAGGACTTGTCTGTTCTGAAATTATTATTAATAAAATAACCTCATAGAGCTCACTAGACACGTGGCAACATTAGCGTCTACTAGTGCTTGGTTGTGCACATTCAAATGACGGACTTGGCAGAATGGCAATATTCACGCTGTTGTCCGTGCGTGCAATTACATTTGACCGAGCCGCTGTTAGGCAGGGCTACAGATCTAAGTTGGAGGTTCAAAGTCCCTATCGCTTACCTCAATCAATCGGGCCGGCCTCCCTGCTCCTGTTAACTTCAGCGTTTCGGGGGTTCTGGCAAAGTATTTTTGTGTTACCGCGCGTAGAGCGTCTTATATCAGAAAGAAACGCTCATTGGTTTGTTAAGATCTACAACCTGATTGGACTCCAGTGGGTCACATGTTACGGGCGCTTTTTTTTGGGAAATTGCGAGATTTGGGAGACAAACTTTATTGTATGTTACGGGGACATCCATGGCGGCTTATAAGCCTTAAAGCCCCGCGCTATGGTTAGAGAGAGTCAAAGTAATGTTGTTTAGTCAAGGGCAGTTAAGCAAATTATAGTGGACCGAATTGAAGATATTGGCACCTGTTTTCTTGGTAAAGAGGCGGTATCTGGGAACAATTCAGATACATATGTATAGAAAATTTTTAAAATAAATTTATTAATAATAAACCGTCTCCTTGTATAGAGAATAGGCGTTTGGTCTTTATATTCCTCCTGACAATACCGTAAGGGCATTAGGAGGTGCTCTCATAAATGCATTAAAAGGTCCTATACTATGCGCTCCCAATCTTCTCTGCTGTTTAACCCTTGCCTGACACTATTAAACTTAGACATATAAAATTGCTCACGCTTCTTTCTTTTCTGGTTGAGGTCACCGCCTCTCGTTGTGATGGTGACAATTTCAAGGCAGCACCACTTAAGGTCACTGATGTTGTGTTTCGCCTTGCACCAGTGTTCTGTAAGCGGTGCCCCTTTCTTATTGGTGCGGAGGGCTGACCTGTGCTCATTCATCCTAATGCGAATTTCTCTAGAGGTCTCCCCAATGTATATGAAATTGCAGGGGCAGCGGATCAAATATATAACATTTTTAGTCCTGCAATTCATAAAACTTTTGGGTTTACAGGTTGCGTTGTTGTTAGTGATGGTGCTGCCGCGGATAATATCGTTGCAATTACTGCAACCAGAGCAAGGGAAAGTTCCAGTTGGCAAAGGGGCATGGTCAATACATGGCTGCTCATGTCTTTTGGGTTCACTATATGTGTGCACGAGGTTATTATGAATCGTGCAGTTTCGTCGGAAAGAGAACATAGGTTTAGGAAGTCGACTCTGATGTTTGTCGCTTACTAAATGCCAGTTTCTGTTAATTATGTTCTTGAGTTTGTTGGTGACATGGTTAAAATTAGTTACAAAGATAATAGGTTTAGGGGAATCATCTCTATTTGTCTTACCATTGAAAAGACTTTCTCGATCATAATATTTCGCACGTTTGTATGCATGCCTAACCATTCTTCTCGGGTATCCTCGTTCAATGAATTTAGTTTTTAATATGGCTGCATGTTTGTCAAAGTCTTGGATGGTAGTGCAGTTTCTTTTAAGCCTAAGGAATTGGCCAAATGGGATGTTGTTGACCTGGCAGGGGGGATGGTTACTCGTGTAGTGTAACATAGTATTCCTGGCTGAAGGCTTGGTAAAAAGTTCGACATTTAGGACACCGTTAACATGTTTGATGATAATGTCCAAAAATTCACAGCTTTGAGGGTCGAAATGTGATGTGAATTTGAGGTTATCATCACCTAAGTTGAGCCAAGCAATAAACTCAATGAGGGTCTCGCTTGTGCCTGTCCAGATAAAAAAAACATCATCGATGTAGCGGGACCACATCGATACGTTTTCAAAGAATGGGGAAACCTGGTTGTATATATGTTTCTCTTCAAATTGTGATACATACAAGCAGGCCAGGCTTGGAGCACAGGTAGCCCCCATGCTGGTCCCCTTGATTTGACGATATAAGTCTTTATTGAATAAAAATAAATTATGTTTAAGGACCAAGGTAACACAGTCAATAATGAAAAGTTCATGTGCGGTATGATGCCTGTCCTCAGAATTGAGCATAGAGTTGATCATTCTGATAGTATCGTCTTGGGGTATATTTGTATATAACGCCTCGATATCCAGAGTGACTAGCATCTGGGTATCGGGGTTATATTCCACACCTTCTAGTTTATGAATAATGGCCGTGGTGTCTTTAATGTAGGCCTTTTGGGCTATCACGAGAGGCTGTAAAAAAATGTCAGCATACTTGCTGAGTGGTTCGGTTAGGGAACCTATGCTGGACACAATTGGCCGCATGGGGGGATTGGTAAAATCTTTGTGGACTTTAGGTAGCCCATACAAAGCCGGAATGGTGGGGTTCAGATTGTTTAGAAATGAGAACTCTTCATCACATATAATCTCATCATCTTTTGCTTGAGTTAGAAGGGTATTAATACTTGTTTTAAGTGAAGCCCAAGCTTCAATGGTAGTGAAGCCCAAGTCTTTTCAATGGTAAGACAAATAGAGATGATTCCCCTAAACCTATTATCTTTGTAACTAATTTTAACCATGTCACCAACAAACTCAAGAACATAATTAACAGAAACTGGCATTTAGTAAGCGACAAACATCAGAGTCGACTTCCTAAACCTATGTTCTCTTTCCGACGAAACTGCACGATTCATAATAACCTCGTGCACACATATAGTGAACCCAAAAGACATGAGCAGCCATGTATTGACCATGCCCCTTTGCCAACTGGAACTTTCCCTTGCTCTGGTTGCAGTAATTGCAACGATATTATCCGCGGCAGCACCATCACTAACAACAACGCAACCTGTAAACCCAAAAGTTTTATGAATTGCAGGACTAAAAATGTTATATATTTGATCCGCTGCCCCTGCAATTTCATATACATTGGGGAGACCTCTAGAGAAATTCGCATTAGGATGAATGAGCACAGGTCAGCCCTCCGCACCAATAAGAAAGGGGCACCGCTTACAGAACACTGGTGCAAGGCGAAACACAAAATCAGTGACCTTAAGTGGTGCTGCCTTGAAATTGTCACCATCACAACGAGAGGCGGTGACCTCAACCAGAAAAGAAAGAAGCGTGAGCAATTTTATATGTCTAAGTTTAATAGTGTCAGGCAAGGGTTAAACAGCAGAGAAGATTGGGAGCGCATAGTATAGGACCTTTTAATGCATTTATGAGAGCACCTCCTAATGCCCTTACGGTATTGTCAGGAGGAATATAAAGACCAAACGCCTATTCTCTATACAAGGAGACGGTTTATTATTAATAAATTTATTTTAAAAATTTTCTATACATATGTATCTGAATTGTTCCCAGATACCGCCTCTTTACCAAGAAAACAGGTGCCAATATCTTCAATTCGGTCCACTATAATTTGCTTAACTGCCCTTGACTAAACAACATTACTTTGACTCTCTCTAACCATAGCGCGGGGCTTTAAGGCTTATAAGCCGCCATGGATGTCCCCGTAACATACAATAAAGTTTGTCTCCCAAATCTCGCAATTTCCCAAAAAAAAGCGCCCGTAACATGTGACCCACTGGAGTCCAATCAGGTTGTAGATCTTAACAAACCAATGAGCGTTTCTTTCTGATATAAGACACTCTACGCGCGGTAACACAAAAATACTTTGCCAGAACCCCCGAAACGCTGAAGTTAACAGGAGCAGGGAGGCCGGCCCGATTGATTGAGGTAAGCGATAGGGACTTTGAACCTCCAACTTAGATCTGTAGCCCTGCCTAACAGCGGCTCGGTCAAATGTAATTGCACGCACGGACAACAGCGTGAATATTGCCATTCTGCCAAGTCCGTCATTTGAATGTGCACAACCAAGCACTAGTAGACGCTAATGTTGCCACGTGTCTAGTGAGCTCTATGAGGTTATTTTATTAATAATAATTTCAGAACAGACAAGTCCTCGTTGCTCAAACTTAAACCAAACAAATAGCATATTTTAAGAGCTGATAATCACGAATGATGCCACATGCTGATTGAACCAGACGTGGCCACTTGATCAATGACAATTTATGTACAAATAGCACTTGACCCGTGGGGTCTTCGTTTCGCAATTTTACTTAACTTAAAGTAAATAAACAGCATATCTCATGCGCTTAATATAGTTACAAACTGCAAACTAATAGCGCTCTCTTTTCACAGATTTCGGTGGCTACGAGGGAGGCTGTCACTTCCCCCTCTCTCCCAGTGCACACACGGGGATTTTATTCATAAACCGTGGTCGCATTGTTTCTTACCCAAGTAAACAACCGGGGTAAGTCAAAACCAGAGTGAGAGGGTTTCTGATGACACTAAATAGGCAGTAACAGCACTAATAAATCCGCCT
Organism: Lissotriton helveticus; assembly: GCF_964261635.1. NCBI lineage: Eukaryota > Metazoa > Chordata > Amphibia > Caudata > Salamandridae > Lissotriton > Lissotriton helveticus. The sequence goes on along the minus strand of NC_136059.1, from coordinate 32,837,825 downwards.
TGCCCCCTTCCTCTTTTCGCTTCAGGTATATCCAATCAAACAGGATACTCAGATACACCCAATTAAACAGGATTTTGAGATCGGTGGCTCCTGTTACTCCAGTGTGAGCTTGCTCTTTAACTAAGAAAGGTATTGATTACGGGTGTATTTTCAGTCTGCCCCTCAAAACGCATTGTGCCAGCAACTATACCTTCAATTACAATTTGCTGATGGCCTTTTTCTTTATTTTTTAGATTGTTTTTATCTTCAAGCCCAGCCAAAAATTTATGAATTTGGTTGTACTTCTCATACCCAATACCCTGCACGCTATTTCAGTGCATCATTAAGATCATCATACCTCTTAATGACCGAGGTAAGCATTCCCTTACCATGTATATTGAGAATAAGGATATATGTAACTCCACAATAGTAGTGCTTAGCACTCCTTTAGTTACCCCCACCTTTTTCATGATACCAATAACGTAAACCTCTCTCGAATCGTTGCCCGATTACTTTTTGTGTTGGCCCCTTGTTGCAGTGCAATAATGTGAAGAATAAACGAGACAAAAAATATGTAAAACAAACAGTTTGGAATTATGTTTTGGGTTATAACAGCTTGTCCGTAATTTTAAAAAAAATGATGATATATGTAAACCAAACACACAGTAATTTTGTTGTTTCTTTAACAGAAACTGTCCTGATGAAGGTTTTTAACACTGTACCGAAACGCCGCGTCGACAACTGTTCCTCTTGAACATTTTTATCATTTTCTCTTTCTGTAGTGTGCATCTTGAGTATTTTACATTATTTTATTCGTTTTAAATATGATGCATTGTGTTTGATTTTTCTACTGTGTACTTTTTTGTATAAATGAATCAACCCTTTATGATTAAAAAATATTCTTGCCGGATAAATATTTTTGTCGTTTTTACTGTTACTTATGTACTTAATTTTTACTAAGTCTGCTGCATGCATCACTTTGAATATTATATAACAGGTCCAACCAAATGTTTTACTTTGACTACTAGAAGGTAAACACAACTGAACATTTTGAGGTTTCTTTGTCCATTGTGTGATTGGTATCATTGACTAAGGTGCGACTAAGTACGGGTAGTTTTTTCACGGATACCACTCTTTGTGGCTCCCCATAGGACCCCATTTCTTTTGTTCTCTGTTCTCCCCTGGTCCATAATCATTACCAGTAGGGGGCCTCCTTCATTGTTACTTACCAAAACTCAGGAATACGTCACATTTTTCCACTCAAAACTGACACTTTTTGTGGGAAATTTGGTAGCTGTGGAGTTTGGGCCCTAGCTTGGCTGGCACCTAGGGAAACCAGACAAACTTGCTAATTTTTTACAACTAGACACCAGGGGGGATCCAGGGTGGAGTGTTCTGTGTGGCTTTCACTAGTTTTATTTTACTGAAAACCCTTGCAAACCTCAAACTTTGACCAAAAAAGGCACATTTTACTCACATTTCTGTGATGTAAAGTTCTGAAATCTGTGGAAGCCACAAGCTTCCTTCCACCTAACATTGCCCCAAGTCTCTCAATGAAAAGGGTACCTCACTTTTGTGGATAGGCCTACTGCCCGCAGCTTGAAACAGCCCAAAATGCAACATGGACACATCATACTTTTCACTCAAAACTGACCCTTTATTTGCAAAGTGGGTAGCTGTGGATTGTAGGCCCTATGGTGACTTGTGTGGCTTTTTACGAGGGTTTTTGACCTAGAATCTCTTGCAAACCTCAAACTTTAATTAAAATACACCTTTTTCTCACATTTTCGTGATGAAAAGTTCTGGAATCTGCAGGGAGCCACAAACTTCCTGCAAACTAGCATTCCTCAATATATTCCGATAAAAATGGTACCTCTCTTGTGTAGGTAGGTAGGCCTAGTGCCCGCAACAAGAAACAGCCCAAAACGCAACATGGATACTTCACATTTTCTCACTCAAAACTGACCCCTTTTTGCAAATTGGGTAGATGTGGATTTTGGGTCCTAGCTCAACCGGCACCTAACCAAACCTTAAAAACGTGCACATTTTTTAAAACTAGACAACAGGGGAGTCCAGCATGACATGCTTGGCTCTTACCAGATCATTTTATCCAGATGCCTTTGGAAACCTCAAAATTCTACTAAAAAACACACATGTTTCACACATTTCTATATGGAAAACTTCTGTAATTTGTGGGCAGCCACAAATTTGCTAGCACCCTGAGTTACCATACCCCACTTGTGTGGGTGGGCAGGAGACCACAACAACAAAATAAAATAAGCGCTACATTGTGAGATAAGCAATAGGGGGCAGCTGCCAACAGTGGCTCCTCCGCTTTGTTGGAGGTGCTTAGCCCGCTCACCGCCAACTGCCTCAAAAGTTTAAAAGTAAAATGATAAAACAGGCTTATTATTTTTTTATTTTTCAACTTCTAAGTGCTGAGCCTTGGGGTTGGAGCAAGCACGGAGGCAGTCATGGAGAGGGAGGGGTGGGTACTGCTATCAGTCCGTCTGTCAGTTTGGCCAACATGCGCCCGGAGCTGTCCCCAAGCTGAGCTGCTTTGCCGGGTTGGAGAAAGCAGGCACAGGCTCCCAGCCTCTCTGGGAGCATACATCCAGACTGCTCAGGCCAATCCTGATGCTGTTCTCATGCTGCCATCAGCTTGAGAGCAGCATCAGGACTGGCTGTAGAGGTGTCTGGCAGCCTGTGCTGCAGTCAGGACCCGAAATGCCAGGTTGCGGCAGCGGCATGCGGCAGGGAAGTTCTTTTTTTGCTTCTTTTTATGTATATTTGTCGTTGACCAACCCCCCTTTCCCCCTCCCCTGCCTCGCCACTCTGCCCTGACACCAGCTGCTATTGGTAGCTGCTGTGTGTGGGTCCTTGCAGTGGCGCCTCCCATACAAACCTACAAACCACAAACATATTTTAAATATAGACAATCCTGGGAGCTCAGGGCGGTGGGCCATGCATGGATCCCGTGAGGTTTTCTTACCCACAATGCCCTGCAAACCTCAAACATTTTATGAAACAATGCATTTTCCTTACATTTCTGTGATGGAAGGCTCTGAAATCGACAAGAATATACCAAATTCATACCACCCAGCATTACCCCACTTGTGCTGATAAAAATACTGCCCCATTTGTGTGGCTGAGGCTGGTGCCCGCAACAAAAACAGATCAAGGTCGATTGGAGCCCCCTGGTGTGGCCTCCTATTGACCTTGGTTTGAGCCATTATTTGGGATCCATTCACAGCACACCAGACTGGACCCCCTGGTTGTCTATTTTTACAAAATCTCTGTGGCCCATAGATTTGCACAGGTGTCACCACAGCACAGCTACAAATACAGCAGCTACCCTTATTGCTTAGCTCTCAACATACTGCTTTAGGGTCTTTTGTGTTGTGGTCTTTTGGGTAACCCACACAAGTAGGGTAGAATTCTTATTAGGAGACTTCTGGGTAACCCACACAAGTAGGGTAGAATTCTTCTTGGGAGACTTGTGGGTAACCCACACAAGTAGGGTAGAATTCTTCTTGGGAGACTTGTGGGTAACCCCCACAAGTAGGGTAGAATTCTTATTGGGAGACTTGTGGGTAACCCCCACAAGTAGGGTAGAATTCTTATTGGGAGATGTGTGGAATTTCAGGGAGGTAGGAAATGTGTGGCTCCCTACTTCCCAAATTTTCCATCACAGAAATGTGAGAAAAATGTGTGTTTCTTATGAAAGTTTGACATTTGCAAGGGTTTCTAGGCAAAATCACCCGGTCAGAACTGCAAAAGTCACACACACCTAGATCCCTCTGGTTGTCGAGTTTTAAAACATGTGCAGGTGTGCTAGGTTTGCTTAGGTGCCCGCTGAGCTCGGGCCCAAAAACCAAAGCTGCAAAAATGTCACTGCATAAGTGTTATGTGTCGATGTTGCGTTTTTAGCATATTCCAATCGTAGGCGCTGGGGCTACTCACAACAATTAGGCTCCACTTTTATGTGGAGGCGCATGAAAATGCTGGTTGGATGTCAATTTGTGTATCTCAACAGATTACCGAAATATCCACCACAAATGTAAATAAATCAGTGATCTCCGCCATGTACTCACTTTCAGGTTTTGTGTAGGATTATTGCAAAGTGAACAAAATCAATGTTAGACCACGCTGGACACTTCCAGGCATTTAGGGGCCGATGTAGGTAAATCTAATTTACCCCTTCTAAAATACCGAATCATATCGATTCGGTATTTAAGAGGTGGTAAATTAGAGGGGGGGAAATGTAGGTCATTCTGATTCGGTAAATACCGAATCTGTATGATTCGGTATTTACCGATTCTGTAAATACCGAATCGGTATCCCCCATTGATTCTTATGGGCCTTGAAGCCCATAGGAATCAATGTGGAATACCGAATCGGTATTTACCGAATCGGTAATTACCTATTCTTGCAAGGGTGCAGGGGGTGTCACTTTGACACCCTCTAGCACCCCGATTACAGGCTTGTGTGCCATGTGGCACACATACATGCCCTAAGGGCATGTCTGTGTGTCACATGGTACAGGTGTGCATGCACAGATGTGCATGCACACCTGGATTCGGTATTTTACCACCCAATTGGATTGGGTCGTAAAATACCGACTCCTAAAGGCCTGTGGGAATCAGAAGAGTCCCACCTACATCTGGAAGGTACCAAATCGGTAAAAATACTGATTCGGTATTTTACAGATTCTGTAAATTTACCGATTCGGTAAATTTACAGAATCTGTGAAATCTGGCCCCCTACATCTCAAGATGCCAAATACCGGTCGGAAACGGCCGAATTCGTCCGTTTCCGACCGGTATTTGCCACCTACATCGGGCCCCTAGATTGCAAAATAAAACTGAGGAGTTCTTAAAAAGGGCCAGATTTAAATGTTAGCTGACAGAGAACTCTCTGTCACCCTGGCGGACGACTTAATGTCTGCCATGCTGAGACTACTACGCCCAACAAATTGAGATATGACGCCAAGCTGGCGGTCATTTCAAAATCATTAGCAGGACACGCTGTCATGGCGGTTCCTGTCAATGCCGTTTTGCGTTTGACGCACTGCTACATCAGTTTGACGGAGCCGTCCATCAATTTTTTCTTCTAATTTTCAAAAACAAAATCCATAAACCAACTTTTCTTTTTTAAAGAAATAAATTCCCCTCTCACCCTGAGAGTTATCTTCCACGTCAAGGGGAGGCATTAGACAGTTCTCCCTGCCCTTTTCCACAATGGTTTTCAAGGTGGTGACGGGCAGTGAAAACTGACCTTTATGTCTGCATATTTTAATTAGGTGGGGGAACATAGAGGCCAGCCGCAGTTGGCCCTTACTCAGTGGAGAAATGGGACGGGTGCAACCATGCCAGAGATGGAGTAATCTTACCCTGGTTACACCAATGGTCCATCCACATATATATTGGGCGGCAAGACCATTATTTTCACAGTAAAGATACTCTGTCGCCATTGCGATGTAGTGTACTTATACTGATTGGTTTCAGCACCTCCAGAAAGGCCGGCATCAAAGATAAATACTTATCAAAGTATCTAAATATTGAAATCAAGCCCTCTGAAGGTGAGCCATGAAGCCACTTCACTGCACCAATTGCTTTATGGTTCATTCACACGCCATTCACGCCCCACACACAAGACTTTCACACCGCCAGCCATGGGCCCAATCAAGCAGATCACTTGCACTCACATCAACATACCACCACATGGCAGAATCCCTATTCATGTCAACCTCTGAACCAGTCATTAACCAAATTGTGCACAAACACCCCACATAGAAACCCCTATAAACACATATGTCCAGATGTTGACAGTTGGTGCATCCACAACCTTCACAAATGAATAAACAGCTTGACTAGGTTTTTACCACCTGCCAAATACCCGCATCCATTCTGAGCATTGCCACACGCTTGCCTAGAGGAGCTTCACTTATAGCGCCAATGACAGTCACATGAGGCTCAGGAAGACATGTCTTACATGCGTATTTAGCACACTCACTGTGGTAAATCCAGCTCCTTTCAGTTTGTGGATGCAAGTTGTGGGTGAGTCTGATAATGCCTTCTGAGGCCTACATTCCTGGACATAAGTGGGCATGTCTACCTTTGAAACTAAGGCAACCATGCTTGGGAATACTGCCTAAGTTCCCGAAAGTAATAAGCCAAACAAACGTCCCGTGGCACTCATTCACCAACACACGGGAAACAACCTTTACAATGCAGGCATCACATTGCACTACCTTTACATAGCAGTCATTACATCGCAACATCCTTTACATTGCATGTCATTACAAAGCAGCCATTACACTGCATGTCACTACAACGCATGTCTTTACAATGCATGTCACTACAATGCAGGCATTGCATCGCAAGTCATTCCAACTCATACCACTACAATGCATAGTACCCTTACACTGTCCAACACTTACTCTACTGTTGCACTCACTGAAGTTAGAATAGTAATTTTTACCCCTACACTATCCAACACATACCTTAAATGCAATGCAATGGTTTGCATTGTGATGGTATGCATTTTAAAGGTATAATGCGATGTAATGGAATGCGTTGTAAAGGTAGTTTCTGAAAATGCGATGTAATGGCATGCTATGTAAAAGAATGCTTTGTAAAGGATGCTGCGGTGTAAAAACTGCATTGTAAAGGCATGCATTCTAAATGTATGCGTTGTAATGTCATGCATTCACAACACACAAACGTTTGCTTTCGAAGTCTGAAAACTCAACTAGTGACTTGTATCATTATCAATGTAATTGGAAAAGGTTACAGGGCACAGCATCTAGCATGATGATGATTTATACATTTTTAATATAAGGTCAATATACATGTATTATATATAAAAATGAGTGCAGACGGCACAGTGCTCAGACAGTGAACAAATATATATATGCAACATGGAACAAGATACTGAACAGATCACAAGGCTGCATAGGATTTTATATGTAAATGTAAATGTAAACATAAGTGGCGATCCTGTCTTTTAATATATGGTATCTCCTGGTGAATCGTAACATGTTTTGGCAGAAACTTAGGGAGGACATGCCAGTGTTTTGACTTGTAGTTAAAGTCAAAATCAAAGTCAAAAAGTAGCTTTATTCGATTTCAGTTAGGGAAAATCACAAAAGCACAAATAATTACACAAAAAACATATCATCGTTAGGAGTAATTCATTTGAAGGAATACCAAGGTACGGACCTGTTAAAACTTCAATTCATTGTTAATCTGAATCTGATTAAGCTTTTTAAAAATATTGCTACCAGATACATGGACATCTCGTCTTCTAACATTTGCAGTTAGGTCTACACTGTCTCAGGCACCATCTCTTCAGCAAAAATATTAAATACTTCTTCCTCGGCAACGAGAAAAATTTACAAAACAGGGTACAATGTATCGTTGACTGATGTGATGTGTCATCGCAGGGGCACAAAATCAAATTTTTCAACTAGATATTAGCTTCGAAGATTGTAATTAACCTGAAGAAACTTCCCCCCCTGAAGCGTGTTAATAACATCCGAGTGTAACTACTCTGGGTACAGGTTAGATATTTCTGAATTCCCTGTCCCTGCAAGGTTATTTGATTCTCCATCACCGAGATCTTTTTACCCTCTACCTGCCATCGTTTGTTCTCTAGCAAGAGAAGGCAAATTTCTTTCAGCTTTTTTCTTGAAATTGTTGCTAATGCATTCGGGGAATCAAAAAATTCAGGGTGCCCGGTCTCTTTTAGGAAGCCTTTAACATATATAAACCGATCAATTTTAAGTGCCCCCCGGAGCTTTAGGCAATCCTGAATTATATTCCTATTAAGTTCAGTTTCGTCCGAAGTCCATACCTTGTGCCACAACAGAACAGGACTCACTTTAATAAGGTCTGTGACATAGTCCAGGCCTAATTCCTTGTGTCAAACATATGTTGAGGTTGACTTAGGAACGGCTAACAAGTATCGGAGGAAAGCGTTTTCACATGACTGGATGTCACGGGTATCTGCAATGCCCCATATTCCAGCTCAATATATTGCGGTGGACACACATTTTGCTTTATAGATGTCCACCAAAATGTGAACCGGTCTGCCCCCTAGTTTGTTTGCAAAAAGTCGTACCGCCCCGACTGCACGGGAAAAAGCTAATTTTCTCGTGTTGACAGCTGACGACCATGTGCCCTTCTTATCAAAAATAATCCCCAGATAGGAAAAAGTATTAGTTAATTCTATCTTTGACTTTGCTAAAGAAATGTTGCACTGGATCGTTCTCTTGTTAGTACAGCACATGCTAAAAGTTTTACCAATATTAATTTTTAAACCTCTGTCGCCCATGTAATCTGAAAAAGTACTAAGCGCTCTCTGAAGGCCCACTTGTGTCCTGGCCTTGATCACCGCGTCATCCGCGTAAAGTAAAATGGGGGCGGGGCAACCACTGATTTGAGGAAAGTCCTGTTTATCTCTCATAAGGTGGGTTGCCACGCTATTTATATAAAGATTAAATAAAAAGTGCGCCAAAATGCAACCCTGGCGGACTCCTTTTTTTATAGGGAAATTTGATGTACATTCACCCTTACTTCCAAATCGTACTTTCGCACCAGCCCCCGATAAAGTTCTTTAATAAAATTGAATATATTCGTTTCAATGCCTAATTGTGACAGGGTATCCCATAGTATATCGTGGCTCAGGCAATCAAATGCCGGACTTAGATCGACAAATGTTAAAAATAGGTTGCCCTTTTTTGCTACCACGTGTTTACCTATGATTATTGCCAGGTTTAACCCTTGTTCCACAGTGCCCAATCCTGCTTTAAACCCATACTGAAACCTGGAAAGCACTCCTGTGTCTTCTTCCCATGTCTGCAGTCTATTTAATATGACTCTTCCTGCCACTTTCATCAGGGAGTCCAATAATGAAATTGGCCTATAGCACTTAAGATCATTTCGGTCCCCTTTTTTAAAAATAGGGACCTCAATAGCCTATTGCCATGAACGTAAAAACCCTATTTTTGTTACTACTTTTTAGGACGTTGGTCAGTAGGGGTGCCCATAAATTAATGTTGGTCTTATAAATATCCACGGGGACCCCGTCTGGCCCTGGGGCTTTTCCTGCTGCGCTTTTTTCAATGGCTGTTTCAACTTCAGGCAGGGTAAAATCAATATCTAATGGAAACAATTCCTGTGAGTTGTTTTCTTTCGTCCCAAATATTTCAACATGCCTGCTCCCTATTAGATCGTCTTTTTTATATAGTTCACTGAAATGGTTTGCCCAGGTATCTTCATCAATGGCCATCTCCACAGTATCTGTTTTCCTATCTACAAAAAAAGGTGCATTCACCGCCTTCCAAAATCCAGTGCTATCTTTCCGGATGCAGGCTTGATGTAAAGCTCGCCACGCATCCTGCTTCAGTTCCTTCTTCCGCTTTTTAATTACTTTATAGTAAGTGACTCTAGCCTTTCTTATCTCAAAAAGATTTTTCGGTTCTCTTTTAAGTGATAGCTTCAGAGCTGCATGTGCTTTACTGCACTCTGAGTCGAACCAAGCCTCCACCTTAGTTCTTGGGCTCTTCTTGAGAGTTCCTGTGAGAGCTTTACATATTTCTACTGAGATACTATGAAAGGACGAGATGATTGAAGCACAATCATTATTTTCTGATAGGCAGGTCATAAAATCTTGAAACTTGTTTTTTACTAGGCTTTCAAGGAAGGCAATGGGCTCTACTCTGTTCCATTTTATAGAGTAACCGTTTAATTTTTCTAGGGTTAGCCTATAACTGTATAGATTATCAATTACATCATTATTCTTACTATTTTTCTAGGTAAAAATTAAGGACAGGGTAACAGGAAAGTGATCGCTTATTGCAATGTCACTTATTTCAAAATTGGACACATTACAAGAATAGCTATTTGATGCCAAAGCAAATTTTTTTTGAGGTAAGGGTTAAAGACACGGTGACAGGAAAATGATCACTTATTGCAATGTCACTTATTTCAAAATTATACAGATTACAGGAATGGCTATTTGATACCAGAACAAAATCCATCACCAAATTGCACCCCCTGCCATTAAAAGTGGGTGTAAAAGCCACCTGTGGGGTTACATAGTTCATTTGCAAACCCCAAATCTAATTTAAATAATAAAGTGTTAAAAAAGTTCCCAATAACAGTATGTGCGAAATGGGTGCAAGGGTCCCCTTTAAGATTATCCAGCCCACAAACTCCTGAGTAACTATGCGAGCATAAATGACAATTAAAATCCCCCATCCATACGACACAATTCCCTGCCGAACTGTCATCATGTAAGTTTTGCATACATTGTGATAAGTCATCTAAGACATTGGTTAGGTCTGCCTTTGGGATATTATTGTAAAAATTGATCATATTAATGATTTGATTTCCTCCCACTTTGAGTGTCAAAGACTGGTAATAGTTCGACCCAGTGTTATATTTTTTAACCCTGATGTTCGCGGTGTTTGATATATAGGTACAAAGACCCCCTGAATTTCTACCCCTCGTTGCCAGCTTAGCGGGTGAATGGAAAGTTTGAAAGCCGTAGATATGAATGGCTTCCCGATTCCAGCACTCCTGGAGGCAAATGATGGAAAATGTATCTATGAAGGGCAAGAAAGCTGGGTCCTTAAACTTATTGGAAAGTCCCGCTACGTTCTAGGATAGGAAGGTGAGAATATCACGCTTATCTATGTTCTTGCTTGGGTCCTTAACCTTCTCAGTGGGAGCTAAGCTACTACCACATACTATGTTATCCAGGCAAGCTCCTGAATCCTGTTGTTGATCTAACAATACTTGTTCTTGGTCAACGACTGAGTATGAGGCCAGTGGGTTACTGACGGTGCCTTCAGTGTGCTCATCGATGTTAAAGGCACACCTCGAGCTCCCTTCACTTATTACAATCTGTGTATATTGGATGTCCTCACCAGTGATACCCACTGATTCAATGTTCTCTATTATGTTATGTACCTCTAGGGAATTTTGATGTCCTCGCCCCTCTTCCTTGTTTGTTTTAATTTCTCTGGTCGGCTGTAGTCAGTCCACCATTTCTAGACTGCTAAACCTGTTTTGGGTGGGTATGTCACTCCAGTCATTTGATAGGCCATACCCTCCATTTTCCCTCCTGCCTCGGGCGTGGTGCGTAACCCGTGTCCAATCATCTCCACAGTCAGGTAAGTTAATTAATGGGTAGAAATAAAAGAGTGGTCGGGGTTCTATAGTTGACCTTATATTTTGATTTCTCCAGGTGCAAATGTATTCCACCATGCGATGGTCCCTGAAATTTACCAGCACACAGTCACCTGAGATGGTATTTATGCTATTTCCCACCCATGCAGTTCTACGAACCATGAGTATTTCATGTGTGGGGGTAAAGGTCGATTTACCTTAAGCCAATGTGTCACCTTATTCTTCAAAGACATAAAAGATTCCTGGGTAGGGTTACTTAGTTCTGGAACTCCAGTCAATACAACCAGGTATGGGCTGGTTTCTGGTGGTAAATTAATACTATGCCTCCCTTGGAAAGACCCAGCTGGTAAAACCCCTTGAGGCTCTATGTAATTGGCTTTAGATGTTATAAAATAAATATAATAATATATATAATAATAGGCAGGGCTACTTGAACTTTTTCGTACCTGCAGTCCATACTAAAAGAGGCAGGCCTATGGGGGGCCTGACCACCTGGATTAAGCAGGATGATAGGTACACAACTAAACAAATAAATTCTAATTGCAATGATATCCTTATTGTAAAGTTACAATGTCCCGACTGTAGAGATTTACTTGTTTTCCATGTCTATGCCAGGAGCAAACCAGGAGGTAAACCCTGCGAGATAGTCACAAAGCTGGGCCAACATTTGGATACATATAATGGCAAGGTAAACTTATTGGTAGCAGGTGATTTTAATTGCTCTTTTGAGCCCTTGGATCAAAAGACTTCGAATTTACCAAGGGAGAAGATCGCAGCTGGCAGATTCCTCAACTGACCATCCCCCCCCCATCAAACGGTGGACCCAGGCTGCTCTTCAGCTCAAAGCCCTATGCCTTGAACAGGGCCTTAGGGCCGTAAATGGCAGGACAAAAACAGACAAAGAGGGGAGACCTACATTTGATAATGGGGTGAGTACTAGTCGGATAGACTATAATTTAGTCACCCTAGAATTCTGGTCATTCATCCATGATATGGCTATTATAAAAACAATCGAGAGTGACCACAACCCCCTTAGTTTAGAGTTACAATTATTTAAAGCAAAGGATGCTGTAGCCAGTCCGATAATTATTGACATTTTCCCCACAAATGATACTAGGAGACTGAAATGGGCTGAGTGCCTTCTGAAACAGGAATATATTATTGAAATGGACAAACTAGTAGCAAGCGCAACCACAGAGCTCCAGGGATGTATATCTGATGGTGATCTTATGTCCAAGGTTGTTCCAATCCACACAACACTTTTTACAAGTCTTAGTAAATATTTTATTAAAGAGGTAACTGGCCCACAACGTAACAATAGAAAGCAGGCAGAATCTTGGTACGGTAAAAGTTGCAGGGCTGCATACAAACTACTTGCTGCAGCAGTAAGATTGAAGAACAGGGATCTAATACAAGATGCAAGACGTAACTATAAAATTACCCAGCAGGAAGCTAAAAAATCCTGGGATGAAAAATATTGGGAAGAGCTATTTGAAGCAAGCAAGTCGAGAAATATGGTAGGTTTCTGAGACTTGGTAAAATGGGGTAAGGGGTGTCACAAGGCCTACCCACAAAATTCTGTCCCTCCTGAATCGTGGGTGTCGCATTTTAAGACTCAGTTTGCATGCCCTGATTTGGAAAAAGGGACAAGTTGTAATACCATCCTTAACGATGCAAATATTACTCCATTGCAATTCAGCTTGAAAGAAGTTGAATATGCCTTAACTACTGTTCCCAAAGGGAGAGCTACAGGACCGGATATGATACCCGCGGATCTCTTTTTACATGGCAGAGAGGTCTGGGCACCGTATATACAGCTATTTGCCAATGCCATCGCTAAAGGCTCCCCAATTCCAGACATCTGGAAGGGAGCCGAAATAATCCCTATCTTTAAGGAAGGAGATCGTGCTGATCCAGCCAACTACAGGCCAATTAGCCTGATAGCCTATATTCAGAAGGTGGTGGCTAGGCTCGTGCTGTTCAGGATCCAGAATTGGATAGACGATGCCGAGGTTATGTCACCACTGCAAGCTGGCTTTCGCCCGTTCACGAGTACCGTGGACCAGGTTTTTAGATTCGCTACTATTTATTGGAAGTGGGTAGTTCTTGGAGGAGGCACCCTATACGCAGTCTTTGTCGATTTGAAATCGGCTTTCGACTTAGTGCCGCGCACAAGTATGTGAAGAGTTCTTCAGGAGCAAGGCATGCCACCGGAACTCCTCGCTCTCTTAATTACATTTCATGATAATAATTTTGCGCAGGTCCGGTGGGGGGAGCAAGGCCAGGCCACTGACAAATTTCCAACTCTGAGAGGAGTAAGAGAAGGGTGTGTCTTGGCTCCGACATTGTTTACGTTGTACATTAACAGGGTTATTGATTATTATAAGGACTCATCTACAGATGCTCCCAAGTTAAATGGTGTCCCGATACCCCTGTTAATGTTTGCCGACGACACCCTTTTAATTTCCAAAACACAACAAGGGCTCCAGAGAGCAATTGGGTGTTTTGAGGCTTTCTGTATAGACTATGGCTTAACCATCAAGGTATCTAAAACAAAATTCATGGTCATGCACAGGCACAAGATTGTGGAAGGAAGGGCACTAATGAATGGAGAGCTCCTTGAGCAGACCCAATCTTTTAGCTATCTTGGAATTACTTTGGGGTCTCGACTGGAATGGAAACCCCATATGAATCACTTATCCACGGAACATGCACAGCTGGCAGGAGTGCTCTTAAGAGAACTACGATCCTCGGCTACACAACCAATAGCTCCAGCCCTAAAAATATACAATACTAAAATACGGGCTTCTGTATTATACGGGGCAGAATTGTGGGGGCCATATAATATCTCGGCCCTGACAATTGCCCAAAATAAGTTCATGAGGAGCCTGGCGAGGCTTCCCCCATTAACACCGCTGATACCCCTCTACTTAGATATGGTATTGTACCTTTGGCTAGTTTAGATTTTCTGCCTCCAATAATTGTTGTATTAGCCCGCTTCCTCTTCGGAATTGCTCCCTCGCGCCTCTCCCATAATTGCCTGGTGTTTGGTATCTCTAGCAAACTAACCTTTAGTGCTGCTGGTGCTTGTGGCTTAGTCGCAGGCAAAATATGGGACTGTTCATGGGGGCTGGGAGGGCTACTTATTAATGCTTGAGTTTCTATGGAGTTAGCTCTTATGGTATGCTCAGGCGTACGGGCTGTCGCAAAATGACCCATTGAAGATCTTTTAGCATTGGCCAAATCCTGTGACACCCGACGTTCCATTAAAATGATCCCTTGATCAATTACAGAGTTAGCTCTTGTTATAAAATTGTCCAGTGTACCAGTTAAAAGCATCCCTGCAGTTGTAGTTTTAGTCCTGCTCTCACGTGCAGACATAATATGTAGTTTGGTTTATAAACAGGGCTTACTGGTATACCAAAGTGTACACGGTTTGCCTAGAACAGGTGAAGGGGGGGGCCCAGTCCGGTCTCTCTCGGTCTAGAACGGGCTAAAACGGGCCCGCCCTTGGCCCGGGCTTTGCCCGGCGCACGCCTGCACGCGTCCCGCAGTACGCGGGAATAGGTGTGATTAAATACAAACAGGAGTGGGTGGGAAGAGTCCCAGGTTCTAACGATGATCCCACGCTCGGGCTGCTGGTCCTCGCAGTCCCGCAACGCTATTCCCAAAACGGCGGCAAGTCAAGATTAAGATTCCAGGTTTGAGGCAAGTTTAAAAGCAAAGTCAGACCCACAATGAAAACTGCTGCGAGCGGCTCCCGCGAAGCGGGGGCCGCGAACAGTTAAGGAGTGCAGGCAGGAGGGGGCGGGAAGGGTCCAAGGTGCCAACGATGATCTCGCGCTCGGGCTGCTGGTCCTCGCAGTCCCGCAGCGCTACTTCCAAAACGGCGGCAAGTCAAGATTTAGATTCCAGGTTTGAGGCAAGTTTAAAAGCAAAGTCAGACCCACAATGAAAACTGCTGCAAGCGGCACCCCTCGGAGCGGACTTGTAGTTACTTTTCGGATCTCATCAGAACAAACATCGCCTGACTACGGTTCCCTAGAAACTGTGGAATCTTGGGAACTTCGATAAGGCATCCTGCAATCAATAAGTGTAAGAATACTTCAAGACAAGAGTCTACAATGTATACCGGCCCGCTAGGTTAGTTGGACAGTTCCAGTGGGGTAAACAAATTATTTGGGAGAAGTATGCCTTTGTGCTGTGTGGGAAAAGTGCCACATACACATACAAGTGTATTGCTAGAAAAAGGCAACAAGGCAAAACCGTTGGCTCAGTTCCTTAGATGGCTCCCCAGAGATTAATGGATTACTGCAGGAAAGGCACTCCTTTGAATTGTGTCATGCTGCCACCTTGGACAGTAGACACGGTTCTCCTGCTGCTCTCCTTGCTTAACCAAACAGAACAAATGATGGTCAGTGTAGGAGGTAGGCTTAGTAAATGGTTCACACCTATTTAAGTGAAGCATCCTGCCCTAATCCAGGCAGTCCTTATGGTGGTTTTAGTAGTCTTAGAGAACCTTTGCTCTTTAAATGGTAGCTGGGAAGAGCAACCTTCAGGCTTAGTCCGGAAGGAATGTTAAGCAGCTTGTTTTACCAGTTTAATCATGCACGGGAGACGTGTGCAGTGTGGGAGCACAGTCGCGAGTTACCATAGAGCTATAATGGGAACAGTAAAAGTTACAAAGTAGTAGATTAAGGACACTTACGGATGGACTACGGTAAAACCCTATTAAACTAGGACACTTCGAGAGTCAACACCCATGGGGAGCACCGGAGTACTCGAGTTACTTCACCCAGGGAAGCTGGGTGCATAGGTGTCTTTTCGTGTCGGGTTTCGTCGCTGTTTCCTATGGAGAGCTGCAAAGAAGTGCTACAGGCGACCAGGAGAAAAGTGTTTGGGTGGATTCAAGGGTGGATCGAAGAAGGGAAGAACCTGAACGCAGAGGGGACAGAGTCTGGGTCACTAGCCAGTGACCAGAAAGGAACCAGGCGATGTCGAGATGCAATCAGGTGAAGAGGTGAAGCTTGTCTCTGCAGCCACGAGGAACATGAGTCGTCGACGATGACTAGGAGCTGGATTCAAGTTGTCCCACAAAGGATCTAGATGTCTGCGGTGTAGGTATCCGGAATGGACCAAACAAGCCTTGGCAAACACAATCCACGCAGGAAGGGAAGATTGGCTTCAGGTCAGACCAGCAAGGTCTGAGGAGCTTCTCCTTCCCATGGAAGCTGGAGCAAGCCCGGAGCAACCAGGCAAGTGGTGTAGTTGCACAAAGAAGTCTTTGGAGGGCTCACTAGCCAATGGGCTAGCAACTGGGAAGATGCGTTGAGCTGAAATGCAGGCGCAGGCCCCACGCGGCACTTGTGGAGTGTGGAGAGCTGAGCTTCGGTGCAAATGCTGCTCGGGTCTGGGGCTTCTCAAACCCCAATGCACAACTTCGAGGGTACCTCTGAAGCTGCACCGTTAGGAAAGAGCAGGTAGTACAGGGTGTCCGGTCCCACATCTCTCGTGTCCGCCAGGGTCTCAGCTCTGCTGTGGATGTGGATCGGAGTCGGAGAAGTCTGGAAGTCCAGTTCCTGTGTCGCTGAGTCTTTGGGTTCCGGCGGGACCTTCGACAAAGCAAACCGGCAAGTTACTGGTGGTGGTGGGTTACACCCCTTTCCCTTTGTCCTGTTTCGTGCCAGAGCTGGGGCTGAGTGCCCCAGCAACTGGTTTTAAACGGGCTATGCATGGAGCACCTTGTGTGCCCCAGGCAGTGTCTGGAAAAGCATCTTTCCATTGAATCCATCCTTCCCCAATACACTACATGCTGTATGGGGAGGGGCTAGCACCTCCCTCGACAGGAAACCTATTGTCCAGGCCTCCCTTGACGGAGTTTCGTCCAGCAGCAGGAGGTCAGACTCGTGTCTGTGGCAGCAGCATCCATTTTGTGATGCTGAGGCTCTGTTTAATTTTAACCAGGTAAAGCAGTAACTACATGTCTTCTCCCTCTAGAAGGGTGGAATGCTACCCCCGCCGCCAGGACAGGCGGGGGGGGGGGGGGTTGTGTAGTTTTCCAAAGTGTTTGACACCTTACACGACATGTTTTGATAAAGCCAAACCAAAGTTAGCATTAACCACATCGCTGCTTAAGAGTTTCCCCTGCTGACAGCATGAGCATGGAAGGGGTTAACCGCGAGGATTATAATGCACTTAAGAGTATATGGTATGGCTATATCATAGAACAGCTATAAGGACATGGTTCCGAAAGCTGCAGAAGGGCTCAGTTCATGCTAGAGCACCATCTCACATAAAACCAAGCACTCTGCCTCCAGGATTGTCAAGGCCTGCCATAGGAGGTATTTATAGGTATATACGTGTCTATATATAAGGGTAGATATAGGTATACTATATCTAAGCAAGGGGTGATTACACCACCTTGCCCAAGCTGAGTGATCAGCCTGTGGTGTCAGTTTGGATGGCCAGCCAGGGGTGGCATAATACATGCTGCAGCCCCTGGTAGACCTTGGCTGCACCTATGCCCTGGGTACCTATGGTACACTATACAGGGGCTCACAAAGGTGACCCAGTACCCAATCAGGTATGTACCTAAAGTACATGGAGTCCATTTTACAGAGAGAACAGATAGCCTGGGGCCCTGAATAGCAGGATCCCAGGCCAACTAAGTCAAAAACCAGCTAAACACTAGGCAAAAAGTTGGGGTAACCATAGAGTCAGATATCCACCTTCCCACAGACCAAACCATATACTAAGAAAGTGGAACACGAACTGCAAGAGAGAACGAGACTTGGCCAGAAGACCCAGAGGAGCTGGGGACACAAGAAACCACCCAATGTAAGTGCCCAGGAACCTGACAGAGGCTGTCTGCAGAGAAGGACCACAGCCGCGTGCCCAATGGAAGTCAATGGGGAAGTTATGGTTGCAGTTTTTGCAGTAGAAGGACCCTTCCCAGAGGACTCTGAAAAATTCCTTTGGAGGACAGAAGAGTGGAGAGCCACCCAACCCGTGGATGCTCTGGAGACTAGGTTACCCACACCAGTGAAGCCAGGTGCATAGGGGTGAAGAAACATCAGAAATCTCCATAGTCGACAATGGAATACTAGGTGAAAAGATGCCCCTGGAGAAGAAGTTGAAGAAGTCAACGGCAGATTCTGGAAGTGCAGAACTTGCAAGCAGAGGGGACAGAGTCTGTGCCAATCAGGAGTGACCAGGAGGCACGGAAGAGCAAGGCCCACTAATGTCGGACTGTTCAGATGGTGAACTTGTTGCTGCAGCTGTGATTTCCAGACGATGCTGAGGAAGACCCGGAGCCATGCATGAGCTGTCCCATGTTGGATGTCGGTGACCAGGGGATCAGTGTCCGGCATAACAAGCCTTGGTAGCTGCAATTGGTGTTTAGAGCAAAAAAAGAGCAACGTTCGTACTAGCAAGGGCCAACAGACTCACCACAAGCCGGAGAGTCAGAGGAGACCCCAAGCAGGGGAGCCCAATGAAGCAGAAGAAGACCCTCGAGAGGACCCAGAGGCCGTAGCCACAGGAGTTGCAAGAGGACCTCGAACTGCTCCCAAATTAATTATGTAGTCTAAGTATGGGCGCAAAATCCGCTCCGCTCGCGAAATTTGAGAATTTTCAGCAATTTCGCGATCTGCGAATCTCGCGAAATTGCCGAAATATTCACGAATTCCCGAGCGGGCGGATTTTTTTTGGGCCCCAGGAAGCACAGTTAAGGCAGGTGCTCGAGTTGAAGCTAACTTTGTAACCATTTTAGAATGGCGCAGGAGCGTTTCAATTGCCAGTAAAACGGAGCAGTGAGCCATCGGGCAGGGAAGCCGTGAGGTGAACGGCAGGAACAGCGGGACGCGCTGAGAGCGCACTACAGCCCCCAGCAGCACCAGGGGTGACGCGCTCGTGACGCGAGAAGAGCGTCAGGCGGCGCTGAAAAGGGAGACGCCGCCGGGAGCCTCGCGGAGCGTTTCAATTGCCAGTAAAACGGAGCAGTGAGCCATCGGGCAGGGAAGCCGTGAGGTGAACGGCAGGAACAGCGGGACGCGCTGAGAGCGCACTACAGCCCCCAGCAGCACCAGGGGTGACGCGCTCGTGACGCGAGAAGAGCGCCAGGCGGCGCTGAAAAGGGAGACGCCGCCGGGAGCCTCGCGGAGCGTTTCAATTGCCAGTAAAACGGAGCAGTGAGCCATCGGGCAGGGAAGCCGTGAGGTGAACGGCAGGAACAGCGGGACGCGCTGAGAGCGCACTACAGCCCCCAGCAGCACCAGGGGTGACGCGCTCGTGACGCGAGAAGAGCGCCAGGCGGCGCTGAAAAGGGAGACGCCGCCGGGAGCCTCGCGGAGCGTTTCAATTGCCAGTAAAACGGAGCAGTGAGCCATCGGGCAGGGAAGCCGTGAGGTGAACGGCAGGAACAGCGGGACGCGCTGAGAGCGCACTACAGCCCCCAGCAGCACCAGGGGTGACGCGCTCGTGACGCGAGAAGAGCGCCAGGCGGCGCTGAAAAGGGAGAAGCGCCGGGAGCCTCGCGGAGCGTTTCAATTGCCAGTAAAACGGAGCAGTGAGCCATCGGGCCGGGAAGCCGTGAGGTGAACGGCAGGAACAGCGGGACGCGCTGAGAGCGCACTACAGCCCCCAGCAGCACCAGGGGTGACGCGCTCGTGACGCGAGAAGAGCGCCAGGCGGCGCTGAAAAGGGAGACGCCGCCGGGAGCCTCGCGGAGCGTTTCAATTGCCAGTAAAACGGAGCAGTGAGCCATCGGGCAGGGAAGCCGTGAGGTGAACGGCAGGAACAGCGGGACGCGCTGAGAGCGCACTACAGCCCCCAGCAGCACCAGGGGTGACGCGCTCGTGACGCGAGAAGAGCGCCAGGCGGCGCTGAAAAGGGAGACGCCCCCACTCGCCTCGCGAGTCGCGCGCGGGAGAAGCCCGGGACAAGGGCGGGACAGTCTTAGACAGTCCTAGACTGGCCGGGACTGGACTGGGCAACCCCCCTAACATCTGCAATCCAAGCAAGTAAGAGATTTCCCTTTTCTATTAACTTTACTGTGCAGTGTCATCTCGAAAGGCTCCCTGTGAGCTTTTAATTAAACTCACTGATACACGCGCTTTATCCAAGTATCTGGTGTCTACTGGCAAAGCCTATATAATCTCAGGGCAATCAACAACACAAATTTAATATGTCTAAAAAAAATACTAAAAAACAGCCCTCTGTTAACTCTAAGCCCGTAGTTAACTCTAAGCCCATAGAAAACTATATGCTCCAAGTCATAACCAAAATAAATAAAGACAGAAGAGAATCATTAGGACTAAGTCAGTCGCCTGAGCTACAGCTACTAAGCCCAATCCAAAGTCCTCAACATTCAGGTTCTTTAGTATTTGATGACTCCACTAACCTAATAGACATTACGGTCCATCCTACTCCAAACTTGGATGATCAGAATAGCCTTATCCTGGATGATGTCGCAAATATAGTGCCACTAGACCAAGGAATAAACATTGAACATGAACACGAGACTCTGGCGCATACTGCTGATGAATTGCCATCCCCTGAGCAGGAAACTCGACCTTCGAGAAAAAACAGGAAAACTCATCAAAAGCGGATGGGGTTACGCTCAGGTAATAGGAGGAAAAATGCTACTCCGACAGGGAAAAATAAGGCAAAAATCTTAGATGATGGTGACACTAATGTTCCTGATAAAAGCAATCATGATAAAAGCTATAATGAGGACGATTTGCTTCAGAAAATAGCAGACATTATTGATTCTAAAATCCAAACCATCATTAAGCCGTTAATCGCCAAGATTGACAAATTGAACGCGGAGGTAAAAAAGATGAGTGGTCTTCAAGTCAAAGCTCTGGAAGGGGTTGAGACGGTTAATACCTTAGTGACACAAATGGCGAAACCAATTGAACCTAAGGCAAGGAGCTCTATAGAAAAAGAGAGCAGTCCTACGCTCCCTGAAAGTTCAGCCGGGAATGAAACTCATTCTACTAATCGACCCTTGAACACCGCTGGGGTATCAGGACCCAAAGGTAATGTGCCAATAAACTGTCAGGAAACAGATCCCCTTCAATTTATTGAGGAAGCCTCCCCTGTGGTCCTGGTCCTGGCCAATGTTCCCCCGCCAACAGATGCACAATCCGAAACACCAGCATCCTTGTCTAGTAAGGCCCTCTATTGGCTAACAAATAATACGCAAATGGCACCAGGAGGAAAATATCAACTTGCATCCGAGATTAAATCCACTAAGAGGGTGGCGTGGATTGGAAATCGACCGAAAGGATTCAAGGGAGATTGTGTTATAGTGACTTTTTCCCATCCAGGTGTCCTGCCAAATCTCCTAAACCATATCAATCCCCCGCAAAGAAGAGCAGGATCTGTTGTTCCTCTTACGTTAAAAATTTTTTACGGAGAGCAAGAGAATGTGACCTTTCCAAGGACTCCTGGACCTATGTGGAACACTGTGAGAAACAACAGAGGCCAAGGGGTTCCCCTTAATGATTGGGGTATGGTTTTAGGTAACAGATATGAAGCCTTATCAGGGCTAAATGATTGTGATTGACTGGGTAATAGATTTGAAAACCTTCTAATTCCTGTTGGCACTCATGCTGTCAGGGAAACGGGCACCCGGTCAAATACTGGATTAACTGATGCTTTGATTAATGTAACCAACATACAGGACAAGTCTGGTAATATGATTAATGCTCACCAGTGTATTGAATGTTCTAAACATACCATTAATAATGATATACTTGAGTCATATGAGAATTTGTCTCCTGAAGTGGCTGTTATAGATGATAACGCATGTGAATATGATTCTACCCAGCAACAGTGTGAAGGTCAAATCGATAGTACAAAATCTACCAGTGACAATATCAATATACAACGTACCTTAATGTCCTGGAATGTTGCAGGGTTAAAAAACAAGATTCTATCACAGGATCTGCTAACTTTCCTGGATTCAAAGGATATAATCCTTTTTCAGGAGACTTGGCAGCTAGAACCCGATCCAATTCAGGGATATTTACATTATTTCATTCCAGCCACCCCGAGCTCAAGGGGAAGGGCAAAAGGTGGCTTGGTAACATGGATTAAGCAGAATAATGATTACTCAGTGTTACAAATAGACACCAATAGTTCTGATATATTATTGGTCAAATTACAGCGACCGCCCAGTAGGGACATCTTTATCTTTAACATCTACTCAAGGGGCCTACCGGGTGGTAAACCCACTAAGGCGGTTGAACTGTTGGATATTCTATTAAATCAACACTGTCTGAATGCCGATATTATTATTGGTGGTGATTTTAATTGTTGTTTTGAACCACTTGATAATCAGGACGTTGACCTCACTACTGAAGAGGACTTCATTTGGGAAATCCCACAGCTTTCCTTGTTACCCATCAAAAGATGGTCTGAGGCTGCATTACAGTTAAAAGTACTATGTGTTGAGTCTGGGTTGAGGGCCACTAACGGAAGAACATTATCAGATAAGCAGGGTGCCCCTACTTTCTCTAATGGAATTACTCATAGTCGTATAGATTATATATTGACTAACAAAGAGAATTGGGGAAATGTTCTTGATATGAGGATTGAGACAAGGGTGGAAAGTGACCACGACCCATTGATTTTAACTTTTAAATTGTTCGATCTGATGACAAATGAGGAAGAGAGGGAAAATGTTCAGATAAACCTTTCCAATGATCAAAGACACATCAGATGGGCAATTTGTGCAGCAAATGAGGAAAGCATGATAGCTATAAGGGATTTAACAACCCTGGCCATCCAAGAAGTCCAGGATATAAATGATAAAAATACCCCGATAGCTGAAATTAGCAGGATCCATGATAAATTTTTTAACAAGTTAAAATTGTTTTTTGTAAAGAAAGCTAAGAAGAAACCACGTAGACCGATAAGAAAGGAGGATCAGTGGTATGACAAGACCTGCAGGACTGCCTATAGGTTCCTGTCAGATGCGGTAAAAACTAGAGATAAAACTAAAATAAGGGAGGCCCGAGTTATGTACAAAAAAGTGCAATTTAGTGCAAAAAGGGATTGGGAGGAATGCTACTGGAGGGATCTCCTCGAAGCCAGTAGGGAAAGATCTATGACACCCTTCTGGAACATTGTTAAATGGGGAAGGGGGGCCAATAGAGGAGAACCCACAAACCATGTGTTACCAGAAGCCTGGGTATCCCATTTTTCTACTCACTTTGCTGCTGAGGATGAAGGCGAAGAGGAGCGTCTAGCTTTAGCAGATACTCTTACGAGCCCCTTAGTCTTCTCCAAAGATGACATCCTAAAAACTCTGAGCTGTATACCTAAAGCCAGAGCCCCGGGCCTAGATTTTATCCCTGCAGATTTGTTTATGCACGACAAGGACCTATGGGCCACCTATATTCAGCTGTTAGCCAACGCTATTGCAAAGGGCTCGCCTATTCCTGAGACCTGGAAAGGAGCCGAGATTATCCCCATCTTTAAAAAGGGGGCATGCTCGGATCCAGGCAATTACAGGCCTATTAGCCTGATTGCATGTATACAAAAAGTTGTGGCAAGGTTATTATTACAGCGAATTCAGGGGTGAATAGATGATCATGATATATTATCTCCCCTGCAGGCTGGTTTCCGCAGCCATACCAGCACTATCGATCAAGTTTTTAGATTTGTTTTATTGTATTGGCGTACAGTTTTATTAGGGGGCGGGATGCTTTTTGCAGCTTTTGTTGATTTAAAATCAGCTTTTGATTTAGTTCCCCGCCATAAACTGTGGAATATCCTACATGATCAGGGTATTCCAAAAGAAATCCTGTCTCTATTGATCAGGATGCATGAAAACAGTTTTGCACAAGTACGGTGGAATCAGCAGGGTAGTACCACTGAGAAGTTCCCCATTGCGAGGGGTGTACGCCAAGGATGCGTGCTCGCACCAACACTCTTCTCGTTATACATCAACAGGGTGATCAGTTACTTCGAACATCAGCCCACGGATGCCCCAAGGTTGGCAGGAAGGCTGATCCCCCTGTTGATGTTTGCGGACGATACCTTGCTGATATCAAAGACCCAGCAGGGACTTCAAAAGGCCATTAGGGTGTTTGAAGGATTTTGCATTGATCATGGTCTTGTAATTAATACCAGCAAAACTAAATTTATGGTTATGCACAAGCGGAAACACATTAGAGGTAGAGTTATTATGGATGGGGTCCAGCTCGAGCAGACCCAGGTTTTTAAGTACCTTGGTATCAATTTGTCCTATAATCTAGATTGGAAACAGCATATAAATGAACTAGATACAAAACATGCACAACTTGCAGGAGTTCTCACAAAGGAGCTTTTTTCATCTCATACCAAACCAATTAGACCTGTTCTAAAAATCTACAACGCTAAGGTCGGAGCAGCTGTTCTTTACGGAGCAGAACTCTGGGGGTCCAGTAATCTTAACAAGTTGACGGTAGCACAGAACAAATTTCTCCGCAACATTACTGGGTTACCAATGTCAACCCCATTGATACCTTTAAAGTATGATTTGGGATTTTATAGCTTTAGGGACATAGCCAGGTATAGAATTGTGGCCTACTGGAGAAGGTTATGGGTAACCCCTGAACTCTTCCAGTATGCCCAAGGCTTCCTGGAGGTGAGAACCCTGGATACTGCTAGTAAGATAGTCTGGTTGAAAGAGGCTAAACTTTTATATAGGGCACTGGGTCTATCCCAATTGTGGGATGATCCACTAAATAGTGTATTTCCACCGAAAAAGACACTTCGTGAACTCTATTGGAGTATGGTGGAGATTAAGTGCTTTAGGAATCATATTGACCGTTCCTTTACATATGATTATTTGGAGCTCAAGCACTCACCGGCCCTCGAATCCTACTGGGACTGGATCACGGTCCCAGGGGACCGGAAGAGGTACCATCAGTTGAGGGTGGGGACACTTCCATTAAATGCCCTAATAGTGAAATGGAATAAGGTACAAACTCCAAGGTGCCCCTTCTGTCCGGACCATAATGAAAACATCGGACATGTGTTATTTGCCTGCCCTGAATACAGAATACCTAGACGATCATGGCTTAAACCAATTTGCATCCAGTTAGGTTTAAAAACGTCAAACGAGGCTGTCAGGATCTTAAGAACAGACACCTCTCAGCCTGTTGTTATAGCTATGGCAAAATTCCTCCACTGGATGTGGATAATTCGGGCACGCAAAATCTGTTTGGAATAATTTTAGGATTGTTATATCATGTCGTACTATTTGCGTTTATTTTAATTTATGGTTAGTATATTTTTCTATGTGATAAACTATGCAAACCATATAAGTAGTTGTTACTTTTTATTTTTTCGGTTTGCACTAATGAACTTAGCTGGATATCTTAAGATTATGTAAAGATGTAAATAGGATATTTTAAGATTGTGTAATAATGTAAATAGGATGAGATAGGAAGATGTTTATTACTTTTGTTTATTTATTGTATTAACTCATGTGGATCCTGTATTTTTGTGGGGTGGGGGGGAGGGGTGGGATAAAAAACAACAAATTTTTATTTTGTAAAATGTCTTTGATGATTGAAATATATCGAATAAAGACTAATTAAAGTGAAAAAGTGAATGGCGCAGGCAAGCTGCCAGAGTGCTTGCTGGCGCCATTCTAAAATAAAGTTAGCTTCAACTCGGGCACCTGCCTTAACTCTGTAAGTGCTTCCTGTGGGCCAAAAATAAAACCTCAACAGGAAGCACTTACAGATATAAATAAAGAAGCTGCCCGAGTTGAAGCTCAAATTCAGTAATGTTTTAATCAGCCCAAAACATTAGTGAGAACGGTCGAGGCTGGTCAAGTGTGCTTTAACCCCATATCTGCCATCGAAAATTATCTGTAATACCCGAGGGAGGTCTTTGCATCCCTGAGTTTCTCGAGCGCAATCCCCATGTAGTTCCTGTGACCAGGAGGCTGCTTTCTCCTCACCTGCTGCCCTGCTCGCTCTCTGACCCTTTATACACAAGAGGCATGTTGACACGCATAGAATCCACGCACCACACACTAGCGGTATCAAACGTTTTCCCGCCCTTTTCCAACTATGATGGTCAGCTCACTCAAGGGACCTCGGCGCCTTTTGGCGCGGTGGCAAAGTTACAGGCACACATGGTCAGTGGAGACAAATCTTCTGGCCCTTTACGCAGCTTCAGTGTAGGAAAAGCACTATACATTTACCCAACGAGGTAGCACTTACTGATTAGCCAGTAGAAAGTACTCCAGTTGAGTAGATGGAAATTGCAAAAAAATCCGTGATTTCGCGGGAAAATGCACAAATTCGCTGACTTTTTTGTGATTTCGCGCGAATTCGCGGACCACAGATCCGCAAAATTCACCCACACTTAATGCAGTCCCATGATGCAGAGGATGCAGTGAGGACGAAGATCTTGGCTGGAAAAGATGCTAAAGGCTAGAGCATCTTCTGGCCCGCAGATCTCTGGAGCTCAGAGCCACAGGGCCGGACTGGGAACCAAAACCGGCCCTGGCAAAGTGCTTGGCCGGCCCCCCCGCCCCCAGGGCGGGAGGGGGGCGAGCGCTTTGCCAGGGCCGCTTTTCAGCCGATTTTGTTAAAGGGCCGATTTTGCAGCTATGCTGCAAAACCAGCTCTGCAACAAAAACGGCCCCCAGGGCCCAAAACCGGCCCCCACCCTTGCGGCCGACCGGGGGATTGCCCGGTGCCCACAACGGCCAGTCCGGGCCTGCAGAGCCAACAAGCCTTGGCAACGGCAAGTCAACGTAGAGCACATGGATTTGGTCCCAGCGTTTCCAACAAGGGATACTGGACTAAAAATTGCAGAGAGGTCAGGTCAGGCCTCCAGGGGGGTTGCAGAACCACAACCTATGTTGCTGAGCCTTTTGAAGTCCTTAGGACATCAGAACAGCCGACAGATCAGCTTCATTGCAGTGCCTGCAGATGCAGGGTAGTGGCTCCTTCACTCTAAGGGATATTTATTTGGGTGTCCTTGATGTCCACAGGTCGGTTGAAGATCATAGAAGAAGCACAGATACAGATGAAGAGGACTTGCAGAACAGCGAGACCAGGAACAGCAGGGGTATTCCTTGATGCAGTCTCGGTTGCAGGTGAAGTCCAGCAAAGTTCAATTGTGCAGACGGTCGAAGAGTGACGTGGTTTCAGGCTTGAGTCTTGTCTCACAGTGAATCTAAGAAACCACCCACAGTTAAGCCCCTAAGTACCATAGGGAAAGGGTTGGAACAACTCAGGGGTCCCTCCCAGAGCAGGGATTGGACAGAGGGGAGGATACCGAGGATATGCAATAGGGTCTTTGTTTTATGATCTTTCCTGGGATAGTGTCTATTGTATGCTCTATCAAGGTCGTTCTACCAAGCAGGTCTGAAAAAGTGGAGCGGTGTGTATGCAGTAGGGTCTTGAGGGACTGCTGTTCCTCTTTGTTTAATTCTGGGTTAATAACCAGGTCTTCAAGGGTACTATGATGAGGCTCGAAAGGCTGAGAGATTCTCACGGCTTTAGGCAGGGGCCCCAGCCATTTTTTTAAGTGGTTAATATGGTAGGTTTGTATTTTACCGGCTCTTATTAGGAGCTTATAGCTGGTTTTACCTACCGTACCCAATATTCGATAAGGTCCCATCCAGCTTGCTTTCAGCTTGCTGGAGGATGAGGGAAGTAGGACCAGCGCCCACTCCCCGGGGTTAAGCTTTCGCCACTTTTTCCCCTTGTCGTAAAAGTGTTTCTGCTTTTTTGTTGGTTTTCTAGATGAGAGTGGGGTAGGTCCCTGAGATTCCCTATTTTGGATCGCAGTTGTTGAGTGTAGTCCAGGAAATTACGGGTTTCCTCTTCCTCCTCTTTCTCCCAAGCCTCCTTCGTCATGTCCAGTAGCGTTCTGGGTTTTCTCCCGTATAGTAGTTCAAAAGAGCTACAACCCAGACTGCTCTGAACCTGACTTCGGATGATGTAGAGAGCCAGGGGAAGAAGATGATCCCAATCCCTTCCCTCAACAGCCAACATCTTCTTCAGTATCCTTTTTAGGGTACCGTTATATCTCTCTACTAGGCTGTCTATTTGTGGGTGATATATACGGATGTTTTAATGTGTTTTAAATCCAGGATTTTGCATACTTCCTTCATGAGTTTTGAAACAAAGGGAGTTCCCTGATCTGTAAGGATTTCCTTTGGGAAACCCCCCAGGAAAACATCTCCACCAAACGGTCAGCAATGAGTTGGGATGTTGGAGCCCTTAGCGGGAATGCCTCAGGGTACCGGATTGCATAGTCTACTACTACAAAGGCGTATAGGTGTCCTTTTCTTGTTTTGGGGAGAGGCCCTATCCGGTCCATAGCTATTCTGGAAAAAGGAGTTCCAATCACTGACAGAGGCGGTAGTGGCACCGGGGAAGGTCTGTGAGAACGCATCCCCTGATAGGTATCGCACTCCTGACAATACCGTTCAATGTCCCTATAGATCCCTGGCCAATAGAAATGTTTTAGTACATTTTGTGTGTTTTTTTTCCCTTCCTCCGTGTCCGGCTGTGAGGTGGGAGTGAGAGAAAAAGAGGATTTGTTCCCGGAACCCGAAGGGAACAAGCAGTTGGGGTTCTCTATCTTTTTCGGCCAACCGGTATAGTAAACCTCCTCTTACCCTGAAAAAAAGCCCTCGGTTAGGGGGGTCTTGGCCCTCCTGAAGGGAGGACTGCCAGGTGTTTTTAAGGGAGGGGTCAAAGGTTTGGGCAAACCTGAACCTCTTTTCTAATATCCAGGGTTCCTGGGTAACGAGCGCTGGATATGCTTCCTCTTCTGTTTTTTGGTGTTTTTCCCCTTTGTCTTTATGTTAAAGGGAATGGAACAATACTAGGAAGTCTGGATTATCAGTTCCTATAATCAGGTCCTCCGGTAGGCGGGTCATTACTCCTACTCTAATCAAGTGGGGGACCCTATCCGGAGTGTATATTTCTATTTGTGCCACAGGGTACGTCTTTACATCTCCGTGGACACATCGTATGTTTACTACCGTACCCTGTATAATCTGTTCGGTACAGATGAGGTCCCTTCGGATAACCAACTGTTTACACCCTGAGTCTAGTAGCGCTATGATGAGATTATGGGTTACCCTTACATTTATATAGAAGGCTGGTCCCAGTTCTTCCGAATAGAGGACTGGTCTTGGGACGTATCCTATGTCCATAGGCTCTTCCTCTGTCTTCCGCCGAGGGCAGGCTCTGGCAATGTGCCCCCACTCCCCACACTCATAACACTGGGGCCCTCTTGGAATCATTGCTTCTGGGGCTTTGCTTTTGGTTTTAATTCAGTCAAGTAGAGGTGCCAGGAAAAAGGGCCATTTTTCTACTGGCAAATTACAGGCTCTCGCTGCCTGTTCAAAATTCACCAGGTAAGTGTCCGGGTCCTCGTCTGGAATACATTTCTGCAGTGCTACTCTTGTCGGGTTTTGTTGGACCGGTCGGGTAAGCGGAGCGGATCCAGTGGGTTGTTCGGAGGCTATCTTCTGTAGGCCCTCCATCTGTGCCGCTATTGTATCTTTGAAGACATCTCTATCAGCCTGTGCGGACGACAACTGTCTTTCCATGGCCCAACCCAACTTGTCCTTGTCCTGAATTAGGGCGTCCATTGTTTCTAATGGTGATGTGCCCACATTCTCCACCACGTGTGATGGGTTGGGGACAGGGGGTTCATCGTCACTGAACAAGTCCACACCAATATGGCGTGAATGGGGTTTTATTTTTCTATATACTCTGAGTTTCACAGACGCTAGGATCAAATAATAACATCAGCAAAAATAAAAAGAAAGCAAATGAAAATACTGTTGTCCGAGGAACAAGTCTTATTTCTCTGCTCTTCCTTGGTTAAGTCGTTGGGATATGTAGGGGGTCTTTTCCTCTTGTCCTTCTGGGTTGTTGGCACCCTAAGGGTTCCCCGACTCCCCTCTCTCTGGCGTTATGTGGCGTCGTGTAATGTGGAGCACCTAAAGGAAGAAAAGAAAACGAAACAAAACACGCGTCAGCCTGTTCTGACATGTTACACTTAGGGTAAAGGGGGTGAAGACACAGTAGTGTGGTATTCGACTCAGATACGGTGGGATTTGTGCTTGTGAGGGGGAGGGGGTCTATCACGGAGGGTCTGTTGCGCACCAGTGGAAATAGCAGCAGGGTTACTCGGCACTCACACGTCCTCTCTCCCTCTCCTCCCCACCCAGCCCGCTACCCGACTGCATACCTGTGAAAAGCCACACTCCTCCTGGAGTGTGGCTGGGCGAGAAGCGATATCGTTGGCCTCCAGGCGATTCTTCAAGGTCTGGGTTCGGCTCTACCTTGGGCAAACCCCAGTGGACCTTCTCCTCCTCGCGGTCCGTTTTCCTTCCTGCCGTCTTCTCTTCAGCAGGGATCTCCTTCTCCCCGTCGTTCCGGCTTTTCCCGTTTATCAAGTCTACCGATTGGCGGTCTCGATCCGACGTCATCCAAGGGGGCGGGGCTATTCTGCGGGCTCACATCCTTAAAGGAATACATCCCGGTATCCGGGGACTCCTCGAACCATAATGCCTCGGTGTCTGGACTCCAAGTCTCGACCTGAAACAAAACGAGGTCAGAATCTTCAGGAGGGGAAGTCCACCACTCTTTTGCATCCTCTGTCTCTGTGGTATTCTCCAGCGGGCGGGGATGTCTGAGCCGTTACACATGGTTATGTCTTTTTTTTAGCTGTTTGATGAAGGGGCTCAGCACAGTGTCGATCCAGCAGCCTTGCTGTGTCCTCCAAAATATATGAAGTGGAAGCTACTGCTTCTGTGGCAGTGAGACTTTCAATGACGGTCAAATGAAAGTCAAGGAAAGATATGAGTCTTCCCATGGTGGTTTGACAATAAACAACACAGCATCATATGCTTCCATCTGGATCAGATGGGTAAAAAGCTTCTCATGCCAAGTGCAAGTTTTATGAGTCGCATTGTATGGCTGAACTCCACCAATGTATTTTTTGTAATCAAGTATACAGGTGGGCTTGTAAACTTTGGCCATCTCTCCCCAAACTGTGATGGGGGACGTGCTCTCATCATGAACTGTAGTGAGAACGTTGAAGGAAGTGACCCGAATCGGGCCACCCGAGTCACTTGTGACCACTTCTCTGCCTTCCAAGAAATGAAGAGTTGATCAGACAGTAGAGACTACAAACCAAAGCATTTATCAAGAAGGTGCTGCAGCGGAGCCCAGTCTGACCAGTCTCCTGAGATGACTGCTGAGGGTCTGACTCCAGAACACTTGGTAACACATACTATGCTTTCCAACACTTCCCAAGTCCTGCCCCTGATGGAAACCACTGCTTGGGTAGAGGATGAACAAAGAGGGCACAGAAGGATGAGCTACCGCCTGCAGAATGGGTACACGTTATCAGGCTCTCAGGGTTGTCTTGTTCAGGCTCAACTCTCTTAGGTGTGGGAGCAGAGCTATGATCAGGGACAGGCATGCGAGAACAGAATAAGCTATTCATTAGTACATTAGGGTTTCAGCCTTGAATATGATCAGGAGAAGTAACTGAACAGCAGCTTTCTGCTGAGGCAAGCAGGGAGGGTAACAGAGGCTTAGTTTCTATAACAGTGCAATACGGTGGCTAAAAACAGAGGGGCAGATTTATGATGACTGGCGCATCCCCAGGGATGCGCCAGTTATCATGCACCGCTGCTCCGCCACCCATGGTGCGCCGCATTTACAATGCAGCGCACCATGGTGCAAGGCATGGAAGATGCGTCACGCATCTCTCGGCGTACGGGCGGCGCATTGCACAGGGGCCACCCCTACAATGCCTGGTGCGTCACCCTTACGCCTGCTTCAAGCAGTAAGGAATTGACGTAGAAAGTGACTGAGTGAAATCTCATAGATTTCACTCATCCACTTTTAGGAGGCGTTCCTGCGCAGGAACGCCCCCCCCTGCGCAGGAACGCCTCCTTATGGCACAGGGCTTTCTAACGTGACGCATCTCCTAGATGCGTCACGTTGTAAATATGGCGCATTGCTTGCACTGCTTTTGCGTCAAATTTAGTGACGCAATTGCGGCGCAAGGTCCTCATAAATCTGCCCCAGAAATGGCATCGCAAATGCTAACTTAATTCACACAATGCTAGAAGGGACCGGCCACATGCATATGCAGTAGCGGCCATTACAAAAATAGTATTCTGAGACCTGAAGGCGTGCATTTATAATGTCAAGTGCTACATGTGTCAGGGGGCACACAACAAACAGAGTCGGACGGGCCTATCGGGCAATCAGCCAGGGTCTGAGAGTTCACTGTGTGGTCCATATTTTGACTGGGGCCGGTTTTATGGACGGCAGGGCTGGTTTTTAGGGTTGATTTTTCTAATAATAAAAAAATTACCTGTAGCAAGTTCAAATCCATGCAGTTTTCAATGCCTTGCGAACACTTATACAGCGTTCTTTATAATCTCACAACTGCCCCATTTTCCAAACATGGGCAACTTTTTTTGCTTTCCAATGCACTAATGGGGCACTTTTATTTTGGTGCACAAGCCTATTTTCCATCCCAGTCCGACCCTGACAACACACATGAGGTGGACGAAACGCTCACACCTGAGCTGGGACAAGTGTGAAGCTCTCGCACGGTGATGTAAAGCTCTCCTCAGCCAGGGAGCTTGGCACCCGCGTGCCCTGCTGGCAGCCATGGCGCGGGAAGCACACACTGGAAATTCTTTGGCAAGAGTCTGTGAAAATAGTTCTCTGCTTTACTTGGCTGCTACTTTAGACACCGGTTCAAAGGTGGGTTATTAGGAAATCCGTTGCGTTCTTTGCGGAATTTCCACATGCACATGCTGCTATTATGTATATGTTCTTGCCAGTGTTTTTATTTATTTTATCCAGTCTTGTTAATATCAGTGAAAATGATGTCAGTGTGCGCCATAAACTATGCACCCATAACAATGTCAGTACCAGTAAAAGCAATGTTGATGTACGCTATGACAACTGTACGCATAATAATGAGATTGACTGTAAATATGATATCAATGACCGCCATGTTCTATGTACATGCAATAACAAACCCGTATTGTTGCTGTTGAGTTCACCCAAGATGACCTCTCCATCAACCTGAGTCAAAGATACGTGGTCAGACAGGCCCTGTGACCCAAACCCAGACCTACCGATTGATAGGTCACAGGGGGATACACTCAACCCGAAGACATACACGCAACCAGGATAAACCCTAATCGATCCTACAGATAGGCAGTTACACTAAAAATAGGTCTGAGGAAATTGGCCCCAAAAAACCACGTTTGGCCAAAGGCAGGATTTCCCAAAATACCGCAAAGTTAGATACCACATGTAGCACTCAGCAAATCAGGACAGAGCATGCACACCACATGTAGTGATCACATGTTCCCCATGCTGGACATCTGGATACATACACACTGGCCCACACTAGCTCCCCACGAGCCTGAAAGCCACGTGTCCCCCTCTTATCAGATGGTTGTATTCATGATTTATGACTAGGACCAGACCCACAGGCGTTATAAGAATGTGAAATAATGTTATTGTACCTCATGAACTGCATTTATGAGCAGCCAAAACCTCTGTATATTGAGACTGTCTTCAGAAGCAACTTTGTCGATGGTCTCTCGGCCGCTGCGTTTAATAAACCAACTTGTTTCTGTTTTGCCAAACGCCCTGTGGGTGCAGGTATGTTCGCGGACCCTGTGTGAGGGTGTGGTGCTGTGAGTACAGGGGTGCTCCATGGGTACTGTGAGTACAGGGGGGCTCCATGGGTACAGGTGTGTGCGCAGACCCTGTATGAGGGTGTGGTACTGTGGGTGCAGGGGTGCCCCGTGGGTGCAGGTGCATGCGCAGACCCTGTGTTAGGGTGTGAATTTGTGAAGGTGCTGTGAGTGCTGGGGCACGTTGTGGGTGCAGGTGTGTGCATGGACACTGTGTGAGGGTGTGAATCTGTTAAAGTGTGTGTTTACATAAGGGGTGCCCCTCTGTAGGTAAGTAACACTGGAGACATGCCGGGGTGCCCAGTGGGTGCATGTTTTTATGCTGACCCTGTATGAGGGTGTGGTGCAGTGAGTGCAGGTGTGTGCCGTGGGTGCAGGTGCGTGTACGGACCCTGCGTGAGGGTGTGAATCTGTGAAGGTGCTGCGAGTGCAGGGGTGCCCCCTCGGTGCAGGTGCATGTACGGACCCGTTGTGAGGGTGTGAATCTGTGTAGGTACTGTGAGTGCAGGGTACCCCCTTGTTGCAGGTGCGTATATGGACCTTGTGTGAGGGTGTGTTAAAAATGGGGGTCTCTAGTTGGCAGTGGCTGGCCACAGTCCAAGTAGGGACCCTTCTTCCTAAGTCAGAGTAAGGGGGCTGCACCCTTTGACAACCCCTGCTCAACCCTGTGGTAACGTCGCACAAGCAGCTAGGCTTATCTCAGAGGCAGTGTGTAAAACATTTATGATCATACACAGTAACACAGTAAAGGACACTACAAAGGGACACCACACAAGTAGTTATAAAAAATAAGTATCTTTATATATAGAGTTAACACAAGACCAAAAACGGTAAAAAGCCACAATACTGAAAAAAGGGGGTACTCTTAAAAAGCTGGAAAAAGAGTTCAAAGTGTTCAAATAGGGGTTCAGTTCAAAGCAGGGATCTCTGAGACCCTTTTACTTAGAAAGTACCTGGATTTCGTAGCAAAACCAACAAAATGTCGCAAAGGAACTGTAGCGATGATTTTCCCACACAAGGCCGGCGATGCGTTGAATCCTTGCTGCAAGGGAGGATGATGCGCCGGGCTGCGGGTGCGTGCGGGACAAAGCAACAGATTTCTTCACGCTAGGCCAGCGATGCATTGAATCCTTGCCGCGAGGGAGGATGATGCGCTGATCCTGTTGCGTGTGCGATCTTGTTGCAATGAAAGAAAATGGCGCCCCGCGAGGGAGCGATGATCCGGGTGCGATGTGAGGAAAATGGCGGACGCTCGGTGTCCGCGCTGCGATGCTCTCGATGCAATGACCCGGGGTCAGCGAGCCTTCGAAAAGCCCGCAAACATGCGATACGATGATCTATGGGGCTAGCGAGCACTTTGGGGCCCGCAAGCGTGCGATGCAATGATCTTTGGTTTGCGATCGCTTGGCGGCAGCAGCGCATGGATTTTTCTTACGCTTTTCAGCTGCGGTGGCTCACAAACGGCGTTAGCGATGATTTTCAGCTCTCTCTTCTCTGTAGTAGAACTAGAGGCCCTGGCACTCACAGGAGCCTCACCTGCAGATAGAAATCCTCGCTGGGAGGAATCAGGAGGCTGGTGGGGGAGTCAGATGTGCCTGTTACTCCAGCAGACTCCTAGCCTTTGAGTGATTGCTTAGCAAAAATAAAAGTCTCTCAAAAGTCCTTTTCTCTCTTCTTCAAAGTCCAAGGGGAATGACTGCAGGCCAATCCAAGAAACAGCACACAAGCACAAGGACCGTCCTCTCCTGCAGATTCCTTCAGTAACACGTACAGAGGTTCCTCTTGACATCCAGGAGCAATACAAAAATCAGGGGTTTGGGTACAGATATTTATTCCCCAAAAGTCTTTGATCTCAGAAGTCTCTAGTCACTGAACCCAGCCAGAACCAGTTCTGCTCAGGCCTGGAGCACTTTGTTTACCAGGCTGCATCCTCCCTTTCAGAAAGAGGGGGTATGACATCAGACGCACAGTAGGAGGTGGAGCCAGCATTCACCTTGCCAGGCACAGCCCTATTCAGGACAAGGAGCTAACCCTCCCCAGTACTCAATGCAGATCTCTCAATTCAACCCCGGTCTGATTCAGCCTGCCTTGCCCCTCTAAACCCAGACAGCCAATACACATAACAGCAGAGCACACTGGAGACTTAGGCAAGAAAATACCTACTTTCTAAAAGTGGTATTTTCAAACACAGAATATTTAAACCAACTTCACTAAAAGATGCATTTTATTATTCTGAGCTCAGGCATACTAAACTCGAATTTCTACCATGTTCCCTGAGTCAGATAGGATTATAAGATGCAATAGACAGTCTGCCCATTCTAGCCTATCGAGAACATGTAGCCTTGCAGCAGTGAAAACAAACTAGATGGTGATTCACTACCAGGACATGCTACACACATCAAGCCATGTCCTACCTTACACACACTGCACCTACCATAGGGGTGACTGACATGATGCTAGGGGAAGGGTCAGGGGCTGGGAAGTGTGGGCACTTCACAGCTAAGATAGCAGTTCTGGACTGCACGCAGACACTGCAGTGGCTAGTCTGAGGTACACTTTACAAGCTACTTCTGTGGGTGGCGCAAACCAGGGCTGCAGGCCCACCAGAAGCATTCGGGTTACTAGCCCTGGGCACAGACAGGCCACACTACTAGGGACTAACAGGTAAACAAAATTAGCCAATCAGGGATATACCAATTCACAGTCATATTTACACAGGGAGCATTTGCGCTGTGGCACTGAATGGCAGTGGCACAGCTCTCAGAGCATCTAATACCAGCAAAAACAGAGTAGACAACAGCGAAAAATAGAAGGGAGACCCACACCAATGGTGCCAGGTCTAACACGTATCCACCCAGCTGAAATGTGGGGAGAATTACCCATCTCCTTGGGGGTTCTCTTCACTAAGGCGGAAAAATCTGGACAGACCATCAGCATTGGCGTGTTCTGTGCCAGGGTGGTGTTCCACCGTGAAATCCATACCCTGTAGGGAAATGGACCACCTCAACAACTTGGGATTATCACCCCGTGTTGGACTGGGCCCTTCTGGCAGGTCCACCCCTGAAGTTTTGCGTGTTATATGTGACCTGGGGAGGTCCGGGGAGCTCTGCCGCCTGTTTTGCCGAGAGGGGAGTGCTGTCCTGCGGCGGGGCTCCCCCCGAGGAGAGAGCCCCACCACCGACATGCCGAGTAGTAGCCGGAAGGAGTGGACGCCACGAGGAGCCGCCGCCATTGCAATCGGTGAGTGCGGGCGGGCTCCGGGGCGCTCCTCTGCCCGGCTGAGTGCCGGGTGCCTGCGAGGCCCTCCAGGGCCCCCTCCCCTTGTATCCACGAGTCCGGGAAGGACTCCAACGAGGCCCTACCTCTTCGAGCCCTGAGAGGCTCCTCCCCCCTCATCTTGCTTCATGAGCCCTGTGAGGCTCCTCCAGTGGCCCCATCGTCCCATGAGCCCCGAGAGGCTTCACCAGGGGCCCTCTTTGCCCCACGACCCCCGAGAAGGCTCCCACGTGTCCCGAGCCCCGAAAGGCTCTGCCTTGGTCCCTTGTCCTCTTCGAGCCTTGAGAGGCTCCGCCCAGCATCTGCCTTCTTGAGCCCCAGAGGCTCCATCATGGCGCTATTATTCACCTGAGCCTGCGAGGCTCCCTCAATGCCCCTCAGCTGCCCAGCACTTCGTGGGCAGCTGCCACGTGTAGGTTGGTCCCTGGCTCCCTGCAGCCTGCCCTGAACATCGTGACATTGGGCGTCCTATCCCCAGGAAGGCCAGCTGGCCCGTGAACGCTATTGGTTAATATTAATGTGATTTTGAGAGTTATTACATGTTGCCCTTCTGATGATGCCTCTGTTGGGCTATGTACCTTGTCCTTCCTTCCCTCCTGAATATCCGATGTCCCATGTATGCTAATCCTGGTTAGAGTGAGTTCTACCGCTAGTTCCATGAAGCTCCTGGGTGTAATGCGTTCTAGTGCTAGTTCGAGGAAGCTCCCACGGGTTATGTGTTCAAATGCCAGTTCCATCATGTGCATATTCCTGGCAGTGGCCCCATGGCACTGCCCTGTATATAGTCCCTTGTAAACCCTGCCCGTGCCCCTGGCACCTTGTAAGTTGCGTATTCCTGTCTGAGTGTGTTCTTCAATACAAAAGCTATTTTCATATATATCTTGTGTGGAGTCCTTTTGTGGGGGGCCCGGAAGGTTGTTGCTGGGGGTGCGTGCGCAAATGCTTTACACATGACCTCCGAGATAGGCCTGACTGCTCGTGCCAAGCTACCAAGGGGGTTAGCAGGGGTTGTCTTGGCGGGTGACTTCCCTACCCTAACTAGAAATGGTGATTTCTGCCTGGCCTTGGCGCAAGCCTCGGCCAACCAGGGATCCCATTTCTAATATTGTTGGCTAGCGGTGGGATTTGGACTTGTGTTTGCGCAGTACCACAGTGATAACCGGCCCCACTACAACACTTTGCAGTTTAGATGGTCACGAAGAAAAGAAACTATTGGTGTGCGTTGCTAAAAATATCTGTTCTGGTGGAAAATGTAGTTCTGGCGCACTTTGCTAAAACTGTCTGTTCTGGTGAAAAATGTGGTTCTGGTGCACGTTGCTACAAATATTTGTTTTGTGAAAAATGTGGTTCTGGTGCACGTTGCTAAAAATATTTGTTTTTGTGGAAAATGTGGTTCTGGTGCACTTTGCTAAAAATGTCTGTTCTTGTGGAAAATGTGGTTCTGGTGCACGTTGCTAAAAATATTTGTTTTGTGAAAAATGTGGTTCTGGTGCACTTTGCTAAAAATGTCTGTTTTTGTGGAAAATGTGGTTCTGGTGCACTGTGAGTTAGGTGTCCCTAGCTCGGGAGGGTAGATCATCCCCCTAAGTGCAATGTGTTTTCTGGATTCACCAGAAGGGTGGGATCCAGTGGTGGCAGCGAAATTGTGTCCAATATGTGTGGTCCTTGTCCCTTCCCTAGAGTAATGGTACCTGTGCCACATGGGTCAGTTTGAGGAATCAGGGGCGGTGGAAACTGTCTTACCAGTCCGGGGGAGGGTGTGTGGATGAATGTTGAGGGGTGCTGATTAATGGAGTGTAAGTTCTCTGAGAGGGGGAGCTTGCTGAATAATGGAGTGTAAGTTCTCTGGGATGGGGAGCTTGCTGAATCAACGAGAATTGTGTCCTTCCATACCCCGCTGACTGTGTTTGATGCATCATGTGTTCCGTACACCGCTGAATGTGTTTTATGCGTCAGGTGTCCCCCTTGCTGAATGAATGTTAAGTTGTATCCCGGACAAGGAAGACCTGCTGGCGCTGCCGCGGCTTGCCTTGGGGAGAGCTGAACACTGAGACCTGCTGGCGCTGCCGCGGCTCATCTTGTGGAATGTATGTTAAGTTGTATCCCGGACAAGGAAGACCTGCTGGCTCGGCCGCGGCTTGCCTTGGGGAGAGCTGAACACTGGGCCTGCTGGCGCTGCCACGGCTCATCTTGCTGAATGAATGTTAGATGCGGAACTGGACGGGGGTCAGAGGGAGTCTGACTCCTGGGCATCCGGTGAACTTAGTTCCCAGGTGGTAGACCAGTGGAGGGAGGAAGTTCTGAAACTGGTAGGAGATCGTGTTCTGAGGGTGCTTCTCCTGGGAGAGCGCGGAACTTCAGAAGTAGAGGTAGGGTGGGGCATTCTTGCCCGTGACCTCTGGCCAGCCTGAGGGTGCGGACCCTGGGTGGAAGAGAAAGTGGTAAAGTGGTACTACACGAAGGAAGGGAGTGGAGAATGGCTGTCGTGGGCCAGGGGATTACCACCCCCCACTCCGGGTTGGTATGGACCAGTGGTATCTGGGTGGCCTAGGGCCTGGTCCTAGCCGTGGTCAACTAAGGAGTACCAGTGGGGTAGCCTGGTTGGGCCTATGTTTTTATTTTTTGTAATTTTTTTTTATTTTTTAAGTCTGTGTGTGTCGATGAGATCAACGTGGCGTAGAACTGGAGGGTGTCCCGGCAGTGCGGGCCCGCGTCCATGTTTTTTTTTTCCGCCCAAAGCAGGGAAGTCCATCACGGTGGTGATTGGCCTACCCTGCGTTTTGGCTGGAAGGGGGCCGTGTTGGACTGGGCCCTTCTGGCAGGTCCACCCCTGAAGTTTTGCGTGTTATATGTGACCTGGGGATGGTGATTCCCACTCTGAGTGCATGTAGATGAGAGAAGCCTGCCCTCCCATAGGGATGCATGGGGAATGGGTGTGTCCCTGATAGTTCCTGGTGCGTGGGGGGTACAGGCTCGAGTCTGGTATGGGTGGACTCGTGTGATTGAATGCTGCAAGATGATGTATGCGGCGGGTGTGTGTCTAGAAGGGAAGTGCCAGTTCTAGACATCGATGTGTGTGTGCAGTAAGTATGCTGGCGCGTGATTGGCTGAAGCCTGCTGGGGAGCCTGACTCCAGGAGTCTGTGTGGGTTTGCCCCGGTTGTGAATGGAGAGATTAACATGCTGATGTGAGGGAGGGGCTGTGCCTGTATCCTGTATGGGTCTGGGCTTTCCCCCCACAAGGCTGGCTCCACCCACCTGGGGTGGCGTCCCTCGCCTGGCCAGTAACAAGAAATTCCTTATAACCAGTTCTAGCTGGTTCTCATCCTGCCTGCCCCTTTTTAGACAAAGGAAACTCCTGTATAAAAGGAGGGTGTGCCCTCTTCTCTCTCTCTTGCCTGTTTTGTCCTGACTGAATCCTGCCAGGGGCGTGCTGCTGCTAGGGCTCAGGGGAAAGGCTTGCCTCCCTGAGCCCTGCCCTGCTCCTGAACTACTGCTGTCCTGGATCCTACCAAGACTCTGCTGCTTTCTAATACCCTAGCGCCTGGAAGCGCTGTATTTCCTGCTACTTTCTGCCTAGCGCTTGGGAAGCGCTTTATTTCCCTCCTCGCAGCTGTCCTCACCGCTGCTTGCCGATCGTGAACACCTCCGGACCGGGGCATATCTTGCCCAGGGATTCTGCCCTGTCCCATCGAGTGCCCACTTCGACTTATGGACCCCTTTTTCAACTAACCGGTGCCCACCCGGCATTGCCTGAGATTGTCACCGCCGCAGCCCGGAGTTAGCTTGTGAGGCGCTGCACCCGCCTTCCTCCCCAGGGCTGCGCTGCCATTGGCGGCCACGGAGAGAGCATTGCCGTGCGCTCATTGGTCCTGGCCGCCGGGACCCCTGTGACGTCACAGCTGGGCCGCGCAGGGATTGGCCCGACTCGCTGGGCTTCCCCACGTGCCCTCGGAGGTCCGGGGAGCTCTGCCGCCTGTTTTGCCGAGAGGGGAGCGCTGTCCTGCGGCGGGGCTCCCCCCGAGGAGAGAGCCTCACCACCGACATGCCGAGTAGCAGCCGAAAGGAGTGGACGCCACGAGGAGCCGCCGCCATTGCAATCGGTGAGTGCGGGCGGGCTCCGGGGCGCTCCTCTGCCCGGCTGAGTGTCGGGTGCCTGCGAGGCCCTCCAGGGCCCCCTCCCCTTGTATCCATGAGTCCGGGAAGGACTCCAACGAGGCCCTACCTCTTCGAGCCCTGAGAGGCTCCTCCCCCCTCATCTTGCTTCATGAGCCCTGTGAGGCTCCTCCAGTGGCCCCATCGTCCCATGAGCCCCGAGAGGCTCCACCAGGGGCCCTCTTTGCCCCACGAGCCCCGAGAAGGCTCCCACGTGTCCCGAGCCCCGAGAGGCCTCTTTGCCCCACGAGCCCCGAGAAGGCTCCCACGTGTCCCGAGCCCCGAGAGGCCTCTTTGCCCCACGAGCCCCGAGAAGGCTCCCACGTGTCCCGAGCCCCGAGAGGCCTCTTTGCCCCACGAGCCCCGAGAAGGCTCTCACGTGTCCCGAGCCCCGAGAGGCTCCGCCTTGGTCCCTTGTCCTCTTCGAGCCTTGAGAGGCTCCGCCCAGCATCTGCCTTCTTGAGCCCCAGAGGCTCCATCATGGCGCTATTATTCACCTGAGCCTGCGAGGCTCCCTCAATACCCCTCAGCTGCCCAGCACTTCGTGGGCAGCTGCCACGTGTAGGTTGGTCCCTGGCTCCCTGCAGCCTGCCCTGAACATCGTGTACCTTGTCCTTCCTTCCCTCCTGAATATCCGATGTCCCATGTATGCTAATCCTGGTTAGAGTGAGTTCTACCGCTAGTTCCATGAAGCTCCTGGGTGTAATGCGTTCTAGTGCTAGTTCGAGGAAGCTCCCAGGGGTTATGTGTTCAAATGCCAGTTCCATCATGTGCATATTCCTGGCAGTGGC
Organism: Lissotriton helveticus; assembly: GCF_964261635.1. NCBI lineage: Eukaryota > Metazoa > Chordata > Amphibia > Caudata > Salamandridae > Lissotriton > Lissotriton helveticus. The sequence goes on along the minus strand of NC_136059.1, from coordinate 32,795,698 downwards.
CCCATGGCACTGCCCTGTATATAGTCCCTTGTAAACCCTGCCCGTGCCCCTGGCACCTTGTAAGTTGCGTATTCCTGTCTGAGTGTGTTCTTCAATACAAAAGCTATTTTCATATATATCTTGTGTGGAGTCCTTTTGTGGGGGGCCCGGAAGGTTGTTGCTGGGGGTGCGTGCGCAAATGCTTTACACATGACCTCCGAGATAGGCCTGACTGCTCGTGCCAAGCTACCAAGGGGGTGAGCAGGGGTTGTCTTGGCGGGTGACTTCCCTACCCTAACTAGAAATTGTGATTTCTGCCTGGCCTTGGCGCAAGCCTCGGCCAACCAGGGATCCCATTTCTAATACCCCTCATCTGCATCAGCCATCTGAGTGGACAGTGGTCTGTCTGAACCCGGAAGTGAGTCACAAACAGGTATGGTCTCAGCTTCTTCAGTGCCCAGACCACAGCAAATGCCTCATGCTCAATTGCACTCCACCTCTGTTCCCGGGGAAGTAACCTCCTACTGATGAAGACTACAGGTTGGTCAAGTCCCTCCTCATTTATCTGTGACAGAACATCCCCCACCCCATGCTCTGAAGCGTCTGTCTGGACAAGAAATTCCTTAGCAAAATTGGGTGCCTGGAGGACGGGTGCTGTACACATGGCAGTCTTGAGGGCATCAAAAGCTTTCTGACAGGTGTCAGTCCAATTCACAATCTTTGGCTGCTTCTTGGAAGTCAGCTCAGTCAAGGCGGCAACAATATTGCCATACCCCTTGACAAACCTCCTGTAATAACCTGTGAGACCTAGGAAGGCTCTCACCTGGGTCTGGGTCCTGGGGGGCTCCCATGCCAGGATGGTTTCAATCTTAGGCTGTAGGGGTGCAACCTGGCCACTCCCCACCTGGTGTCCCAAATACACCACAGAACCCTGCCCAATCTGGCTCTTACTGGCCTTGATTGTGAGGCCAGCTCTGTGCAGCGCCATCAACACTTCCCAGAGGTGCCGCAAGTGGTCCTCCCAGGAGGAACTAAACACTGCAAGGTCATCCAGGTAGGCGGCACTGAAATCCTCCAGCCCAGCCAACACCTGGTTGACCAACCTCTGAAAGGTGGCAGGGGCATTCTTCATTCCAAAGGGCATCACACGGAACTGGTAGTACCCATATGGTGTGGAGAATGCTGACCTCTCCTTGGCCCCATCAGTTAAGGCGATCTGCCAGTACCCAGATGTTAGATCAAACGTGCTGAGGTACCGGGCAGCCCCCAACCGATCTATGAGCTCATCAGCTCTGGGGATGGGGTGCGTGTCAGTCTTCGTGACCGAATTGAGACCTCGGTAGTCCCCACAGAATCTAAATTCAGGGGTAGCACCAGGCGCGACAGCTTTTGGTACCAAGAACATGGGGCTGGATCATGGGCTGTTGGAGGACTCAATCACCCCTATGGCAAACATTTTGGAGACCTCCTCCTTAATATAGGCCCTGACCCGGTCAGTAGCTCGGTAAGCCTTGTGCTTGACAGGAGGACTGTCTGCGATGTCCATATCATGGACGCACCACTCAGTGACACCAGGCACCAGGGAAAACAAATCAAAATATTGACGCAACAGCTGGTGACAATCTCTCTGCTACTCAGGGGTCAGTGTGGTAGAGAGGACCACACCATCCACTGACCCATCCTTCTCTCCTGCACACAGGTGGTCAGGAAGAGGTTCACTCTCCTTCTCCATTCCAGCATCTATGGCAAGAAGCATGCGCACTTCAGACCTCGCAAAGTGGGGCTTCAGGCGGTTCACATGCAGGACCCGCAAGGGGTTCCTGGGAGACTGAAAGTCCACCAAGTAGGTAATTGGACTTTTGCGCTTCACCGCCTCAAAGGGACCGATCCACTTATCTTGGAGCGCACCAGGCTCCACTGGGGCCAGTACCCAAACCTTCTGACCAGGTTGAAACTCAACCAGAGTGGTGTACTGGTCGTGCCAGTGTTTTATTTCCTCCTGGCTGGCTTCCAGATTTGCCTCAGCAATTTTTCTGAAACGCCGAGTCTGATTCCTGAAGGCCAAGATGCAGTTGAATACATCTTGGGGAGGTTTCCTGGGAGATTGCTCGCAGCCTTCCGTGACCAGACTCGGAGTGCCTCTTACCGGATGGCAATAGAGCAGTTCAAAGGGACTGAACCCTAAGGACTTCTGTGGCACCTCACGGTAGGCAAACAACAAGCATGGCAGGATGACGTCCCACTTACGCCTTTAGGGGCTCCTCTAGGCCCATATTCATGCCCTTCAAGGTCCGGTTGAACCTTTCAACCAGACCATTTCCTTGGGGGTGGTAAGGAGTGGTGAACTAATAAGTTACCCCACACTCCTTCCACAGGGACTTCATGTACTGGGAGATGAAATTGGTCCCCCTGTCAGACACCACCTCTCTGGGGAACCCCACATGGGAGAAAATCCCCATCAGTGCACGCCCCACCACGGGGGCCGTCACCGTCCTGAGCGGGATGGGTTCAGTGTACCGGGTGGCATGGTCCACCAGGACCAGGATTAACCTGTTGCCCATGGCTGTCCTGGCATCCAGAGGCCCCAAAATGTCAATGCCCACTTGCTCGAATGGGGTACTAAAAACTGGAAAGGGCTGGAGTGGGGCCTTGATCTTCCCCCCACTCTTCCCACTTGCCTGGCAAGTCTCACATGTCCTGCAATGAGTGTCTAAACTCTTGCACATCTGGGGCCAATACACGTGGGTGACCAGCCTTTCAAAGGTCTTGGTCTGCCCCAGATGCCCTGCCAAAGGAATGTCATGAGCCAACCCCAGTAGAAAGGCTCTGAAGCATGCGGGCACAACCAACACACGGGCTGACCCCAGCGCAGCAGCCTTAGGCTCGCTATACAGGAGACCGTTCTCCCAATAAATCAGATGTGAACCACACTGGTAAACTGCTGCCTGGGCTGCGGCCTGTCGCCACAGACCCTCAAGAGAAGGGCAAACTCTTTGCTGCTCACAAAATTCTTCCCTGGTGGGCCCTCCTTCCTGCTGCCAGTGGGTCAGCTCAGGTAGGTCCCCCAGGTCGGTACTCTGCTCCCCGGTAGGCTCCAAGGCATCCCCCTCGGAGTCTGCTCCCTCCTGGGCTGTGGGAACCAAGGGGGCCGGCTTCCCGTGCCCCATGCCCCTTCTCTCTGAGGCAGGGACCTGGGCCATACTCTCAGGCTCCAAATCCTTCTCAACACCCTCCTTAGCTGCCATGGACCTGGTGGTAGCACACGCCCACTCAGGCAGACCCAACATTTGCAAATGAGCTCTCCTCTCCACCGTAGCCCACGAGGAGTTCTCCAAATCATTGCCCAACAGACAGTCTACAGGCATAGCTGGCCTCACAGCCACTCCTGAGACCCCCCCACTCAAAGGGAACCTGAGCCACCTCACATTGGCTCTCTGAGTTGTCTGCTGACACTACAGGGTAGAATGCATGAGGGACAACCTGCTCTTTGGACACCAAACGGGAGCTAACAGCAGTTACACTGGCTCCTGGGTCCCTTAGAGCCGCCATTCTATGGCCATTGATGGTCACCCACTGCCTGTACTTCTTAGTGTTCTCAGGCAGTGCGGGTTTAGGGACCATCTCAAAGTCTCCTAATGAAACAAGGGTCAAATCTACGCTATCGCACCCTTCTTGGGTGCCCATCTTCTCCTCTCCCAGGGCTACACTAGCAAGCTGGCGGGGTGGCGCACGGGTTGGTGCAGGGTGGTCCCTCATGGGACACTGGGGATCAAAATACCGGTGGCCCACTTGACCACACTTAAAACAAGTAAGGGACCCCCTCTGAACAGGCCTACCTGTCGGGGGTACTGACCTCTGGTCCTGGGGAAGCTGGGATACCACTGCTTGGTTCCCTTGGTAATTTCTTTGGGGCCCTCTTGGAAACTCCCTAGGTTTACCCCTGTCGCCCCCACTTCTCTGCTGGAGACCCTGCCCACCTTTGGCGAAGTCTCCCACTGGACCCTTGCGAACCTGGGTGCTCACCCAGCGGTCCGCCTTCTCAGCAAGCTTCCTAGGGTTAGTTAGCTTATAATCAATCAGGTGCTGGCGTAGCTCAGGAAAACAGTTACTAGATAAATGCTCCCATGCAATCGAATCATACAGTTGCTCAAACGTTTCTACTTTGCTACCTTTAACCCAGCGCTCCATTGCTCTGCAAAATAAAGACAAATATTCAACCCACGTGGCACCCTCTAACTTCTTGCAGGTCCTAAACCTCTGCCTATACATTTCCAGGGTTAAACCATAGCGGGTCATCAAAGCCTCCTTCATGTGGGCATAAACCATTCTACTTTCCTGGGGCAGGTCCAACAAGGTATCCCTCCCCTAACTAACAAAGCGCCCCACAACCCAGCTCCCCAATCCTTCTCAGGGACCTGGTAGGACACCATGGCTAACTCATATGCTGCAAACCATTGTCCAATATCTTCACTTTTGTGGAAATCATTAATAACCTTGTTGGAAATGGTGATTTCCGGTTGGCTAAGGCTTGCGCAAAAGCCAGGCAGAAACCACCACTCTAGTCAGGGCAAGGGAGTTACATGCCAAAGATAACCTCTGCTCACCCTCTAGGCAACGTGAGACGAGCAGTAAGGCTAATCCCGGAGGCAATGTAAGTTAAGTATTTGCGCACACACCCCCAGCAACAACATCCCAGGTCCCCCACAAAAGGAACTCCACACAAGGTTATATCTAAAAATAGCCTTTGTATTATACCAAACACATTAGATAAGAAACACACACTTTACGATGTGCCATAGGCACGGGCGGAATTTACAGGGGAGTATATACACAGGACAGGGCCACATGGACCACTGTCAGGAATAAGCACTTGGTAGAACTAGCACTTTGTAGGAATAGTACTTAGAACATAGAATACTTGTAGCACCAAATAGCAAATGTAGCACACAACCAGAAACCACTGGTAGAAGGTAGGTACACGCTATGCAATCCTACACACCTTAGGCATATATCACACAGGGAACCATGAACTCACTAGCATAACTATACTAGGTAAAACACCCTCCTAAGCATAAACACACATTTAGAGGTATAGGCAAAAAGGCATTGCATATTATGCATAAAATCCTAGGCCAGCAATCCCCTTTACGCAAAAATCACATAAGGCATAACCATGTACCCCTAGCAAGGGCACAACACATCAACTTGTCCCCCGGCCAATTTGGCTTCTCAGGGGGCTGAAACGCCCTTTGTCCATAATGCCAGGTCTGGGCTACGCAGGCAGCCAAAGAAGAATGCAAGGATTCTTAGGCCTAAACGATGCAGCCGCCCACTAAGTGCTGGGCAGCTGGGGAACGGAGCCTGTGCACCAGCTTTCACCCTTGCTCTCCTCTGGGGCTCTAAATAACCAACAGTGCCCAAAAACAACGTGGGAACCTCGTGGGCTCTGAAACAACTGTGCCCTCAGATCAACGTGGGAGCCCTGCAGGTTCGAGATACAAAATACCCCCAATTCACGTTGGAGCCTTGTGGGCTCTGAAACAAATATGCGGCCAAACAACTGGGGAGCCTCTCGGGCTCGGAATACAAGATATGCCACCAATACGTTGGAGCCTCGTGGGCTCAAAATACAAAGGAATGCCTCACTTAGCCGGGGAGCGACCCGCTGCCATCCGGGGATGCTCCTCACTGATCTGGGACCCACAAAGATGTCCGCACTCACCGGCTGCTGGGAGGCTGTGTCTCCGCTGGGCTTCCCTGCTCCTTCCTGCGGCGGTTCTGTGGGGCTGCAGGTGGGGTTTGGGAGAGCCTCTCGGACTCCGTGGGGCCTCTCCGGTCTCTCCGCTTCTGCAGCTGGTCCCACGGGGCTCTCCCTCACTCCTGGGAGCCCTGATGGGTGACGCCGGGTTTCTTCTCGAGACAGGAGCGCGGGGTGGGCTCCCGTCTGCTTCCTGTCTTCACTGGAGCACTTCCGGGTCGCTCCTAAGCCCCGCCCACATCGGCAAGAGGCCGCCTGACTTCCTGATTCAGCTGGGCTGCGGCGGTGATCCTTGGGGCGAGACATGGGGTAGACACCCATTGAATTGACGTATAAAGCGGGGTGGGCACCTGCTAGGAGGTACAAAATTTGGCACAGAGTCCCTGGCGGGGTGGGCACCCACTAGGGATCAAAACTCGGCATAAATGTGGCGTGGGGCAGCCACAAAAAAGAGGCACAATGCGGGGTGGTCATCCGCTCTTCTCACAGCCAAGTGGGGGAATCCCCACGATGCAGCGTCGCGCTGCGGGCACCCGCTATCCTGGGGGCAGAACACAGCGCTCCCAAGCCCAAAAGTCAAGCTCTTCTACAGGAATTAAAGCTCTTTGCTATAGGGAGAATACAGCACTCCCAGGGCGCTACAGCAGAAGGGTCCTGTGGGCAAAGTTCAGAGAAGTCCTTCAGCAGGCGGGGGGGGCAAAGGCTGGGCCCAGGGGCCAGCTCACAGGGCCCTCCAGCAGGGAGGCAGCACCCAGTGGCAGTATCCTCCTGGCGCTCAGCAGCAGCAGGCCCCCCTTTCAGGTCAGGAACAAGAGAACATTTTACATGGGGTCACAGCCCCTTTTAATACACACTTTCCTTTGTCTCTATGTTGCAGGGTGGGGGAAAACCAGACGCAGCTGGTTTTGGAGCACTCTGTTGTGCTCAGCCCTTCTCCCCATTAACAGGACAGGCTAGGGACATTAGTCACACCACAGGGGGCGGGCCAGAATTGTGTAGGGAAGGCCCAGCCCTATTCAGGTCCCAGGTGCACTCCTCCCACCCATCTAGATGTAAATATCTCTATTCACCACAGGGGCAGACCCATTCTGACTCCTGGAGCCAGGCACACCAGCCAGCTCCAGCCAATCACAAGCCAGACAGTAACTTCTTATTTATTACACAGACAGCACCATACTTGCACCTGTACCAGGCGGAACCCTGCTCATATTCTGCACCCATTGCCTCACCCTTCCAAGTTATGTACATTTACTAAATCAAATTTAAAATCCCTTCAATCCACACATACTACCCTCAGAATGGGTCATCTCAATGTCAGATCGATGCAGAAGCATCATCTCGACATACATGACCTTCTAGCGGATTATTCCCTTGACGCCTTGTTTATGACCGAGACATGGCTCCATGATGACATGGACTCGGTCATCAACCTTGCCACCCCTATTGGGTTCACTACATATACCGTCAACAGAAATTCTAGAGGGGGCGGGCTTGCACTTATAGCTAAAGCGCACCTCGCCTGTCAATTAACTAAAGCTGACATTAGGGGCAGCGAAAGTGCTAGGTTCTCCATTAAAGCCAATCCTCAATTTTGCGCTACTGGCCTCTTGATCTATAGACCCCCTGGCGCGGACACTCCTTTTATTAACTCGCTCCTACAACACCTGGGCATTAACATCACTAAATCCTCCAACTTTACGATCATAGGCGACCTTAACCTACACTTTGACCAGGACACTGAACCTAAAATTTCCAACTTTCTGGCGGATCTCTCCTCCCTCCAGCTCAATCAACTTGTGAGTGGCTCCACCCATAGAGCGGGACACCTCCTTGATCCCATCTTCTCCAACATTGAGAATGGGATCGTTGATGCACCTATCCCTATGGTGTGGACTGACCACCATTTGGTGATCATGACAGCCCCTTGCAAATCCGCCCCTGCATTGGCATATACCCCTCAAGTCCAGAAGCGTCCGTGGAGAAAACTCCGTTTGGAGGAGCTTCATAATCTCCTAAGGATTAATCCTCCTCCTCTGAGTGACGACATTGACCTAGGATATGATCAGTTTTGCCAATGGATAATCCAAGCTTTGGACTCCCTGGTCCCATCTAAGTGGGTTAAAGCCCGCGTCCACGGGGCTAGCCCCTGGTATAACTCAGATTTAGCCACGCTGAAAAAGGAATGCAAAAAGGCAGAAAGAGGATGGAGGAAAAACTATGATGCCAACCTTAAGCATGATTATGCTCAACTACAGAAAACCTATCACCGCCAGGTCTGTAGAACAAGGGCGGCTTATTACGCCACTGAAATCAATAATAGCACTAATGTCTCTAAAACTGTTTTTAAAATTGTAAAAGATCTTACTGCAAAGAAAACCACCATCTCTGCTGTCACCTCTTCAGACCTATGTAATAACATGGCCAACTTTTTTATGACAAAATAAAGAAAATTTACGAGACCTTTCCCCACTCCCCTCAGCCTTCTGTTATGTTAGACCCTAGCAGACCTTGTCTGTTCTCCCTTCCCACACTAGAACGTGAGAGCTTCGATAAAATTTGTAAAAAAATCAAATCTGGCTCCCCGGCCGATCCCTTAAAACCCGAGACCTTCTGTGCAGCTAATGAGCTTATCACGGAACCAATACGAAATATTATTAACCGGTCTCTTCCTATGGCCAAAATCCCTTTTAAATGGAAGCAGGCATGGGTATCTCCCATTTTGAAAAAGCCCACTCTGGATCCTACCCTTCCTGAAAATTTTCGGCCCATCTCTCTTCTTCCTTGGCCAGCTAAAATCATGGAAGCACATGTTAATACCATCCTTAACAACTTCCTCCTAACCAATAACATTCTGGATGACTCCCAACACGGGTTTAGAGCGGGTCACAGCACCGAGACAGCCTTGCTTAGTGTTACAGAGGACCTCCGTACCATTCTTGACACCGGTGGAACGGCAGCACTGATCCTGTTGGATCTCAGTGCTGCCTTCGATACGGTGTCACACGAGGTCCTCCTGATGAGATTGGAGGAAGCTGGAATTATAGGTACGGCCCTGGGATGGTTTAAAGACTTCCTTGCCAATAGATCCTTTAAAGTGTCCACCCCCCCCTACATCTCAAAAGATCACAACATTGGACAGGGGGTGCCTCAGGGGTCATCACTGAGCCCCACCCTGTTCAATGTTTACGTCCGACCACTAGCTGAAGTGGCTAAACAGAGTGGTCTGACGTTAGTATCTTATGCAGGCGACACCCAGTTGGTGGTGGCTCTCAATGGCAATAACGGTCTGGAGGCTCATCACTTCAAGCAGACCCTTACCGACATCACCAACTGGATGACGGCTAATTTCCTCCAGCTCAATGCTGGAAAAACGGAAATACTGCTCTTGGGGAAAAACACCGCAGCCTGGGGCGGCAACTGGTGGCCGGATATTTTAGGCCAACCGCCTATGCCCAAGGATTGTGTAAAAAATCTAGGAGTCTGGGTCGACTCGGCATTGAAATTTACTCATCACACTAAAAAAGTCGCAGCCACCTGCTTTGGCATCCTGCGCAATCTAAGACCTACGCTGAAGTTCTTCAACTGTCACACCCGCCAGGTTATTGTCCAAGCTACCATTCTCTCTAGGCTGGATTATGCCAGCTCCCTCCTATTGGGCGCTAATCAGGCGGAAGTTGTTAGACTTCAGAGAGTGCAGAATGCTGCCGCCAGAGCGTTGGTAGGCCTCCCCCGCCACTCCTCAGCGGCGGGAGCTCGGAAAAAACTGCACTGGCTCCCGGTGGGAAAAAGGATTCAGTTTAAGGCACTTTGTCTTGCCTTCAAAATCCTTAAAACCGCCTCCCCCCCGATGTTGTGCCCCCTCCTGACGAAGTATATTCCTGGGAGGCTACTGCGTTCAGCAGGACAACATCTGGTGGTCATACCCCGTATCAATCTAGCCAGAGTGGGCGGTCGTTCCTTCAGCTCGCTCGCTGCCAAGCTCTGGAACAGCCTCCCGGAAACTATTCGTGGCATGCAGGATCTTCTGGCTTTTAGAAAAGCCATCAAAACCCTTCTCTTCCAGTAACTGTTCTCTTTTCTTCTGATATTCCCTTTCGTTTTTAGTTCTGCTCGTAGCGCTGGGACGCCCCTTTGCTGGGGCAGCCGAGCGCTATACAAATCCCCAATACAATACAATACATGCCAGCTTCTAGAAGTGGCACTTCCACACTAGACACATTAACGCTGCACACATCATTGCGCAGCATTCAATCTCACGAGTTCGCACATACCAAACTCGACCATGCACTCCCCACGCAACAGGAACTACCATGGAGACACACATTCCCCATGCATTCCTATGGGAGGGCAGGCCAATCTCACCACACGCACGCACTTTACACTGCGACACAGTGTTAAAGTGCGCAGAAGCCAAAAATAACCAGCACCAGGTCACAACTAAAAGCAAAAAGTTTAGGGGTGAACCGGCCAGGAGGGCCAAGTCCAACACAACCCCCTTCCAGCCAAAATGCAGGGTAGACCAATCACCATCGTGAGGGTTTTCCCTGCTTTGGGAGATAGAATATGGACGCGGGCCCGCAACTGCAGGGATACCCTCCTGTTCTACACCACGGTGATCCCATGGGGTTCCTTCTAAAAATGCTGACTGGATCAACTGGGCTACACCACTGGTACTCCCAAGCTGTCCGCGGCCAGGACCAGGCCCTAGGCCACCCAGGTGCCACTGGTCCTTGCCTATTCAAAGAGTGGCGGGTAGTAACCCCAGGTACATAGTAGCCATTCTCTACTCTTCCTCTCCTCAGGACAGGGGTAGACTGCAACTGGTTCACCAGCCTAGGGTCTGCACCCTCGGGCGGACCAGGAGTCACGGGTGATGCTCTCCTCTCCCTAACTCTCCTTCTAGGATTCTGCCCTCTCCTCCTTTGAGGGGTACCCATAGAACACCACTTTCCCAACCTAGGGTTTCTCAGGTTGCACCGGGGTCAGAGTCGGGGAATCCCACCCTCTGCACCCCCTTCCAGAGTTTTGCACCCTCCCAACTGGAGTGGTACCCCTGGAAGATAACCCGGTGAGGACGCTGGTTACAGACGTCCTTTCCTCTAGGTCAGGGGGATCCTGAACCTGGCCTCCCAACCTTGGGTCTAAAACCTTTGGCGGGATACTTGCCTGGCTCTCCAGGACTTCTAGGCACTCACACACTATCCCCCCGAGGGTAACACATGACTCATATGTTGTGTGACCATCTGTCTGGTGCAGATCTCCGTCCCCTGTCCACCTGACAGTGCACGAAGATCCCCCAGAACAGAAGTGGTGTCACCATGGTCACTCCAAGGAAACATAGCCCAACTGGCTAGTCCCTGACCCACTGGTTCTTCCACTGGGGAACACATCCCCTATTCACTCCTCAATTAGGACTTCTGTGCCCTCCCAACTGGAGCGGCACTGCCGGACACTAGAACCCCAGGAGCTCTGTTTACAGATGCTCCAGGTCCTCTATACACTAGGAGATCCTCCTCAAATGGACTAACAGGACAGCCTAGGTCCCTAACCTGGTGTTCCCCTAAGAAACCATCCAGGCTCTGAGACAGGGCTTTGGGCGTCTGGGGACTCTCGGTCACACACTCACTCCTACTCCACTGAGACTGGTCGTGAGCCCCACACACCTCTCACTACTCTGGGACCTAGCTGGGCTACTCTGAACCTCTTCCACCACGCTGGGATGGAAGATACCTGAACCACTACTTTTGGAATCACTCACCAATGACTCTTCAGAACCTCTGGCAATTTCCAAGTGGTCTGCTTCCCTGGCAAGGAGCTCTAAATCAGTAGACCCATATTCCAACAGGTGTTGGCGCAACTCTGGCGAACAACAACTGAGCAGGTGCTCTCTCAGAACCAGACCGAACAGTTTGTCAAAATCAGACTCCGTGTGAACCTCTACCTAATCAATCAGTGCTCCATGACATTAATCCACAAAATCCTCCTAAGACTGGTGAGACAGTTTCTTACTGCCCCTGAATTTCAACCTATACTCCTCTTCTTGGGAAACAGGTACCATACTCTGGGAACTGGGAATGGAACTTCCTGCACTGAAGTCTATATTGCTGCCACCACTGGACTCAACCCTCCCTGAGGAATCCAGAAAACTATAACTGTGCTCAGGGGATAATCTACCCTCACTGAGGTACTGGGTTTTTAAGAACCGGCACAGAACCGGTAACCCAGCGGTGCCAGGGAATCAACACCCAAAGACCTCGGGTTCTCCTGATCCAGACCTACAGAAACTCGGAGTCTTCTAGGTGAAGTCAAAGATTAGTTTATTGGCTGCAACCAAGGTAACAGGTGTCCTAGAAGTACAATACGGGTATGTTCTCAGGAGACTGCACACTTTCATGAAGTCAGGCTTCTCTTCTTATACACAGTTTTAGGCCTTAGGCAAAACATTCTTGGTTGTAAAGTAAATAGTTAACATATTCTGGTTCAAAGAAAAAGCAGAGTCATGATGGCATATCCATATTTCACTTCGTGCTGCCTACAACAAATCATTTGGCAAAGCCCAACATTTCATCAGATATCACTGGACCCCTAATAAAAACGGGCACCTCTCTACCATAAAGTAAGTGAAGCAAAGGAGTGGAGAAAGATGTGAGCGAGATATGGCAGGTGTGCGCGCTGAAATGGTTTTATGGCTGGTTGAGCCTAGATGCTATCTTGCTCGGCCACTGGGAGGGAACTGACCTAACGAGTTCGGCCTGGGGCAATGGTTCTAACTTGTACTGAGGTCAGGGAAAAGTCGATTAAGGAGTATGTGTCCTTGTGGAATCAAATTCAACTGGATTAAGGCCTATGTAAAGGGCAACATATAAATGGGAGCCAAGGGTTCAGAATGTAAATGATGATTTCGAGGTGAAATCGTCACTCGAACACGCCGAAAATTCATGTACATGATGTACTCGTCATTCTCGGTCTTTTGATACCAAATTCGTCATATTTCGACAAAGTTTTATTTCTCGAGTCCAGAACTATTATACGAATCCAGATTTTCAGAACCTCAAACCCTCCTTTTGCCCTTACATAGGCAATTAATCTATCCTCATGTTAGTCTGAGTCCAGATCTATATTCCTAAAGTCATTGAGATGTTGCTGTAACATCATTCTAGTACTTAGTTCATCTCTTGACACAGGCTTCCTTACACATGATGTGACGCAGAGGCCACATATTGCAGGAGCACACTGTATGCACAGACAGAACAGGAAAAGAATGGCTAAGACCATCCCAATGACCATCAGAATTTTCCATCCCCAGGCAGATATCAGTTCCCAGAACCATCCCATTAACGACCAATCTCCTTTATCCACATGAATAGATTCGGAAATTTTATGCAGTTTGGAGATGGCCCTGTACACTGTTGGAGCATTATCTGGGATGAAAATGCAACAACTAGACTGGATCAATTTGCATACTCCACCTCGGTCCGCAAGTATTACATCCAAAGCGACCCTGTTCTGAAGGGTCATAAGTCGATCCGACTGGAGCTCAGCAGTCAGGTTACTAAGGGCACCAGCAGTTTCAATCACGGTGGATTCAACTACCCTTGTTAATTGCCTTATGTTTCTGCTGTTAGCCATGGATCCCCAGAACGGCAGAAAACCCTTTGCAAAGTCCCCAAATTCTTGACCTGCAGTGTCTTCTTTACTCAAAACACCTCTAACTACCCTTGTCCGATGGTAATCCGCCCCTGCTGTGTAGGTGGGAGGTAACAGGAATGAAACAAAACATGAGCCCGAGAAGTCAGGGGGCAACCATGTATAGGCTCTATCATGGCAGATGAAATAAGTACCCTTAGCGGCTAAAAACGCAGGGGAAGTCTGAGATCCAAAAACATACGTTTCTGTACAGATACTCTTCCCTAGCTGAGCTCTGGGATTCTTGCCAATACCTTGCAGACACAGGTAACCTTGATGGGGTATGATCCAGATAGGGGACGATCTTTTGGCTTGCTGTTTCTCACTTAATGTAGTGCCATATCCGGTCACGTTCCAACCTACATATGCAAGTATCTCATCATTCGGAGTATCTTCATAAGAAGTTACTTCCTTGATCATGTCAACTATACCTTTGACTAGGGCGCTAGTCTTGAGGTTGTCTTTTACAGAACGTAGGGGTTGGATTTCTCGTGCATATATGAACATTGTCCTATATGCCCGTACTGAACCATTGTGACTAAATGGCAGGACCAAATAGGGGATACCTTTATCCGTTGTGTGAGGCATGAGACCACACACCCAACAGTTAGTTGTGTTCATTACAAGTTGGTGTTGGTGTAATAACTGAACGAAGGAGTTATTAATGAATTCTAACCTTCTATTGGATTCGTGGTCAGGCAGAGGGTGGAAAGAATGAGAGGAAATAGTAGGAGGAGGTATGGGTGATGTAGTAGGCGCCAATGTTACATGGAAAGAGAATAAAACATAACTTATCAAAAAGATCATTACGCTTGATAGCATAAAAATACACAATATGATAAAACTTTTCTTCGCCATTGTGTTACATAGTCTCTGCTTAAAGTTCATTTGTTTGGCAGGTCTCTCCACATCAGGAAACTCCATCCTCTCTAAGGCGCTGCCCGCGACGAGGAGGTTGTTTCTGCTAAGGAGTGCTTCTGTCAGTCTAGGGCAACTCCCTTGGACCGACCAGAACCACCGACCTAACGTCGTTGGCTGCACTTCCGAAGACTTTAACCAATCGCGGCCCTAGCAGCGGAACCCGGATGGCGGTTCGAAAAACAAAAATAAGCAAGTTTCCTAAATGGGAGATCTGCACTTTCAAAAATAGGATTTGGGGAAAAGATACGTTTATTAGTCCATAGGTCTTGGTCTCAGATCATAAAAGGGAATCACTTTTATTAGTCTGTTTTTTCTCGGTCGCAAATTGTAGCGTCTTTTTCCTGGTACTGTCTGGTCCTGAAACAGGAGTTCAGGTTCCAAAGAGTTCAATTGTTCTGGTGGTGGCACAGTTTCTTGAAAAATGTTCTCGTTTTCACAATCAGGGTTAGTTTCTTTTACACGGTCATCAGTTGTGAGCTCTGAGTCAGTGACACCCTTCTGGATCCATTGGTCATAGGGCAGAGGGAAGGGTACTTTTTTACAATGGATCCCGTGGACCCAGTTGGCCTTCCCCGCCACCCGAACAGCTGACCTTGTAGACAGAAGGACGAGGTGAGGCCCGGTCCATCTGGGCTGGTCGTTTCTTGTTCTTTGAAAGTTGCGGACGAGAACCCAGGAACCGGGGTCAATGGAGTGACCCGGAGTCTCAGAGACCGGAGGCAAGGTGTTGTGGACCTGTTGATGTAAAACACGCAATTTAGCCGTCAATTCATACAAGTAATCAAGCAAAATAGGGTGTTGCAGCTCGCTGAACTTCGTGGGCCTAGGCACTCCCCATATGTTGGCTGGTCGGCCAAAGACGATTTCGTAGGGGCTGAGTTTCACTCGCGAATGCACAGTCATTCTGGTGGATAGGAGTGCTAAGGGTAGAGCGTCAGGCCATTTAAGACCTGTGCTCGCTTGGATTTTGGCCAATTTAAGTTTAAGCGTGCCATTGTAACATTCTACTAATCCAGCTGATTGGGGGTGATTTGCAGCGTGGAACTTCTGCCTAATGCCTAGCCCTTCACACACTCTTTTCATCACACGACCCACAAATTCACTTCCGTTGTCAGACCAGACCATTCTCGGCATTCCGAACCTGGGGAAGTACTCTTTTACAAGGGCTTTCGCTGTGGACAAGGCAGTATTGTCTTTTAGGGGATAGGCTTCTACCCATCTTGAGAAGGCACAAACAACAACGAGCACGTATTTTAAGTTGTTGCACCTCTCCATGTGTATGAAATCTAGCTGCAAAACCTCGAACGGATACGTAGGAGGTGCAAAATGACCAGCTGGAGTTGGGGTTCCCGTACCAGGGTTGTGCTTCAGACATACCATGCAATTCTTGACAACATTCTCTGCACACTTGGGAATCCCTGAATTCTTCCACACTGGGGCCAACAACTCGCAAATCCCTTTCGCGCAGATATGAGCCATTCCATGAGCCATTGTAACCACTGCAAGCACATATGCATCGGGTAACAACCATCTCTGATGCTCTGTCAATTCAACCCAACAACCATTTGCATCCATTCTTCCTGTACTCTCTCTCCACGTGCTTAACTCTTTCTTCGTGGCCTCAGCTTGGATGGACTTCACACTTTCTATCGTATCCTCACATATTCCAACCTCACCAGTCCATCTTTCAGGGCCTGCAACATACATTCGGCTCATCACATTCTATGCCGTTTCCTTAGCGGTCTCATCAGCAAATGCATTTCCACGACCAACATCATCAGTCACCTTCTTGTGAGCACTACATTTCACAATCGCTATTTGCAGGGGCAAGGTCAGTGATTCAAGAAGCTCATTCACCAACTGACCATGCTGAATCTTAGCTCCATGCGAAGTCAGGAATCCACGTTCTCTCCACAATCGTCCAAAACTGTGAGCCACTCCAAACGCATACTGACTATCAGTGTAGACAGTCACTCTCATTCCTTTAGACAACACACATGCTCTCGTAAGTGCGACTAGTTCTGCGGCTTGAGCTGAACCATGTGGTATTCACGCAGTTTCAACGACTGTGTGCAAAGTTGTGACAGCATATGCTGTAGTCACGTTCCCATTTGGGAGTTTAAAGCATGACCCATCTACCCATAATGTACCATCACATTTAGCGAGAGGAGTGTCAAATAAATCCACTCTCCCTTTTGTCTCTTCCTCTGTTGTGAGGAAACAATCATGCTGTTCTAAAGCATCTGATTCCTCTGCAATTGGTAACAACGTGGCTAGATTCAGGGTGCTGCACCTTTTTATGTGCACATGGCTCGCTAGCAGCGTCAATTCGTAACTGGACAGTCGAGCACTAGTTAAGTGCTGTGTCTTGGTCCTATTTAACAATGTGTCTACTGCATGCGGGACCATCACGATTAGTGTTTTATTCATTACTAGACCAGCAGACTGTCGAATAGAAACAGCTGCTGCTGCTGTGGCCCTTAAACAACTCGGCAATGCTTGTGCTACCGGATCCAAAGTGGCCGAAAAATAGGCGCATGGCCGCTGTCTATCTCCGAATAACTGAGTCAACACAGACAATGCACAGCCCTCCTTCTCGTGGACATACAATGTGAAAGGCTTACTGTAGTTGGGGGTACCTAACACAGGAGCCGAACATAATGCTGTGCGTAATTCGAGAAAACTTTTCTGACACTCTTCAGACCAAGGAATGGGATTGGGTGTATTTTTACACGTTAGTGCCACCAAGGGTTTGGCCAATAACGAAAAATTTGGAATCCACTGTCTACAGTACGATGTAATGCCCAAGAAAGCACGTACTTCTCTCTGTGTTCTTGGCACACTCAATTTCGCTATTGCCTGAATTCTTTCTGGGGTCAGTTTCCTTCCCTCCTTCAATAAGAGGTAACCTAAGTAGGTCACTTCTTGTCGGCAATATTGAAGCTTGGAAAGTGACACCTTGTGATGCAGATCACACAGATGACGCAACAATGTCAATGTGGCCTGTTTACAAATTTTCTCATTATCTGCAGCAATGAGCAAATCGTCCACATACTGTACAAGAGTGGCACCTTTAGGCAAAACGATCGTGTCAAGCTGTGTTTTCAGAGCTTGACTGTATATTGAGGGGCTTTCACAGTAGCCTTGAGGAGCGCGTTTAAAGCGGAAGCTTCGACCTCCTAAACTGAAGGAAAAAATATCCCTGCTCTCCTCAGCAATTAGGATGCTGAAGAAAGCATTCTTTAGGTCAATCACTGAAAACCATGAAGCAGAAGCTGGAATCATAGTCAATAATGTGGTAATGTCGGGCACAACTGGGAATTGTGGCACGACTATCTTATTTACTTCTCGAAGATCAATCACGAATCTGTACACAGGTGGCTGATAAGGGTCAGTTCGTTTTAAAATAGGCAGAACAGGACTATTGCAAACATTGCCTCGTGTTTCTTCAATCACATCCTTTTCAATCAATTCGTAAACGATCGCTAGCAAAGCTTTTTCACCCTCATTAGATATTCTGTATTGGGGAATTCGTGGCATTTTAACATTCGACTTCAATTTTACAATATATGGTGGAATTTCTAAAAGACCTACATCATTAGGACCAGTAGCCCAAAGAATATCTGGGAGAAGTGCTAATTCTGCTGGAAGTGCATCTCTCGACAAATACATGGGAGAAACCACTTTCTTACCTAAAGTGAGTTGTACTCCTGAAGGAGAACAATACAAAGTCGCATACAATCTTTTTAGCAAATCTAATCCTAGCAAATTTTCACCACAACCTGTTGTCAGAATAAGGGGTGCTTCAAATTCACAAGGACCAACAGAAAGAGATAAAGGGTCAGAAATCGGATTTCTAACTGGGGCGCCAGAAAAACCTACAGAAACGTTCATTTCGCCAGACAAAGGTGCACCAGGGAGTTTGGAGTGCATAATAGAACTCTTCGTAGCACCAGTATCCAACAGAAAAGGTTCTGACACACCTGATGTAATCACCTCAACGTAAGGTCCACTCTGATCTACTGGAACTGAAACAACTCCCTCTCTTTGTCTATGGCTGTCCTAGCAGTCATCATTCTCCCACTGCTCATTTTCTGTGTAATAATCTTCAACATAGTATTGAGCTGTCCTGTCAGATACGTTATTTTGCTGATCAAACCTGTTCATAGAGTTTTGTGGTGGAAGGGGACGTGTGTCCTGTGTGGCGTTTCCACGCCCTCTACCTCTAGGCGCTTGCTGACTGCCACGACCTCTAACACCAGAAACTCCATTTGCACGTTGTGATAGGGCAGGACAATTATACTTGTAATGACCCTCTTGTTTGCAATATAAACACTGGTTGGGACCTACACGGGGTTGAGTGTAATCGAATCTTTGCGAGTTTCTCTGATACTGTTGAGGCTGCTGAAAAGTATTCTGGTAGTGATTCTGGCCATTATTATGTTGATTACCACCACCACGTGGCGGATAGGCTTGCTGTAGCAAAACCTTCGTTTTGAGTTCTCTAGTTTTCTTTTCTACTTTATCTTTCTCATCTTTGTCTCTATTCTCGTAGTATTGTGCAGTAGCTAATATCTGCGCTGAAGATGAGACTGCCCAAGAACTTTCTGAATCTTTTAATTTTCTACACAATTCTGGAAGCAGATTGTGCACGAATTTATCGACAAACAATCTCTGACCACCTTCTGTGGTCATATCTTGACCGCTGTGGTCAATGAATGTTTCTTCAAATCTGGTGAAGAAATCTGAAACAGTTTCTTCTTTCTTTTGCTTGCATGCAGACAACTTATCCCAATTTACGCGTATTGCAGGCATTATCGTTTTCATGTAATCTACTATTCTACCAGGGAGTTCTGCTATCAAAGGCTCAGGCTTGGCACCACCAACTTGGCGGGCATCTGCAGCAGTAATATTAGCCCACGTGTCACCTAATTCCTGGTCATGATCTACATGGCGAATTTTACCCCATAAAGGCTGTGGAACAACATTCCCAAATAGCATATCGATATCGGCTAAATTCATTATACATGACCCAGCAGTTTGTGACAATTCTTTATAGTACCCTGCAGGATTTTTACGTGGATCTGGTAACGTTTGTTTGAGTGCTAAAACTTCAGCTCGCTTCCATGGGACATGTACCCATACACGGTGGAAGTGTGGCAGAATAGGTGGGTTAGCGGTTGTGTCACCCTCTCTCCATTGTGGGGGAACTTCTCTCATAGGGTATTGTCGCGCCTTTTTCCTACTGGATGTATTAGATTCAGATGGTGACCCTGAACTGTTTCCCTTACTCCGATATGATAACAACATTTCAACTGCTTTTTCCACGTCTGGACCTACAATCATACCCTCTCCAAACCTAAACCGTACACGACACATCTCTTGTGGGATGCATTCTTAATCATTGTATTCTAAATCCTCGCCAAGAAAAACACACATCTGTTCGAAAACATATCTCTGTGTCGCTGCTTCCCATTGATGGAAGACTACCATGACTGACTGTATATCATATTTTGCAGTGTCCATGACCCATTTCCGAGCTAAACTATTCAGTGAATCTCTCTCTTGATAATCAGGCAGTTGACTTCGCAACTGTCTTCTTCCTATGTTAGGGGTCGTAGCAGGCGACCCGAAAAGAGGTAAAAGAAGATTAGTAACAGTGCTGGCCATTTTCTGCCGAATGGAAGGTGAAACTGAAGGACAAACAGATGGAAAAACGGGGTGAGATAAGGCGGGGGTAGAGATAGCAGAAGAGGTATCAAAGGGAATAGAGGGGGCACTAGGCAAAATCGTAGAGGGAGCATTAGGAGACGTAAAAAGTACAGTAGGCAAAATCGTAGAAAACACAGGTGAAACAGAAGTGGTCGGTGGGCCTGGAGGAGGCTGCACCGAAGAAGTAGGAGCCAGCTGAAGAACAGCTGGTGGGTGCTGTGGAGGAGCAGGAGGCGCAGCTTGTGCAACTAAAGGTTGCGGGGGTGCTGTGGCATTCTGCGCATGGGGGGGGTGAATTTAGCAAATGTGACATTAATGGTTCTTTTTCATGCTCTTTTGCTGCCTCTTGCTGAAGAGACGGCAAAACTGGATAACACTTATCTATTGCCCTTTTACGTTGCCTGTGCAACTGCTCATTCATCTGCTCTTCCTCATTATCTTTAAACTGCACAGCAGCTTGCATTACTGAAAGTCCCCCTTCTCTCTTATTTTTCTTAGCTAATTTAATTTCTTTTTGTTTGGCTTCTTTACGCCATAAGCGGATGGAGTCAAACATTGCCGGCCGGGCTTTCTTTTTGAAGAGTTTAACTTCAAGGTTGTCTAAGATTTCAGAATCAAAACTACCATATTGGGGCCATTTTAAAACACCATCTTTCCTAGTGTATTTAATCCATACTTTGTTGTAGGTGATGGGGCCTACCCCATGTTTTACATATAGCTCGTAAGTCGGAGTTCCAACTGGAGGAACCGGACATGAGTCCTCCAATCGGGAGTCCCTATTATTACCACCAAGACAAAATAAATTCCCAAGTCTAAGACTAGGCATCCTCGCTCTCTAGTCTAGTTCCAAAACTTCAAAGGATTATCGATTACGATATTTCTCGTGAATACACGAGTCCTTCGGTTATGGTGCTTGCAAGTACCAATACAAAACCTTTTGTATCCCAAAGATACCTCAAAGTAAGTCCAACTAAGGACTGGGAGACGCTCCACTTATACTTAACTGAAATTATCTCGATGACGTCACCAGAAGACTCGTCTCAGTGTTTCGCTCTACCAAAAACTTCAAGGGTCCACATCAGGGCGATAGCCAGGGCAGCAGTCCTTGTAGCCGTCGGGAAGCGGGGAACCTCGCAGCAAAGACCTTCGGACCACGTCGACATGCAAGGGTCGATGAGGTGGTTGGCCGTCCTCCGGAATTTCCACACGAAGCTCCTTACGATCTTCTGGCTGACTGGTACCACTGGAATCGCCCCAAACGTTGGGCGCCAACTGAGGTACTGGGTTTTTAAGAACCGGCACAGAAGCGGTAACCCAGCGGTGCCAGGGAATCAACACCCAAAGAACTCGGGTTCTCCTGATCCAGACCTACAGAAACTCGGAGTCTTCTAGGTGAAGTCAAAGATTAGTTTATTGGCTGCAACCAAGGTAACAGGTGTCCTAGAAGTACAATACGGGTATGTTCTCAGGAGACTGCACACTTTCATGAAGTCAGGCTTCTCTTCTTATACACAGTTTTAGGCCTTAGGCAAAACATTCTTGGTTGTAAAGTAAATAGTTAACATATTCTGGTTCAAAGAAAAAGCAGAGTCATGATGGCATGTCCATATTTCACTTCGTGCTGCCTACAACAAATCATTTGGCAAAGCCCAACATTTCATCAGATATCACTGGACCCCTAATAAAAACGGGCACCTCCCCACCATAAAGTAAGTGAAGCAAAGGAGTGGAGAAAGATGTGAGCGAGATATGGCAGGTGTGCGCGCTGAAATGGTTTTATGGCTGGTTGAGCCTAGATGCTATCTTGCTCGGCCACTGGGAGGGAACTGACCTAACGAGTTCGGCCTGGGGCAATGGTTCTAACTTGTACTGAGGTCAGGGAAAAGTCGATTAAGGAGTATGTGTCCTTGTGGAATCAAATTCAACTGGATTAAGGCCTATGTAAAGGGCAACATATAAATGGGAGCCAAGGGTTCAGAATGTAAATGACGATTTCGAGGTGAAATCGTCACTCGAACACGCCGAAAATTCATGTACATGATGTACTCGTCATTCTCGGTCTTTTGATACCAAATTCGTCATATTTCGACGAAGTTTTATTTCTCGAGTCCAGAACTATTATACGAATCCAGATTTTCAGAACCTCATCCCGGGTAAGTTCCTCTGTGGCAAGGGTCTTCTCAGCCTCCGCCATCCTCTCCTGCGCTAAGATCCTCTCAGTCTCCAGCTTTTTCCTCTTAACACCCAGCTGCGTCATCTCCTTGGCATGCTCTGACCTGAGCTGTTCCAAAGCCAGCTGGTGCTCCCTTTCTTCCCGCCTATCTACCCACTCCTCAGGGGACAGGGAAAGGGATGGGGCGCTGCTCCTGACACTGGACCCAGCAAGGGACTCCCTATCTATGGGGTCTTCACTATCTACTGACATCCATGTACTGTCATTTTCTCCCTCCTCTTCAGACTCTTCAGGGCTCCCTTCAGACCCACCCCCTTCATGGCGTGTGGCCCGGGCCCTTTCCTCCTCACTGCGCTCAAGATCCCATTGATCCTTTTGCCATAGGATCAGGCTGTTCCTAAGTTGGGACTGGGTGTCTGACTCACCCACCTCTATGTTTCTCTCTTCACAGAACCTTACCAACTCTAACATACTGTATCTAAACAGAACACAGAAATCAAAAGCAGGCTCCATTTTGGCGGACGTTCTCGGGAAAAGTTCAACACAAGGTACCTAGGTGTCTAAGCTAAAACAGGAGTACACAATTCACAAAGGACACCTTTAGGAGAAAGAAAAAAAGAACTCAAAAACAATAATCCCTAAACTCATGATTATCTAAATGCAGAGCTTGTAGTGCAACCAGTTGTCGCTGTGGTATTGCGCAAACACAAGTCCTAATCCTTTCGCTGACAACCAATGTTAGAAGTGGGATTTCTGGTTGTCTAAGGCTTGCGCCAAAGCCAGGCAGAAACCACCACTCTAGTCAGGGCAAGGGAGTCACATGCCAAGATAACCCCTGCTCACCCCCTTGGTAGCTTGGCACGAGCAGTCAGGCTTATCCCGGAGGCAATGAGTAAAGCATTTGTGCAACACACACACACAGCAGCAACATACTAGGTACACCACAAAAAGGAAACTCCACGCAAGGTTATCTATCAAAATAGCCTTTGTATTATACCAAACACATTAGATAATAAACACACAATTTACACTGTGCCACTGGCATGGGCGGAATTTACAGGGGAGTATATACACAGGACAGGGCCACATGGACCACTGTCAGGAATAAGCACTTGGTAGAACTAGCACTTTGTAGGAATAGCACTTAGAACATAGAATACTTGTAGCACCAAATAGCAAATGTAGCACACAACCATAAACCACTGGTAGAAGGTAGGTACACGCTACGCAATCCTACACACCTTAGGCATATATCACGCAGGGAACCATGAACTCACTAGCATAACTATACCAGGTAAAACACCCTCCTAAGCATAAACACACATTTAGAGGTATAGACAAAAAGGCATTGCATATTATGCATAAAATCCCATTAGGCCAGCAATCACCTTTGGCAAAAATCACATAAGGCATAACCATGTACCTCTAGCAAGGGCACAACACATCAACTTGTCCCCCGGCCAATTTGGCTTCTCAGGGGGCGGAAACGCCCTTTGTCCACAATGCCAGGTCTGGGCTGCGCAGGCAGCCAAAGAAGAATGCAAGGGTTCTTAGGCCTAAACGATGCAGTTACCCACTAAGTGCTGGGCAGCTGGGGAACTGAGCCTGGGCACCAGAGTGCACCCTGGCTCTCCTCTGGGGCTCTAAATAACCAACAGTGCCCAAAAACAAAGTGGGAATCTTGTGGGCTCTGAATCAATTGTGCCCTCAGATCAACGTGCGAGCCCTGTAGGCTCGAGATACAAAATGCCCCCAATTCACGTTGGAGCCTCGTGGGCTTTGAAACAAATATGCGGGCAAACAACTGGGGAGCCTATCGGGCTCGGACTACAAGAAGTGCCGCCAATACTTTGGAGCCTCGTGGGCTCAAAATACAAAGGAATGCCTCACTTAGCCGGGGAGTGACCCGCTGCCATCCGGGGCCGCTTCTCACTGATCTGGGACCCACCGAGAGGCCCGCACTCTACGGCTTCTGGTAGGCGGCGTCTCGCTGGGCTTCCCTGCTCCTTCCTGCGGCAGTTCTGCGGGGCTGCAGGCGGGGTTTGGGAGAGCCTCCCGGACTCCGTAGGGGCTCTCCGGTCTCTCCGCTTCTGCCAGTGGTCCCACGGGACTCTCCCTCACTCCTGGGAGCCCCGATGGGTGACGCCGGGTTTCTTTTCGTGACAGGAGCGCGGGGTGGGCTCCCGTCCGCTTTCTGTCTTCACTGGAGCACTTCCGGGTCGCTCCTAAGCCCCGCCCACGTCGGCAAGAGGCTGCCTGACTTCCTGATTCAGCCGGGCTGCGGCGGTGATCCTTTGGGCGAGACACGGAGTAGGCACCCGTTGAATTGACGTATAAAGTGGGGTGGGCACCCGCTAAGAGGTACAATAATTGGCACAGAGTCCCTGGTGGGGTGGGCACCCGCTAGGGATCTAAACTCGGCATAAATGCGGCGTGGGGCAGCCGCCAAAAAGCGGCACAACGCGGTGTGGGCACCCGCTCTTCCCACAGCCAAGTGGGGGAATCCCCACAATGCAGCGTCGCGCTGCGGGAACCAGCTGTCCTCCTGGGGGCAGAACACAGCGCTTCCAAGCCCAAAAGTCAAGCGCTTCTCCAGGAAATTAAAGCACTTGGCTGTAGGGAGAATACAGCACTCCCAGGGTGCTACAGCAGAAGAGTCCTGTGGGCAAAGATCAGGGAAGTCCTTCAGCAGGCAGGGGGGGGGGCAAAGGCTGGGCCCAGGGGCCAGCTCACAGGGCCCTCCAGCAGGAAGGCAGCACCCAGTGGCGGTATCCTCCTGGGCCCAGCAGCAGCAGGCCCCCTTTCAGGTCAGGAACAAGAGAACATTTTACATGGGGCCACGGCCCCTTTTTATACACACTTTCCTTTGTCTCTATGTTGCAGGGTGGGGGAAAACCCGACGCAGCTGGTTTTGGAGCACTCTGTTGTGTTCAGCCCCTCTCCCCATTCACAGGACAGGCTAGGGACATCAGTCGCACCACAGGGGGCGGAGCCAGCATTGTGTAGGGAAGGCCCAGCCCTATTCAGGTCCCAGATGCACTCCTCCCACCCATCTGGATGTAAATCTCTCTATTCACCACCGGGCAGACCCATCCTGACTCCTGGAGCCAGGCACACCAGCCAGCTCCAGCCAATCAAAAGCCAGACAGTCACTTCACATTTATTACACAGACAGGCCAGCTTCTAGAAGTGGCACTTCCACACTAGACACATTAACGCCGCACACATCCTTGCGCAGCATTCACTCTCACGAGTTCGCACATACCAAACTCGACCCTGCACTCCCCACGCATCAGGAACTACCATGGACACACACATTCCCCGTGCATTCCTTTGGGAGGGCAGGCCAATCTCACCACACGCACACACTTTACACTGGGACACAGTGTTAAAGTGCACAGAAGCCAACAATAACTAGTACCAGGTCACAACTAAAAGCAAAAAGTTTAGGGGTGAACCGGCCAGAAGGGCCAAGTCCAACACCGCCTATCTCTCTCCCTGTCCTCTATCACTTCTGGAGACAGACCCCTTGAGGAAACACTAGTGCCCGGGCTAGACAGCGCTTTATCACCTACCAAATCTACTACTTCCACCTGCTGCTCCCTTATATTCTCTCCCTCCTCCCCAGGCTCTCCCACATTCTTAGGAGTATCCCTGGCTTCTAGCCAGGCCTTTAGGGCTTTGTAAAACTCCTTCCCCTTAGTGAGGCCTGTGATAGGGACTGTGAACTTTTTGCAAAAGAACTTGAGCTGCCTGGCATTGTAGTGATCTATTCTGTCTTCTTCCCAGGAGAGATCCTCCGAGGCATTGGATCTGGGCTTGCCCACTGTAGAAATAACTAGCGATATCAATCAAAAATAGAATATACAATCTCAAAAATGTATGCGGTTGCGTTATGGTCTGCACTCACTAGTAGTGTACACTATAATTACTGTATGCGATCACAAATACAAGTCCAGATCCTCACCGCTGACCACCAATGTTAGAAATGGGGGTCTCTAGTTGGCGGTGTCTGGCCACAGTCCAAGTAGGGACCCTTCTTCCTAAGTCAGAGTAAGGGGGCTGTACCCTTTGATAATCCCTGCTCAGCCCTGTGTTAACGTAGCACAAGCAGCTAGGCTTATCTCAGAGGCAGTGTGTAAAGCATTTATGATCATACTCAGTAACACAGGGAAGGACACTACAAAGGGACACCACACAAGTAGTAATACAAAATAAGTATCTTTATATATAGACTTAACACAAGACCAATAACTGTAAAAAGCCACAATACTGAAAAATGGTGGTACTCTTAAAAAGCTGGAAAAAGAGTTCAAGTAGGGGTTCAGTTCAAAGTAGGCGTCTCTGCGACCCTTTTACTTACAAAGTACCTGGGGCCTCATTTATGAAAAGTGACCCATCGATGCGTCACTTTTCATTGCACCCTCCTTGCGACACCAATGATGCGTCACATTTACAGTATGACGCATCATGTCGCCAGGAGTTACAGATACGTCAGTATTTCTGACGTATCTGTAAGCGCAAAAGTCACGCATTGCTGGAATGTGTCACAAAAGTGACGCAACTCCAGCAATGCGTCCTTTCACATGGGGAAAGCCCCATGTGAAAGGGCTTGTGTCAGTCTTACGCCTGCTGTGAGGCAGGCGCAAGATTTTGACGCAACAGCGTCCTAAAAGTGACGCAGTGAAATCTCATAGATTTCACTGGTCACTATTACGAGGCTTTTTGCGGGGAAACGCCCCCTTTGCATACATTATACCTGACGCAGGTATAATGTAGCGTAGGGGTTTACAAAGTGGCGCATCTGCTTAGATGCGTCACTTTGTAAATAGTGCGCAACAGGAGGCATGTTTTACGCCACCGATGCGTCACAAAAAGTGACGCATCGGAAGCGCAAAACTGACACAAGGCCTCATAAATGAGGCCCCTAGATTTCATAGCAAAAGCAACAAAACGTCGCAAAGGAACTGTAGCAATGCGTTGAATCCTTGCCGCAAGGGAGGATGATGCGCCAGGCTGCGGGTGCGTGTGGGACAAAGCGACAGATTTCCTCACGCTAGGCCAGCGATGCATTGAATCCTTGCTGCGAGTTGTGTTGCGTGTGTGATCTTGTTGCGATGAAAGAAAATGGCGCCCCGCGAGGGAGCGACTGTGAGAAGTTGGCCTGATATATGATGCTCACTAGTTCTAGTGATCACCTTGTATCATTCCAAACAACCCTTATGGTGATTGGTTGTAAGTCAACCTTATAGACCAGCTATCCTAATGGTAGCATGGACAAAGCAGTCTTAGGCTAAACTCTTTTGGCATGTGAAGCCAGCTGTTTTACCACAATATAACCCCTTGAATACCAAGTGAAAGGACACCACACGGGTTGTTATGAAAATAAACAGTATATTTATTAATAACAACACCTCTGAACTCTTTATGAGGTCAGAGGGCTAAGCACATGACAATCTCTTACGAAAAATACTACAGGTTGCACGAAATTACAATGGTGCCCTAGGGGCACGACAAACCATATACTAAGTAAGTGGAAATGTGAAAGTCGATAAAAGGAATGGAGCTGTCCAGAGGCTGTAGGATCGATGGGACCACGCTACACTAACTTCAGGTAAGTAATAGGAGGCCCACGGAACGCGTGTGCAGAGTGTGAACTCACACGCGAGATGCGTAACAACGTGTATGGACAGTACAGTTCAAGTTAAAGGTGAGTACGGACAATCCTGACTAGGTAGGACTAAAACGACTGTGGAACTGGACACTAGGACAGTTAAACTACCCTTGAGCACCGAAATGCTCTTGCTACCTCACCCACGGGCCGCGGGTGCATAGGTGTCAAAGTGCGTCGGGTTCTCGCGTTGAAGTCAATGGGGCCTGAAAGAAAAGATGCTGCAGGCGACTAGGAGGAAGATGTCCGGTGCAATCCAAGGGTGGATTGTGGAAGAAGAAGACCTGAAAGCAGAGGGGACAATGTTTACAGTCACTAGCCAGTGACTGGAGTGGAACCAGGAAGGAACCAGATGTCGTCGTCGGGATCAGGTGAAGAGTGGACGCTTGACTCTGCAGCCACGTGGACCAGGAGGTGTCTTCGATGACCAGGATGGAGGCACGAGCTGTCCCACGCAGGCTCTCGCTGTCGGCGGTGTCGGATCCGGGATTGGACTCAACAGGCCTTGGCAAAGGCAACCCACAAGGTAAGTGAAGAAAGCGTCTGGTGCGGACTAGGAGAGTCCGGGGTGCCCCTCTTTTGGAAGGGAGCAAGGGCCAGTACGGAGCAACCAGACCAGCAATGAAGATTCAAAGGTTCGTCGTCTGGGAGGCCACTAGCCAGCCGGCACGTGACCAGACCACGTGTCAAGCAGCAACAAAGCAGAAGGGCCCAACGCAGATCTCGTGGATGCTGGAGGGCTGATCTTCGGTGCAGGGGCTGCTCGGGGCTGGGGCTTCTCAGTCCTCAAAGCACTTGGTCGAGTTTACCTCGGGCGTCGTGCTGGAAGCGAAGTGCAGGTTCGTTCAAGATGGCCGGTCCCACGTGTCTCGTCACACCCACGGGTCTCAGCTTTGCTGCAGATGTAGGTAGAGGTCGGAGAGGTCTGGGAATCCGGGTCTCGTCGGGCTCTGAAGTCTGGATCCTCGAGGGAAGACGACAAAGTGAAGCCGCTGGACGCTTGATGGTGCCTGCAGTTGCAGGGTGGACACTCCTTGTCCACAAGGGAGATTCTTCAGTCTTCTGTGGAGCAGAACGTCGAAGGCCAGAGTTTCTTCGTGTTGAATAGTTCAGGATAATCTAATTTGGAATGGGACCAGCTCCTACCTTTATTCTCCTAAAGGGGGCTGCACTACTGAGTAGGTCCCTCCCCTGGGTGGGACCAGGAAGGGGGGTGTTTACACCCCCTATCCTTTGTCCGGTTTCCCGCCAGAGCTGGGGCAGGGATGCCCCAGCAACTGGTATGAACCGGTATTTGCACAGGGCACCTTGTGTGCCCCAGGCATGTCTCATTCCTTTCAGGCACCTCCCAAGGCAGGAAACCCTTTGTCCTGGCCATCCTCGCTGGAAGGACTCCCAGCAGCAGGAGGTCAGACTTGTGTCTGTGGTGGCAGCATCCTTTTTGTGATGCTGAGGCTCGAGTTAACTTTAACCGGGGTTCACAGTTACATACATGTCGTGTTCCTCTAGAAGGGTGGAATGCTACCCCCGTCACCAGAATTGGCGAGGGGGTAGTATTCCAAATTGTATGACACCTTACTCGACATGTTTGATAATGTTATACCAGAGTTAGCATTTAACCGCAAGGTTGATAATGCACTTAAGAGTATATGGTATAGCGTTATCATGGAACAGCTATTAGGACTTGGTTCCGCAAGCTGCAAACGGGCTCAGCTCATGCCAGAGCACCATCTCACATAATTCCAAGCACTCTGCCTTCAGGATTGATAAGGCCTTCCATAGGATTGACTGATAGGAATATATGTGTCCATTTTAGGGTTAGATATAGGTATACTATATCTACAGCAAAGGGTGTTTACACCACCTTGCCCCAGCTGGCATGCAGCCAGTTGTGTCAATTTTAGATGGCCAGCCAGGGGTGGCATAATACATGCTTCAGCCCCTGGTAGGCCCTGGGTACACCTACGCCCTGGGTACAGGGACTGATAAGGTGGCCCAGTACCAATTGGTAAATGCACCTAAAGTACATGGATGTCAATTTAGAGAGAGAACAGCTGGGCTGTGGGCCTGATTAGCAGGCCCACAGCCAGGGAAAGTCGTAAATCAGTGAAGCAAAAAGCAAAAATCTGGGGTGACCATAGGATTGCAGACCCCACTCTCCTACAGCGACGATCCGGGTGCGATGCGAGGAAAGTGGCGGACGCTCGGTGTCCGAGGTGTGATGTTCTCGATGCGATGATCCAGGGTCAGCGAGCCTTGGAAAAGAGCGCAAATCGTGCGATGATCTCTGGGGCTTCCAAGCACTTTGGGGCTCGCAAGTGTGCGATACGATGATCTTTGGTTTGCGAGCGCTCGGCGGCAGCAGCGCATGGATTTCTCTTATGCTCTTGTGGAAAAGTAAATTTTGCCATGTTCTGTGTCCCTACGTGTCCTCCATCTTATGTTATGTGTGCATGATTAATATGCATATGTATTCCCCATGTTCGATTAAAGACGCAATTATAGTTGTGTCCATCTCTAGTATGCCAGTTTCCAGTTCTCGTGAATACTATGAATATCAGGCCTATGTAAAGTTACGTTGCCACGTTTCTCAGTGTGCACGTTATTTCATTGAAAAGTCCCCGTTTCTAGGCCTCAAAAGGGCCCAGACACTAGATTCAGCTCCTGTCTCCTGAACCCTCGCTGAGGAGCGATACAGCCCCCACCTGTATCCTCGACCCTTCACTTACTTCCTGCCTCACAGTGCCCGGCTCAGCCTGGCTCTGCCTACGAGTCTGCCAAGAGTATGTTATGATTCTAGTTATCAGTCCAGCCCTCCTTCTCTGCATTCCTAAGCTACTGAATCGCATCAATAGTTTCCGTCATTGTCTAGCCTTTACGTCTCCATGTAAGAGAAATACTGCATTTAATGGTCATTTAATATGCTTCATCACGCACTACATGTAGAATAATGCATGCTCCAGTCTTAGAGTCTGTTAGCCTTTACCCCGATAACTTTTGGATTCTATCAACATGTTCTCTAAACATCAGATACTAGATAGGGTTTAGGTACATGTCGCCCTGACTCTCCAGACTTCAGTCTCTGCTCCTAGCACAGAGTTCATAGCCCCCAGCTTCTCCTAGTAACACGTCATTGTCAGTTTACGCGCACCATTAGGTTAGAGGTCCCGGCTCCTTAGGTAGCCCCCTCCATGTTTCCGCCCCATTTATGACATATTCTGTTACGTTTACATCACATGTCTATGTATACGCCTCTTGTTACACCTACTTTCACCCTTATCTTTCGCGACTGCTATTGACCACACCCACTGCTCCGCCTACTGTATTCATTGTAATGCAACTGTTTTAGTATATATGGTTGTGTATTGTTATTAAATGTTAGCGCGCTCATCCCAGATCCAGCCCCGGCAGCTGCCGGGCCACGCCAGCTCATTCCTGTGCAGGTTGTCCTGTTCCTGTCCTTTATGCTGTATTAAACCTGCAAACTCCTACTACCTCGAATCTTGACTCTTATTTATTGAGCTATCTGTTATTCATTTATCCATTCAAAAATAGAGGTATTATTTATTTATTTACCACATAATGGCGCCCGAATAGGGACTTGCCCTTTCCCCACGCGCCGGTGAAGCCACGCCGGCCCCCTGACCCTCTGCAGCCGTGACAGAACCATACCGTGCACGTGCAGATATTTCTGCTTCAAGTATCCCTCAGGCCCACGGAGGAGACGGAGGTGGCGGTCCAGCATCCAGACGAGGCGGTGGAGGAACGCGGCGAGTCCCGACCAGAGCCCAAGCCGAGAGTCCAAGGTCCGAGGTATCCGGAGGCCCACCCGTAACAGAAGTCCGAAGTTCATCCGTCAGGCGTCAAAGCAGTCCAGTCCAGTCTGAGGCCTTCCGTTCTTGCTGCCCGGTGAGTACCATTGCTGGGGTAGTATCTAGACAGGGTCAGTCTAATTGACTCTGGTCCGTGGGTTGGTGGTACACAGACCCAAAACGAAGTGTCCACTTTGGTGGATGCGGGTCCTGACGTGTCTCTTTATGAGACCGGTAAGTTTCGTACTGTTTCAGCAGTGCATCTAGTTTCTGTTCTAGTCAGTTCTGTTCTCGAGAAATTCATGTATTCTGTTTTCAGTATTCCAGGTAGTATTCTGTTCGAACTGTTATTTTAAATGTTCTTCATGTATTTTTAATGTCGTGGTATGAAAGTGGTGTAGTTATCGTGTTCGTTGTGTATTGTATTGTGTCTAGATTACAGTTCAGTCATGCCTTTATTCTCGAAATTACGTCAGTTAAAAACCAGAAAAGGTCTGCTAGAAGCAGCAGTTCCTGTCCCGCCTAGGGACAGTCCAGGTCATTTTATGTATCAGAAGCATGCATAAGTGCCATATTATATCTAGATTTATGGGTAGAGTATACCAAACAGTTAGAAGCAAAGTATAGATGGCCCGTATCGGGTACATGGGATGCCGAGTGCATCATGCGAGTAGAAGAAGCATTATGGAAAAAGAAAGCCAGACAGTCACAGAAAGATGCCATCGAGTTATGGCGCAAAGAATCTCATAAAAGAACCGAAAAAGAAATCAGAAAGTCAGAATTAAGTAGGGAATCTTTAGAACGAGCCCAAGAAAGGGAACTAATCGAGATAGGTGAACGAGTTAAAACAGAACAGTCAGATAGACAGAGGCATGCCCTCATTAAGGGTATGTATCCTCTTCTTGCCGAGGGCTTGCCAAAAGCGACCCCGGAGGCATCCAGTAATTTTCCGCCACCATTAGTTCCGACCAAGCTACGTCACAAACCGACTGCAGCTGATATTTTTATTTCGTCCTACTTGGACGACACGGTTCCAGAATATGCAAATCCTGTTCCGCCAGTCCCTGTAAATAATGTAAATCCTGCTCCTCCAGACACCGGAGTACCTGCCACGGTACCCCCGGTTCAGCCCACATTACAATTTCCCACTCTGCCAGCACGAAGAGTATCAGTCGATGATTCCAGTTTAGGGGCCGCAGGAGGAGGTCCTCCTGGTACCCCGCCGCCACACCAACGTAGAACGTTGGCCGAGTTACATGAATGTGCGTTACAGCGTACGCCCAAATATAAGTCCGTTGCAGACATCCGACGAGCTCTCACTGAATGCCGCTATGATCCAGTTGCAGGTGATGATAGTACAGTAATATATTCCATCCGTGTAAGACGGGTGACCGGGTATTTGGACACCCTACCAGATATGAAAGGAGATCTAGACAGAATATATCGTTTCATCCGTACAGGGGATGATCCAGAAAGTATTGGCGAAGCCATGTCTCAAAGGAAAGCTGAGATCCAGCTCATGATATTAAAGTTTCTGATTAATTGTCTAATAAGAGAACAAGATTCCCCGACTAAAGATCCGGCCGAAATGAAAATCCTGACAAGGTGGAGTGATAATATAGCCGAGGGTAAGCACAAGACTATCAGTAGTATAGAGAGTATGTACAAGAAAATTCGTAAAGAAATAATAAAGTTACATGAACAACGTAAAGCAGCACAAG
This sequence comes from Lissotriton helveticus, assembly GCF_964261635.1. Taxonomy (NCBI): domain Eukaryota; kingdom Metazoa; phylum Chordata; class Amphibia; order Caudata; family Salamandridae; genus Lissotriton; species Lissotriton helveticus. Next base: position 32,762,265 of record NC_136059.1, on the reverse strand, counting down.
TAAGCGAGAAAGAGAATGACTCTTCTACTGAAGAGGTAGAGGACGAGAATCCCGTCAGAATAGCGTATGTAGGAAAATCTAGATTTCCAGACCGACATTCACGTCTAGACTACAAGAAAACTGTTCCTCATCCAGCACCAGAACAAGGTTCTCTAGAACAAGTATTTCAAGCTACCGATCACATTTTGAAGTCACGAATCGGTTATAGTGAGTTAAGTACTATGCATGAACAAGAACTAGTCCGATCAGCAGTCCGATGGATTACTGATTCTACCACTTTTCCAGACGAAATAGTGGCACAAATGTTTCTGAAATTGCCCCCAGCCGAGCAACGACTGGTGGGTATGTATATGATCCAACACCTCATTACTCTGTATGAGGGTCAACATTCTGATCCAGGTCCGTTACATGATGTCCTGAACGAGTTACTCCAATATAGATGGAAAGGTTTAGGTACCGATTTAATTAGTGTCATCCTAGAACAGCGCCACAAATATAGAACGTTTTTGAACCCGCATTTTGTTCATGTCTCACCCCCAGAAAGTAAACCCTTTTACATAGATAGACAGAATCCGTTACGAGAAGTACACCCAGTCAGGACAACAGATGGTGAAATGCAACGAGTGTTTGTTTACACTCCGATTACCAAGATGGAACTCTTAGAGATGAAGAAATTAATTCCCTGTCACGACAAAGATCCAGCAGGGTTCCACCGAGAATTAAAGGACATGCTCCGTATGGGAGAATACACGTATCCAGATATAATTAAAATGCTAAAAGTCCTGTTGCCCGCAGGGGTATATGAAAAACTCAAGGAAAAAGAATGGGAGGTGGGAGAGAAAAAGATCGATTGGGCAGTTCTAGAAGCTGAAGATAAGATACGAGTACCAGGTACCGGTCTTGGAGAGAAATGTAAAGAATTACCAGAACTGTTAATACAAGTTTTGCCAAGATTATTAGCCACTAAAAAGGAAGACTGGGATGCAATCTCAGCCTGTAAACAGAAACAAGATGAAGACACTAGTGATTTTTATTCTAGATTCGAGAAATGCTTTAGTATCAACAGTGGCCTCAAGACAAGTAGCGAGTCATACCCTCATCTTTTTGTTACTAAATTAGTCGAGAATTCGAGTCCACAAGTTAAGAATCGAGTTTTGAAAGTCGAAAGTACCTGGCAAGCTAATACCCCGTCCCAGATGTTACAGATGCTTCAGTATCACCAGAATAGAATCAGGGAAGAGCAAGATCATGAAAGAAAACGTATGAAAGACACGAAAATGAAAGTACTAGTTGCACAATCTGTTCCACAAGACAGTCAGAAGAGGGGTCCGAATCAAGCCAGTAATCCTACAGCTCCCGTTAAAGGGACATGCAATTATTGTAAACAGCCAGGTCATTTCATAAACGAGTGTGCAGTTCTGAAACACAATATAGCTACTGGTAAGACTAAAGAAAGACCAGGTCCGCCTAGACAAGAACAAGTTTCACAGACTTCTCAGCCACAGAATGCACAACAGACAGTTCCAGCACCGCAGCCTATCGCTGCAACACAGCATGTTACACAGCAGATGTACCAGTATGCACAGTCCGAGTATCCAGAGTATCAGCCATATTCATGAAACAGCCTAGAGAGGGAGGTAGGCTTGCCTCTCATCGAGATACCTGTAGATCAAGAGGGTCCCTATGTTCATAGTCAAGTATTAGAGAAAGACAGAAAGTTTCTGATTGATACAGGGGCAAGTAGGACCACCATCAGTCACGCCGAAGTTCCAGGGGCTCCGCTCTCAGGCTCTAGAAATGTTTCCCTTGGATTTTCAGGAAAGCCTATTGTAAACGAGATATCTAAGCCAGTTACTCTAGAAGTAGGTCCATTGTCCCGCACTACTGATCTATTACTTACGAAGTCATGTCCAGAAAATTTATTAGGTATTAAAACACTGAAAGAATTAGGTGCAGTTATTTGCTGCTCCCCAGAGGGAATACGACTGTTCTTACGTGACTTCAAGGGTCACTATGTATTACGAGATTTTGATCCGAGATTGTCTAATGTTCCGCAGCATCTATGGGCGCAAGGTCCAACTGATGTAGGTTATATGCAAATCACACCCCATCGTGTGACTCTCAAGCCAGGTGTAGTGTTACCACGAATCAGACAGTACAGATTGCCACCTGAGGCTGCAGCAGCCTTATCCAAAATTATTGCTCAAGGAGTAGTTGTAGAAACTGACTCCAATGTATGCAATTCTCCGATCATTCCAGTCATGAAACGTACTGATCCAAATGCACCCCCAGTATATCGATTAGTGATTGACCTACGAGAACTCAATAAATGTATTATTCCCCAGTACCCAGTTGTCCCAGATATCTCTTCCCTATTGACAGCCATTGATTCTGAAGCCTCATTTTTTTCAGTCATAGACCTCAAGAACGCATTTTTTAGTGTCCCCATTCATCCAGACAGCCAGTTTCTTTTCGGATTTTGTTTAAATGGAAGGAGCTATATGTTCACACGAGCTCCTCAAGGTTTCACAGAAAGTCCTAGTATTTACAGTCAAGCACTTAAGAGACAACTAGACAACATTCACATGCCAACTGACACTGCCCTGCTCCAGTATGTCGATGATCTACTGATCACAGCCCGTTCTGAACGTGCTTGCGAGCGAGCATCACTTACAGTCTTATATTTCCTTGCCGAGATGGGGCACAAGGTGTCCCCTTCGAAGCTTCAATTCTGTGTCCAGCAAGTGATCTATTTAGGCCACTTACTGTCCAAGAGGGGTAGGCAGTTGACACCCGACCGTATCCAGTTAATAGCGAGTCTTCCTCAGCCCAAGACCCAGAAGGAGGTACGTGCTTTTATCGGCCTTACTTCTTACTGCAGACAATGGATTCCTCAGTATGCATTTCTAGCCAAGCCACTGATACAGTTAACGACACAGGAGGCAGCCGTATCGACTGTCCTCCCTTGGACATCTGAACATACACTTAGTTTTAATGAGTTAAAGAAAGCTCTATGTCAAGCTCCAGTTCTAGCAACACTGAACTACAGTAAGCCTTTTACACTTTTTGTCACTGAACGCGAAGGTACAGCATTATCTGTTCTCACACAAGATCAAGCAGGACAATACAAGCCCTGTGCTTATTTTTCGAGCACACTAGATCCTGTAGCCCAGGCTCTGCCTGCGTGCCTCAAGTCAGTTGCAGCCACAGCACTAGCTATCAGACAAAGTGATTCCATAGTATTAGGACATTCCTTGACAGTACAAGTTCCACACTCCGTGGAAGTTCTTTTAAACCGAACACAGACTCAGCACTTGACAATTGCACGTTTAACAGGTTATGAATTGACACTATTCCAGCCACACATAGAAATCAGACGCTGCAACGTTCTAAATCCTGCAACACTGTTACCGTCAGTTAATTCAAATCCTGCCACACACGACTGTGTGGAAGTAGTTAACATTATGACTAAGCCAAGACAAGATCTGACAGATATTCCATTACCAGATCCCGACCTGACACTTTATGTGGATGGTTCATGTATGAGAACAAGTACAGGAGAACTAGTAGCCGCGTATGCAGTGACTACTGACACTGAAGTTATTGAAACACACCGTATTGACACCCTGTCTGCTCAAGCAGCAGAGCTAGTTGCTCTGACTCAAGCCTGCATACACGCCAAGAACCTGAAAGTTAATGTTTACACAGATTCACGTTACGCATTTGGAGTCGTACACGACTTTGGAGTGCTCTGGCAGGAGAGAGGTTTCATGACTTCTCATGGAACCAAGATTCAGCATGGTCTCCTTATTCAAGCTCTGTTAGATGCCATACACTTACCGACATCTATTGCTATCATGAAATGCAAAGCACATACGAAAGTTACTGACAATATTTCTCAAGGTAATGATCTAGCAGATCGCACAGCCAAGCTTACAGCACAGACTCCAGACATGTTAGTTAACCCGACACAGACACATACTCCAGATCAGACTACATGTATGACAGTTAAGGACCCTACTCAAGATGTCATAGATATCCAGTTACATGCTACTCCCGATGAAATTAAGAAATGGTCCGAACAAGGAGGGGTCCAGACAGATCAGGGATGGGTAACGAAGGGAAAAGCCACATGGTTTCTCCCCGACTCCATGGTTCAAGTCATTATCAATACCGCACATAGTCCAGCACATTTAGGAGAAAAAGCTATGTTAGACAGTATCCAGAACATTTGGTTCAACAAGCATTTACGAGCTGCAGCCAAACAGAAAGTCCGTACCTGTATGATATGTTGCCAGTTCAATCCAGGTAAAAGTGTCCCGGTGGAACAAGGTGGATTCCAGCCTCCTGACCACCCTTTTGAAGTCCTCCAGATGGATTATATTCAGATGGAGCGATGTCGAGGTTTCAAGTATGTCCTTGTAGTTGTATGCGCTTTGTCCAGGTGGACAGAAGCATATCCAGTCCCAGATTACACAGCCGCGACCACTGCCAAGCAGTTGGTTCGTGAATTCTTCCCCCGTTATGGACTCCCTAGGGTCGTGTATTCAGACAACGGCCAACCATTCTCATCCGAGCTTATGAAACATATTTCCCTGTTGTTAGGGTACCAGTGGAAGTTCCATTGTGTACGCCATCCAGAAGCAGCCGGTCTCGTAGAGAGACATAATCAGACCCTGAAAATCCGAATTGCAAAAGTATGTAAAGAAAAAGGTGTGGACTGGCTAGTAGCTCTGCCAGTTGCCTTGTTTTATATGCGCATGGTCGCACATTCCAGATCAGGTCTGTCCCCTTATGAGGTCGTATTCGGCCGCCCCCCTAACATGTGGGGTACACCTAGACCTCGAAGTATTACCGATGTTTCAAGTAATATGCTGACAGATTACCTAGCTTCCTTGATGTCTGCCCTCAACTCTTGTCGTTCACAGGTTGCTGCCGCATTTCCAGACAATACCGAGGTGGCACCGCATGAAATCGTTCCCGGATCCATGGTTCTTGTCCGGAATTTTGATCGTTCAAGTCCGCTGGAGCCTCGCTGGAAGGAACCCCGACAGGTCCTCCTGGCCACCCGTACTGCCGTCAAGCTGGAAGGCAGGAAGGGCTGGGTCCACCTGTCACATGTGAAAAGATTTTTTGGACTAAAGCCTGTTTCAAAGAACATTTCCGAGGATCTTAAAGACTGCCAAAGTACTATTCTTAAGGACTGTCCCGCAAAAGACATTGCTACGAACCCTTCCCTGTTAGAGAAAACTCCGCAACAGGAATATAAGCTTAAACTAAGGTCTAGTAAAATAAGTCAGCCAGTTTGATTGTCTAAGTCCTCCCCTAGGTGAAACGGTTAGACCGGTTTCTGACATGTATATAATAGACCCCCACAGAGAGAGAGTTAGTGAGAACTCTAGAAGTTGCACTATTATTTTATGTTTTCTGCTATATTTCAGCATTATGATTTCCTGCACAGGTTATGCTTTTTATTTGTATTTTCCAGTTTCTCATGTAAATAAGTCTGCTAATGCTACAGTAGAGCACACGTTTAGTGATCTGCCTCCTCATGAACTCTCTTATCGTCTCGCTATGCGAAATAATTCCTTTATCCGCATGTTACATTGTTCACACCAGACCAGCAATGCCACAAATTGTTGGGTGTGTGGTCGACTCCCCCCTTTCCAGACACCGAATGGAGTTCTGCCACTCTTTCCTTATCCATTTTCACATAATGGTTCGTGTGGAGCATGGTCCACGTTAACGTCATCCTCAACAGATATGTCTTTTCTTAACAGTACATGTTTTCCAGACAAGCAAGGTTTACCAGACTCCATAAAATTGCCCATATGTTACACCAAGATCCAGGCACCTGGACATGGTCCGGTTGGTTCTGGAATATAATTTCCGCCTGGGGATGGAAAGTATTGTCATTTCTGGGTATTGCAGTAGCGATCATATTCAGTTGCTGCCTCTGTTTACAATGTGGCCCTGCGATTTGCGGCATTTGTGCTACATCTTGTGTTCCTAGTCCCAAGTCCCGTCCTAAATCCAGTTCCAAGAAAATTCGAGACGAGCAAATGATACTGTATGAAATGATAGATGGTATCATGAATATTGATGTTTCCTGATGGAAACGTAGTGACAAGGAGGGAATGTGGAAAAGTAAATTTTGCCATGTTCTGTGTCCCTACGTGTCCTCCATCTTATGTTATGTGTGCATGATCAATATGCATATGTATTCCCCATGTTCGATTAAAGACGCAATTATATTTGTGTCCATCTCTAGTATGCCAGTTTCCAGTTCTCGTGAATACTATGAATATCAGGCCTATGTAAAGTTGCGTTGCCACGTTTCTCAGTGTGCACGTTATTTCATTGTAAAGTCCCCGTTTCTAGGCCTCAAAAGGGCCCGGACACCAGATTCAGCTCCTGTCTTCTGAATCCTCGCTGAGGAGCGATACAGCCCCCACCTGTATCCTCGACCCTTCACTTACTTCCTGCCTCACAGTGCCCGGTTCAGCCTGGCTCTGCCTACCAGTCTGCCAAGAGTATGTTATGATTCTAGTTATCAGTCCAGCCCTCCTTCTCTGCATTCCTGAGCTACTGAATCGCATCAATAGTTTCAGTCATCGGCTAGCCTTTACGTCTCCATGTAAGAGAAATACTGCATTTAATGGTCATTTAATATGCTTCATCACGCACTACATGTAGAATAATGCATGCTCCAGTCTTAGAGTCTGTTAGCCTTTACCCCGATAACTTTTGGATTCTATCAACATGTTCTCTAAACATCAGATACTAGATAGGGTTTAGGTACATGTCGCCCTGACTCTCCAGACTTCAGTCTCTGCTCCTAGCACAGAGTTCATAGCCCCCAGCTTCTCCTAGTAACACGTCATTGTCAGTTTACGCGCACCATTAGGTTAGAGGTCCCGGCTCCTTAGGTAGCCCCCTCCATGTTTCCGCCCCATTTATGACATATTCTGTTACGTTTACATCACATGTCTATGTATACGCCTCTTGTTACACCTACTTTCACCCTTATCTTTCGCGACTGCTATTGACCACACCCACTGCTCCGCCTACTGTATTCATTGTAATGCAACTGTTTTAGTATATATGGTTGTGTATTGTTATTAAATGTTAGCGCGCTCATCCCAGATCCAGCCCCGGCAGCTGCCGGGCCACGCCAGCTCATTCCTGTGCAGGTTGTCCTGTTCCTGTCCTTTATGCTGTATTAAACCTGCAAACTCCTACTACCTCGAATCTTGACTCTTATTTATTGAGCTATCTGTTATTCATTTATCCATTCAAAAATAGAGGTATTATTTATTTATTTACCACACTCTTCAGCTGCGGCAGCTCGCAAACGGCGTTAGCGACGATTTTCAGCTCTCTCTTCTCTGTAGTAGAACTAGAGGCCCTGGAACTCACAGGAGCCTCACCTGCAGATAGAAATCTTCGCTGAGAGGAATCAGGAGGCTGGTGTGGGAGTCAGATGTGCCTGTGACTCCAGCAGGAGGATAGCTCTCTTCTAGCCCTTGGGTGATTGCTTAGCAAAATAAAAGTCTCTCAAAAGTCCTTTTCCCTCTTCTTCCAAGTCCAAGGGGAATTACTGCAGGCCAATCCAAGAAACAGCACACAAGCACAAGGACCGTCCTCTCCTGCAGATTCCTTCAGTAACACAGACAGAGGTTCCTCTTGACATCCAGGAGCAATACAAAAATCAAGGGTTTGGGTACAGATATTTATACCCCAAAAGTCTTTGTTCTCAGAAGTCTCTAGTCACTGAACCCAGCAAGAACCAGGAGCTACTCCTCCCCAGTACTCAATGCAGATCTCTCTATTCAACCCAGTTCTGACTCAGCCTGCATTGCCCCTCTAAACACAGACAGCCAATACACATAACAGCAGAGCACACTGGAGGATTAGGCAAGAAAATACCTAATTTCTAAAAGTGGTATTTCCAAACACAGAATATTAAAACCAACTTCACTAAAAGATGCATTTTATTATTCTGAGCTCAGGCATACTAAACTCGAATTTCTATCATGTTCCCTGAGTCAGATAGGACTATAAGATGTAATAGCCAGTCTGCCCATTCTAGCCTATGGAGAACAGGTAGCCTTGCAGCAGTGAAAACAAAATGGGTGATTCACTACCAGGACATGCCACACACATCAAGCCATGTCCTACCTTACACACACTGCACCTACCATAGGGGTGACTGACATGATGCTAAGGGAAGGGTCAGGGGCTGGGAAGTGTGGGCACTTCACAGCTAAGATAGCAGTACTGGACTGCGCGCCGACACTGCAGTGGCAGGTCTGAGGTACACTTTACAAGCTGCTTCTGTGGGTGGCGCAAACCAGCGCTGCAGTCCCACCAGCAGCATTCGGGTTACCAGCCCTGGGCACACACAGGCCACACTACTAGGGACTAACAGGTAAACCTAATAAGCCAATCAGGGATATACCAATTCACAGTCATATTTACACAGGGAGCATTGGCACTGAATGGCAGTGGCACAGCGCCCAGAGCATCTAACACCAGCAAAAACAGAGGAGACAACAGCGAAAAATGGAAGGGAGACCCACACCAATGGTGCCAGGTCTAACAGAGTGTGAATCTGTCACGGTGCTGCGAGTGCAGGGGTGCCCCCTCGGTGCAGGTGCGTGTACGACCCTGCGTGAGGGTGTGAATCTCTGAAGGGTGTTGTCAGTGCAGGGTGCCCATCCGTGCAGGACTCTGTGCTTGTGCTGTGACCGGTGCCCCATGCCCTCAGGTGCGTGAGTGCTTCGTGCAGCCCTCTTCAGGCGCAGTCGTGTTTGCAGAACAGCAGGTGGGCCCTTAAGACTCACACTGGTGGGCACACTGGCTGGCACCCGCCTCAAACCCTCAGGTTTACGAGAGACCCCGGACAGGCTGCGTTTTGTCAAGGAACCCAGAGAGAGGCAAGGCGGTGGCATGCCTCTTACCTCATGGCACAGCCTCGCGCCCCCCCGGGGCTCCAGAGGGAACGCTGCCCCCTCCCTGGAGGGCATGAATCACGCTTCACAGCTTGTTAAACGCGCCCTCGGCCCGTCCCGGTGTTTTGGTGCCTATCAGAGGAGGAAATGAGTTTTACAACCTTCCCAGGGGCTGCCAGCGCGCGGCCCGCGCCCCGCAGGACTTTATAAATATCCCCCGTCAGGAGGGGGCATGCATGCCAGCTGAGAGGGGCACCGGGATACACAGGGCACAGGAGCAGGGCACAGAGCGGGACGAGCGAAGAAAAACAGAACCCAAAGCGAACCAGAGAGATTAAAGGGAAGAAGAAAGAAAACGCGCAGAGGAAGGCAGGAGGGAAGAGAACAAAGTAAAACTTAAAGAAAAGGAAAGAAGGCGAAGGGAGGCCTCGGTCCGGACCCGGCCATGAAGCTGCGCGTGCTCCAGGGGCTGCTGCTCGCCCGGCTGGCCGCAGCCTTCATCCTCCCGCTGCGGGAGTCTCAGGCCAAATGCTACTTCCAAGCCAGAGGTGAGTGCCCTCCCAACCCCTCCCCTCCCCCCAACCCTTCCCCCTCCAAAGGGGGCTCAGAGGTACAGGTGTGCGTACCTGCGGTCTGGGCAGCGGTGGGACACTGGTCAGAGGGGGTCAGGGTACAGGTGGGCATACATGAGGTCTGGGCAGCGATGGAACACTGCCCAGAGGGGGTCAGAGGTACAGGTGGGCATACCTGAGGTCTGGGCAGCGCTAGGACACTGCCCAGAGGGGGTCAGAGGTACAGGTGGGCATACCTGAGGTCTGGGCAGCGATGGGACACTGCCCTGAGGGGGTCAGAGGTACAGGTGGGCACACCTGAGGTCTGGGCAGCGGTAGGACACTGCCCAGGGGGGGGTCAGAGGTACAGGTGGGCACACCTGAGGTCTGGGCAGCGATGGGACACTGGCCAGAGTGGGTAAGAGGTACAGGTGGGCATACCTGAGGTCTGGGCAGCGATGGGACACTGGTCAGAGGGGGTCAGAGGTACAGGTGGGCATACCTGAGGTCTGGGCAGCGATGGGACACTGCCCAGAGGGGGTCAGGGGTACAGGTGGGCATACCTGAGGTCTGGGCAGCGATGGGACACTGGTCAGAGGGGGTCAGAGGCGCAGGTGGGCATACCTGAGATCTGGGCAGCATTGGGACACTGCCCAGAGGGGGTCAGAGGTACAGGTGGGCATACCTGAGGTCTGGGCAGCGATGGGACACTGCCCAAAGGGGGTTAGAGGTACAGGTGGGCACACCTGAGGTCTGGGCAGCGATGGGACACTGGCCAGAGTGGGTCAGAGGTACAGGTGGGTATACCTGAGGTCTGGGCAGCGGTGGGACACTGCCCAGAGGGGGCCAGGGGTACAGGTGGGCATACCTGGGGTCTGGGCAGCGGTGGGACACTGCCCAGAGGGGGTCAGGGGTACAGGTGGGCATACCTGAGGTCTGGGCAGCGATGGGACACTGGTCAGAGGGGGTCAGAGGTACAGGTGGGCATACCCGAGTTCTGGGCAGCGATGGGACACTGGTCAGAGGGGGTCAGGGGTACAGGTGGGCATACCTGAGGTCCGGGCAGCGATGGGACACTGGTCAGAGGGGCTCAGAGGTACAGGTGGGCATACCTGAGGTCTGGGCAGGGATGGGACACTGGTCAGAGGGGGTCAGGGTACAGGTGGGCATACCTGAGGTCCGGGCAGCGATGGGACACTGGTCAGAGGGGCTCAGAGGTACAGGTGGGCATACCTGAGGTCTGGGCAGCGATGGGACACTGGCCAGAGGGGGTCAGAGGTACAGGTGGGCACACCTGAAGTCTGGGCAGCGATGGGACACTGCCCAGAGGGGGTCAGAGGTACAGGTGGGCACACCTGAGGTCTGGGCAGCGATGAGACAACCAGAGGGAGTCAGAGGTACAGGTGGGCATACCTGAGGTCTGGGCAGCGATGGGACACTGCCCAGAGGGGGTCAGAGGTACAGGTGGGCACACCTGAGGTCTGGGCAGCGATGGGAAACTGCCCAGAGGGGCTCAGAGGTACAGATGGGCATACCTGAGGTCCGGGCAGCGATGGGACACTGGTCAGAGGGGGTCAGAGGTACAGGTGGGCATACCTGAGGTCTGGGCAGCGATGGGACACTGGTCAGAGGGGGTCAGAGGTACAGGTGGGCATACCTGAGGTCTGGGCAGCGGTAGGACACTGCTCAGAGGGGGTCAGAGGTACAGGTGGGTATACCTGAGGTCTGGGCACCGATGGGACACTGGTCAGAGGGGGTCAGAGGTACAGGTGGGTATACCTGAGGTCTGGGCAGCGATGGGACACTGCCCAGAGGGGGCTAGGGTACAGGTGGGCATACCTGAGGTCTGGGCAGCGATGGGACACTGCCCAGAGGGGCTCAGAGGCACAGGTGGGCATACCTGAGGTCTGGGCAGCGATGGGACACTGCCCATAGGGGGATAGGGGTACAGGTGGGCATACCTGAGGTCTGGGCAGCGATGGGACACTGGTCAGAGGGGGTCAGAGGTACAGGTGGGCATACCTGAGGTCTGGGCAGCGGTAGGACACTGCTCAGAGGGGGTCAGAGGTACAGGTGGGTATACCTGAGGTCTGGGCACCGATGGGACACTGGTCAGAGGGGGTCAGAGGTACAGGTGGGTATACCTGAGGTCTGGGCAGCGATGGGACACTGCCCAGAGGGGGCTAGGGTACAGGTGGGCATACCTGAGGTCTGGGCAGCGATGGGACACTGCCCAGAGGGGCTCAGAGGCACAGGTGGGCGTACCTGAGGTCTGGGCAGCGGTGGGACACTGCCCAGAGGGGGTCAGGGGTACAGGTGGGCATACCTGAGGTCGGGGCAGCGATGGGACACTGCCCAGAGGGGGTCAGAGGTACAGGTGGGCAGACCTGATGTCTGGGCAGCGGTGGGACACTGGTCAGAGGGGGTCAGGGGTACAGGTGGGCATACCTGACGTCTGGGCAGCGATGGGACACTGGTCAGAGGGGGTCAGGGGTACAGGTGGGCATACCTGGGGTCTGGGCAGCGGTGGGACACTGCCCAGAGGGGGTCAGGGGTACAGGTGGGCATACCTGGGGTCTGGGCAGCGGTGGGACACTGCCCAGAGGGGGTCAGGGGTACAGGTGGGCATACCTGAGGTCTGGGCAGCGATGGGACACTGGTCAGAGGGGGTCAGAGGTACAGGTGGGCATACCTGAGTTCTGGGCAGCGATGGGACACTGGTCAGAGGGGGTCAGGGGTACAGGTGGGCATACCTGAGGTCCGGGCAGCGATGGGACACTGGTCAGAGGGGCTCAGAGGTACAGGTGGGCATACCTGAGGTCTGGGCAGCGATGGGACACTGGTCAGAGGGGGTCAGGGTACAGGTGGGCATACCTGAGGTCCGGGCAGCGATGGGACACTGGTCAGAGGGGCTCAGAGGTACAGGTGGGCACACCTGAGGTCTGGGCAGCGATGGGACACTGCCCAGAGGGGGTCAGAGGTACAGGTGGGCACACCTGAGGTCTGGGCAGCGATGAGACAACCAGAGGGAGTCAGAGGTACAGGTGGGCATACCTGAGGTCTGGGCAGCGATGGGACACTGCCCAGAGGGGGTCAGAGGTACAGGTGGGCACACCTGAGGTCTGGGCAGCGATGGGAAACTGCCCAGAGGGGCTCAGAGGTACAGGTGGGCATACCTGAGGTCCGGGCAGCGATGGGACACTGGTCAGAGGGGGTCAGAGGTACAGGTGGGCATACCTGAGGTCTGGGCAGCGCTAGGACACTGCTCAGAGGGGGTCAGAGGTACAGGTGGGTATACCTGAGGTCTGGGCACCGATGGGACACTGGTCAGAGGGGGTCAGAGGTACAGGTGGGTATACCTGAGGTCTGGGCAGCGATGGGACACTGCCCAGAGGGGGCTAGGGTACAGGTGGGCATACCTGAGGTCTGGGCAGCGATGGGACACTGCCCAGAGGGGCTCAGAGGCACAGGTGGGCATACCTGAGGTCTGGGCAGCGATGGGACACTGCCCAGAGGGGGCTAGGGTACAGGTGGGCGTACCTGAGGTCTGGGCAGCGGTGGGACACTGCCCAGAGGGGGTCAGGGGTACAGGTGGGCATACCTGAGGTCGGGGCAGCGATGGGACACTGCCCAGAGGGGGTCAGAGGTACAGGTGGGCACACCTGATGTCTGGGCAGCGGTGGGACACTGGTCAGAGGGGGTCAGGGGTACAGGTGGGCATACCTGAGGTCTGGGCAGCGATGGGACACTGGTCAGAGGGGGTCAGGGGTACAGGTGGGCATACCTGGGGTCTGGGCAGCGGTGGGACACTGGTCAGGGGGGGTCAGAGGTACAGGTGGGCATACCTGAGGTCTGGGCAGCGATGGGACACTGGTCAGAGGGGGTCAGAGGTACAGGTGGGTATACCTGAGGTCTGGGCAGCGGTGGGACACTGGTCAGAGGGGGTCAGGGGTACAGGTGGGCATACCTGGGGTCTGGGCAGCGGTGGGACACTGTCCAGAGGGGTCAGAGGTACAGGTGGGCATACCTGAGGTCGGGGCAGCGATGGGACACTGGGCAGAGGGGGCTAGGGTACAGGTGGGCGTACCTGAGGTCTGGGCAGCGGTGGGACACTGCCCAGAGGGGGTCAGGGGTACAGGTGGGCATACCTGAGGTCGGGGCAGCGATGGGACACTGCCCAGAAGGGGTCAGAGGCACAGGTGGGCATACCTGAGGTCTGGGCAGCGATGGGACACTGGTCAGAGGGGGTCAGAGGTACAGGTGGGCACACCTGATGTCTGGGCAGCGGTGGGACACTAGTCAGAGGGGTCAGGGGTACAGGTGGGCATACCTGAGGTCTGGGCAGCGATGGGACACTGGTCAGAGGGGGTCAGGGGTACAGGTGGGCATACCTGGGGTCTGGGCAGCGGTGGGACACTGGTCAGGGGGGGTCAGAGGTACAGGTGGGCATACCTGAGGTCTGGGCAGCGGTGGGACACTGGTCAGAGGGGGTCAGAGGTACAGGTGGGTATACCTGAGGTCTGGGCAGCGGTGGGACACTGGTCAGAGGGGGTCAGGGGTACAGGTGGGCATACCTGGGGTCTGGGCAGCGGTGGGACACTGGCCAGAGGGGGTCAGAGGGCAGGTGGGCATACCTGGGGTCTGGGCAGCGGTGGGACACTGTCCAGAGGGGTCAGAGGTACAGGTGGGCATATCTGAGGTCGGGGCAGCGATGGGACACTGGGCAGAGGGGATCAGAGGCACAGGTGGGGCATACCTGCGGTCTGGGCAGCGGTGGGACACTGGGCAGAGGGGATCAGAGGCACAGGTGGGCATACCTGAGGTCGGGGCAGCGATGGGACACTGGGCAGAGGGGATCAGAGGCACAGGTGGGGCATACCTGCGGTCTGGGCAGCGATGGGACACTGGGCAGAGGGGATCAGAGGTACAGGTGGGCATACCTGAGGTCTGGGCAGCGATGGGACACTGGTCAGAGGGGGTCAGAGGTACAGGTGGGCATACCTGAGGTCTGGGCAGCGATGAGAACCACCTAGCATTCAGAAAGCAACTTAAAACGTGGATATTTGACAAGTAATCCTCCTCCCCTTCCTAAGCGCCTTGAAACCCTCTGGGTATGTAGTGCGCTATATACATTATATGACTTGACTTGACTTGACATGGGACACTGGTCAGAGGGGGTCAGAGGTACAGGTGGGTATACCTGAGGTCTGGGCAGCGGTGGGACACTGGTCAGAGGGGGTCAGGGGTACAGGTGGGCATACCTGGGGTCTGGGCAGCGGTGGGACACTGTCCAGAGGGGTCAGAGGTACAGGTGGGCATACCTGAGGTCGGGGCAGCGATGGGACACTGGGCAGAGGGGGCTAGGGTACAGGTGGGCGTACCTGAGGTCGGGGCAGCGGTGGGACACTGCCCAGAGGGGGTCAGGGGTACAGGTGGGCATACCTGCGGTCTGGGCAGCGATGGGACACTGGCCAGAGGGGGTCAGAGGGCAGGTGGGCATACCTGAGATCTGGGCAGCGGTGTGACACTGGCCAGAGGGGGGTCAGAGGTACAGGTCGGCATGTGGAAAAAGGGTCAGGCAGATCAGGTCGATTACCCCTTTTCAAGGTTTGCCCGGCGTTAGCCGCCTCTCGCCCAACTCACGGTTACCAAATAAAGAGGCAGGCGCTGGAGACAGGAAGGCAGGAAACAGGAGTTTATTCCGACGGAGCAGAACACGCCAAATCAGACAACAGGGTATCTTCTCGAGGTGCTCTAAACGCATTCTTGAGGCCTGGCCTCTTATACACAGGTTTATTGCTTTATTACATTCATGACATCCGTGGCATTGCTTTGAAGTATGAAAAAGGCATCTTTGGAATCCCCTGTTCAGGCCCGTTCCCACACATATCTACAGTAGGAGTCCCCACCCCAATCTCAGCATGATGGCTATCGCGCAGCTGGACATTCCGCTGGGAACAGGACTGCGGGCGATCGGTCGGATCTGGGGTGTGAAGGCATTGATTAATCCCCGCTCCTTTGATGTGAGGCGGGGTCCCACTGTAGGGGCAGTAAACTGTATCTGCTGGGCTAGGTGGTGGCCTGGGAACAGGTCGGACAATCGGACAGGGAGGAAGAGGTTATCAAAGGAGCTTGTTCTATGAATGAGATGAAAGAGTGTGGGGGTTCAGCACGGGATGTGGCTCGGAGGAAGGGTCGCGCTGGAGGTGTGTTTATGGCCCAAGCAGGAGAGGCTGGTGGCTGTCAGGGCCCGGGGGGATGCTTGCAAGGTCAGAGAGTGAGGGGGAGAGACGCGCTGGCTATCGGTAGTGGGCAGAGAGACCATGGTTTTCAAAATGGCTGCCACTTACGCGCACGAAGGGGCCTAAAAAGGGACAAGATGGTGTGGCCAATGTTTCATGATTTTCACTTTACGCTCAACAGTGGCTATGGCGAACATAAATGAACGCCGCTTATGTATACTGATTTTAGTCATTTTCCACAGGCATACCTGAGGTCGGGGCAGCGATGGGACACTGGTCAGAGGGGGTCAGAGGTACAGGTGGGCACACCTGAGGTCTGGGCAGCGGTAGGACACTGCCCAGGGGGGGGGGTCAGAGGTACAGGTGGGCACACCTGAGGTCTGGGCAGCGATGGGACACTGGCCAGAGTGGGTAAGAGGTACAGGTGGGCATACCTGAGGTCTGGGCAGCGATGGGACACTGGTCAGAGGGGGTCAGAGGTACAGGTGGGCATACCTGAGGTCTGGGCAGCGATGGGACACTGCCCAGAGGGGGTCAGGGGTACAGGTGGGCATACCTGAGGTCTGGGCAGCGATGGGACACTGGTCAGAGGGGGTCAGAGGCGCAGGTGGGCATACCTGAGGTCTGGGCAGCATTGGGACACTGCCCAGAGGGGGTCAGAGGTACAGGTGGGCATACCTGATGTCTGGGCAGCGATGGGACACTGCCCAAAGGGGGTCAGAGGTACAGGTGGGCACACCTGAGGTCTGGGCAGCGATGGGACACTGGCCAGAGTGGGTCAGAGGTACAGGTGGGTATACCTGAGGTCTGGGCAGCGGTGGGACACTGCCCAGAGGGGGTCAGGGGTACAGGTGGGCATACCTGGGGTCTGGGCAGCGGTGGGACACTGCCCAGCGGGGGTCAGGGGTACAGGTGGGCATACCTGAGGTCTGGGCAGCGATGGGACACTGGTCAGAGGGGGTCAGAGGTACAGGTGGGCATACCTGAGTTCTGGGCAGCGATGGGACACTGGTCAGAGGGGGTCAGGGGTACAGGTGGGCATACCTGAGGTCCGGGCAGCGATGGGACACTGGTCAAAGGGGCTCAGAGGTACAGGTGGGCATACATGAGGTCTGGGCAGCGATGGGACACTGGTCAGAGGGGGTCAGGGTACAGGTGGGCATACCTGAGGTCCGGGCAGCGATGGGACACTGGTCAGAGGGGCTCAGAGGTACAGGTGGGCATACCTGAGGTCTGGGCAGCGATGGGACACTGGCCAGAGGGGGTCAGAGGTACAGGTGGGCACACCTGAGGTCTGGGCAGCGATGGGACACTGCCCAGAGGGGGTCAGAGGTACAGGTGGGCACACCTGAGGTCTGGGCAGCGATGAGACAACCAGAGGGAGTCAGAGGTACAGGTGGGCATACCTGAGGTCTGGGCAGCGATGGGACACTGCCCAGAGGGGGTCAGAGGTACAGGTGGGCACACCTGAGGTCTGGGCAGCGATGGGAAACTGCCCAGAGGGGCTCAGAGGTACAGGTGGGCATACCTGAGGTCCGGGCAGCGATGGGACACTGGTCAGAGGGGGTCAGAGGTACAGGTGGGCATACCTGAGGTCTGGGCAGCGATGGGACACTGGTCAGAGGGGGTCAGAGGTACAGGTGGGCATACCTGAGGTCTGGGCAGCGGTAGGACACTGCTCAGAGGGGGTCAGAGGTACAGGTGGGTATACCTGAGGTCTGGGCACCGATGGGACACTGGTCAGAGGGGGTCAGAGGTACAGGTGGGTATACCTGAGGTCTGGGCAGCGATGGGACACTGCCCAGAGGGGGCTAGGGTACAGGTGGGCATACCTGAGGTCTGGGCAGCGATGGGACACTGCCCAGAGGGGCTCAGAGGCACAGGTGGGCATACCTGAGGTCTGGGCAGCGATGGGACACTGCCCAGAGGGGGCTAGGGTACCGGTGGGCGTACCTGAGGTCTGGGCAGCGGTGGGACACTGCCCAGAGGGGGTCAGGGGTACAGGTGGGCATACCTGAGGTCGGGGCAGCGATGGGACACTGCCCAGAGGGGGTCAGAGGTACAGGTGGGCACACCTGATGTCTGGGCAGCGGTGGGACACTGGTCAGAGGGGGTCAGGGGTACAGGTGGGCATACCTGAGGTCTGGGCAGCGATGGGACACTGGTCAGAGGGGGTCAGGGGTACAGGTGGGCATACCTGGGGTCTGGGCAGCGGTGGGACACTGGTCAGGGGGGTCAGAGGTACAGGTGGGCATACCTGAGGTCTGGGCAGCGATGGGACACTGGTCAGAGGGGGTCAGAGGTACAGGTGGGTATACCTGAGGTCTGGGCAGCGGTGGGACACTGGTCAGAGGGGGTCAGTGGTACAGGTGGGCATACCTGGGGTCTGGGCAGCGGTGGGACACTGTCCAGAGGGGTCAGAGGTACAGGTGGGCATACCTGAGGTCGGGACAGCGATGGGACACTGGGCAGAGGGGGCTAGGGTACAGGTGGGCGTACCTGAGGTCGGGGCAGCGGTGGGACACTGCCCAGAGGGGGTCAGGGGTACAGGTGGGCATACCTGCGGTCTGGGCAGCGATGGGACACTGGCCAGAGGGGGTCAGAGGGCAGGTGGGCATACCTGAGATCTTGGCAGCGGTGTGACACTGGCCAGAGGGGGGTCAGAGGTACAGGTCGGCATGTGGAAAAAGGGTCAGGCAGATCAGGTCGATTACCCCTTTTCAAGGTTTGCCCGGCGTTAGCCGCCTCTCGCCCAACTCACGGTTACCAAATAAAGAGGCAGGCACTGGAGACAGGAAGGCAGGAAACAGGAGTTTATTCCGACGGAGCAGAACACATCAAATCAGACAACAGGGTATCTTCTCGAGGTGCTCTAAACGCATCCTTGAGGCCTGGCCTCTTATACACAGGTTTATTGCTTTATTACATTCATGACATCCGTGGCATTGCTTTGAAGTATGAAAAAGGCATCTTTGGAATCCCCTGTTCAGGCCCGTTCCCACACATATCTACAGTAGGAGTCCCCACCCCAATCTCAGCATGATGGCTATCGCGCAGCTGGACATTCCGCTGGGAACAGGACTGCGGGCGATCGGTCGGATCTGGGGTGTGAAGGCATTGATTAATCCCCGCTCCTTTGATGTGAGGCGGGGTCCCACTGTAGGGGCAGTAAACTGTATCTGCTGGGCTAGGTGGTGGCCTGGGAACAGGTCGGACAATCGGACAGGGAGGAAGAGGTTATCAAAGGAGCTTGTTCTATGAATGAGATGAAAGAGTGTGGGGGTTCAGCACGGGATGTGGCTCGGAGGAAGGGTCGCGCTGGAGGTGCGTTTATGGCCCAAGCAGGAGAGGCTGGTGGCTGTCAGGGCCCCGGGGGGATGCTTGCGAGGTCAGAGAGTGAGGGGGAGAGACGCGCTGGCTATCGGTAGTGGGCAGAGAGACCATGGTTTTCAAAATGGCTGCCACTTACGCGCACGAAGGGGCCTAAAAAGGGACAAGATGGTGTGGCCAATGTTTCATGATTTTCACTTTACGCTCAACAGTGGCTATGGCGAACATAAATGAACGCCGCTTATGTATACCGATTTTAGTCATTTTCCACAGGCATACCTGAGGTCGGGGCAGCGATGGGACACTGGTCAGAGGGGGTCAGAGGTACAAGTGGGCATACCTGAGGTATGGGCAGCGATGGGACACTGGTTGTTGGACAGGCCACGTGTAGGGCTTGCTCCCTCCCCGCACGACCAGGCCCGAGCCCCGCTCCTCAGGCGTTACACGCAACAACAACCCGTTTCCCGTCTCCTATAGGGCCCCTGCCCCTGAACATCTCCACATCGTGGGCCCGATTCCCTACCGGCCCTCTCGCCCGGCCTGGGCGCCATCTTGGACACGGCACCATGAGGCCGCGTGGCCTCCGATCAACCCTAACCCTGGGCCTGGCCAGGCCCCGACATCCCGGCACCACCATCCACCCAGGAGGTGAGCGGACTACTTGGCAGGTCAATGGGAGAAAGAGGTGTCGATGGCTCTCCCCCGCCAGGTGCCGATCGCCCCCAGCTCCCCCGGGCGCTGGCTCCACCCCCCTGCTGGGTGTCTGGACTCCCTCATCCCGGACCTCCCGACCTCCCAGTGCGAGGGTCCGGACATCAAAGGGCGCCAGACCTATAACTGGCGCAGCTCCAGAGCAGGAAGGCAGTTGTATCCTGGAGTCGAGAGACGCAGTGAAGAACTCATCCTTGACGGACTACTGGCGCTGCCGTAGCCCTGCCTTGCGAACTACCGATCTGCCTGCTGGCGCTGCCGCGGCTCTCTGCACCCATCTTCATCGGGACCTGCTGGCTCCGCCGCGGACCGTCACTACCTTCAACCATCCCGGGACCTGCTGGCTCCGCCGCGGCCCGATCATCTAGAACGCCGAGCTCGAGGATTGTGAGCTAATTCATCTACCACCACATCCCCCAGAGTGGTAACGAGACTGTCCCGCTACCCCCTTACCCAACCAAGAGACTAGAATAGAGGGGACCCCGGAGTCCAGACCTCCTTGTACCACCTCACCGTACTTAAAGAATTGCTTATAAAGTAAAGTTGAACCTTATCCTTGTGTGGTGTACGTCAGTGGGGGGGAAGTTATTTGTCTGTACGATTGCTGGAGACGGATCTCCCCGGAGACCTCTCCCCTTATCCTCGGCCGACCCTCCCGGTCCGTCTAACATTGGTGGCCAGCGACGGGATCCGAATCAACGCATAATCGTACAGAGAGTAGCTCACCCCACGACAAAACCACAATGTCAACCAAAGAAAGCGGATCCACCGAAAAATTCCAGATGGAGAAATTGGAAGAATACAGCCATCGTGAGCTGAAACAATTCTGCATTGAACTAGGTATCGCTACCACCGGTCTGAATACTAAAGACGATTTCAAGCACGCCATTGAGTCATGGGCAGAAACCGGGGCCGTCAGACCCCCGGACCAAAATCTCGCAACAGCAGAGAAAGACACCACGGCTCCCGAGGAGCGAAGAACGGGTCTCTCGCAAGATGAGATCCAAGAACGAGAAAGAAACCGACTACATGAGCTAGAGATGGCCCGGCTCAAAATGGATGGCGAACTCAAATTAGCCGAACAAAAACTAAATCTGGAACATCTGCGGCTCCGAGAAGAACGGGAAGAGAAACAGAGACAAAGAGAGCTTGAAGAGAAGAGACTGGCGTACGAACACGAACGCAAACTAGCTGAGATAGACTTACGCAAGCAGAACAAAGAATTAGGAGTGCCCGAGCAACCGCGCCCCCCGGGGGTGACAGAAAGGAAGGTACACATCCCCAAGGATGTCGTTCGAGAATATTTCCGAGAGGATGACATACAGCAATGGTTCAAGGCCTACGAGATCGCTATGACCTCCCACCGGATCGATCGAAGCGACTGGGGAGCCGGTCTATGGGGGAGGTTCGTCAATGAGGGCCGCGATGCCCTGCTACAGCTCCCAGACCATCTGATGACCTCCTATGACCACATGAAAGCTACCCTCCTCACCCGCTATGGGCTCACACCCGAAATGTACCGCCAGAGGTTCCGAAACTGCACTCGGATCCCGGGCACCACTTGGGTGGAATACGTGAACTATTTCAGCCGGGCCTTCGAGGGGTGGATCAAGGGAAGCAACGTAACGACTTACGAGCAACTCTTCAATCTCATGGTATGGGAGCATCTATCGAACAACTGCTTCGTCGAGCTCAGGCAGCACCTCCTCGACAGTAAATTAACTGATCCACGACAGCTTGCCGCCGAGGCTGACCGGTGGGAAATTACCCGAGTGGGCCGAACTGGGCCCCATGAACAGAACCGGAACAACCACGGTCAGCACCGTCCCCGAGGAGGAGGAGGGGGCCAGGGACGAGGGAGAGACAACGCCCCGGCCGCTCCCGCTACCAGCACCCCACCCCCGGCCAACCGGGGCAACACCCCGGCGCGGCCGGGATACAGAGCCAATGTCACGTGTCACCGATGCCAGCGAGTAGGCCACTACGCCAACGACCCGAATTGTCCACAGAGCCAGACTCCGAGACCCCGCCAGATGGCTGCCGCCGCCCTGGGGGAAGAACAAATCTACGAAGAACATGAGGAATGTGAGCAAGAACGCCAGGAATGGGAACCAGCCGCCATGGTTCTAGCGTGCCTAGGGGGAAGAGACATGGTCCCGCGGGTCCCCCTACCCGCCAACACCCGGAAGTACAGCCAATGGGTGAACATTAATGGACGCCGGGCCGAAGCCCTACGTGACACCGGGGCCAGTGTAACGGCCGTCCGATGTCACCTGGTGACCCCAGAACAGATTCTGCCGAACGTCCTCTGCCCTGTCCGTTCAGCCGACAATTCGGAGAGTCTATGTCGGATGGCTTGCGTCCCCTTCGAGTGGGGAGGAGTCTCCGGCATGTTGGAAGTGACGGTCCGAGATGATGCCCCCGTAGACTGTCTCCTGGGAAATGATCTTGAGAGTTCCCCGTGGGCTGCCGTAGAGAGGAGAGAGCACCTAGGGATGTTGGGCATCCCGGATTGGGCGTGCGTAACCACCCGGTCCATGACTGCCCGTGCCATCCCCCGACCCGAAGAACCTGAATGGCCGGCACCTCCTCCCCCGGTCGCTCCTGACACCGACCGTGCCGTCACCCCAGAACAAACTCCCGAGGGGCTCGTTCAGCCTCAGGACCTTCCCGGCCTGGATCAGTGGCGTCAGGAGGGGGGGCCCACCCAAGAACAGTTTCGCCACGAGCAGAAGACCTGTCCCTCCCTCGAGGGACTCCGCCAACAAGCCCTCGCCCAGAGTGCAGGGGATACCTCCGGAACCCATTGGGTCTATTGGGACAATGACCTGTTGTACAGCGAACAGAGAATCGCAGAGTTAGGGGCCAGTCGAGTACTAGTGGTGCCCCTCCGCTTTAGAGACTTCTTGCTAAACCTGGCCCACGATGTCCCCCTGGCTGGCCACCTGGGTCAGGATAAAACCTACAGTCGCCTGGTGACCCACTTTTTCTGGCCCAAGATGAGGAACGACGTACTCCAACACTGCCGATCTTGCCCCACGTGCCAGGCCAGCGGGAAGAGCGGCCGCAAGCTTAAAGCACCTCTGCAACCTTTTCCAGTGGTCACCACCCCGTTCGAGAGGGTGGGGATAGACATTGTGGGACCCCTGGACCCCCGTACAGCACAAGGACATCGGTTCATCCTAGTACTGGTGGACCACGCCACCCGCTACCCCGAGGCTGTTCCCCTGCGAACTGTGACAGCCCCGGTAGTCGGCCGGGCCTTGATGGGGATCTTCTCCCGGGTGGGCTTCCCCCGAGAAGTCGTCAGCGACCGGGGCACAAACTTTATTTCAAAATACATGAAGTCCCTCTGGCAACAGTGTGGGGTCACCTACCGATTCACGACCCCCTATCACCCTCAAGGAAACGGACTGGTTGAGCGGTTCAACCGCACGCTCAAAGGGATGATTGGGGGGTTGGAAGAGCCCCTCCGTCGCCAGTGGGATGTGCTACTACCGTGCCTTCTCTTTGCCTACCGAGAAGTCCCCCAGAAGTCCCTCGGCTTCAGCCCGTTCGAACTCTTGTATGGGCACCCGGTGCGGGGGCCGCTCAGCCTAGTCAAAGAGGGCTGGGAAATGCCCCCTCTAAAGAACCCTCCAGATGTTTTCAAGTACCTCCTAACCCTCCGCAACCAGACCAGACGGTTCAGAGAGATGGCAAAAGCAAACCTGGAGGCCAGTCAGGAGGACATGAAAAGGTGGTACGATCAGAATGCATCCTCCATCGAATTTGAACCCGGCCAACAAGTGTGGGTAATGTCTCCCACCGAACCATGCGCCCTGCAAGACAAATGGACGGGGCCCTTCAAAGTAATCGAGCGCAAGAGCCCTGTCACCTATCTCATCGATATGGAATCTTCACGAAACCCTCTCCGGGTCCTCCACGCTAATAGACTTAAACCCCACTTTGTACGCTCAGAGCTCAGCCTCTTGATGGCAACCGACAATGGAACCGAGGAGGACTCCGAACCCCTCCCTGACCTCCTACGGTCTCGGGAGAAGGACGGCTCCGTGGACGGGGTCCGACTCTCGGAGGCCCTCACCCTGGAACAGCGCCAAGGCTGCCGAGACCTCCTGCTGCAGTTCGCCACCCTGTTCTCCCTCACCCCAGGGGTCACCCCCTGGTGCTTACACGACGTGGACACTGGAGACAGTCCCCCTGTCCGCCATCGGGCCTACCGCGTACCAGATCGGGTACGGGCCTGCATCCAAGAGGAGGTGGCCAAGATGCTCACGCTCGGGGTCATCGAGCCCTCAGACAGCCCCTGGGCCAGCCCAGTGGTACTGGTCCCCAAAGCGGCCGCCCCCGGCGCCACGCCGGAGCTTCGGTTCTGCGTCGACTACCGGGGCTTGAATGCGGTCACCAGAACAGACGCACACCCCATCCCCCGAGCAGATGAACTAATCGACCGCATGGGAGCTGCCCGCTACCTCAGCATCTTCGACCTGACAGCGGGCTACTGGCAGATCGGTCTCACACCCCGGGCCCAAGAACGATCTGCATTCTCCACTCCTGATGGCCACTATCACTTCAAGGTCATGCCATTCGGCATGAAGAATGCCCCAGCAACATTTCAGCGGCTAGTGAACCAGGTCCTGGCAGGACTCGAAGAATTCAGCGCCGCCTACCTGGACGATATCGCTGTGTACAGCCGCCACTGGTCCGACCACCTCCACCACCTCCGAGAGGTGCTACAGGCCCTCCAACGAGCTGGCCTCACGATCAAGGCCAGCAAATGCCAAATTGGCCAGGGGTCCGTGACCTATCTCGGGCACCAGGTGGGAAGCGGTCTGGTGGCCCCTTTGCAACTCAAGATCGCTGCCATCCAGTCGTGGCAGCCCCCCATCACCCAGACCGAGGTCCGCGCCTTCTTGGGACTCACAGGCTACTTCCGGCGGTTCGTGAGGGACTATGGCAGCATTGTAGGGCCCCTCACGGAACTCACATCCAAAAACCAACCCAAGAAGGTCAACTGGACCCCAGACTGTCAAGCGGCCTTCGAGAAGCTGAAGGCCGCCATGTGCTCCGCCCCGGTGCTCCAGGCCCCCGACTACAGTCGGGAATTTATCGTCCAAACAGATGCCTCCGACCATGGCGTTGGGGCAGTCCTTTCCCAGCTGAACCCCGAAGGACTTGACCAGCCAGTGGCTTTCATCAGCAGACGGCTCCTGGCCCGAGAACAACGCTGGAGCACCATCGAGAGGGAGGCCTTCGCCGTGGTGTGGGCCCTCAAAAAGCTCCGGCCTTATCTCTTCGGCACCCACTTCCGGGTCCAGACCGATCATCGACCCCTGCAATGGCTAATGCAGATGCGGGGGGAAAACCCGAAACTACTACGTTGGTCCATCTCCCTGCAGGGGATGGACTTCACTGTGGAACATCGACCCGGGCAAGACCACGCCAACGCAGATGGCCTGTCACGCTTTTTCCGCCTCGACGAGGAGAGTCCCCAAGAGGATGGGTGACTCTCCCCGCCTTCAGCTGGGGGGGACGCATGTTGGACAGGCCACGTGTAGGGCTTGCTCCCTCCCCGCACGACCAGGCCCGAGCCCCGCTCCTCAGGCGTTACACGCAACAACAACCCGTTTCCCGTCTCCTATAGGGCCCCTGCCCCTGAACATCTCCACATCGTGGGCCCGATTCCCTACCGGCCCTCTCGCCCGGCCTGGGCGCCATCTTGGACACGGCACCACGAGGCCGCGTGGCCTCCGATCAACCCTAACCCTGGGCCTGGCCAGGCCCCGACATCCCGGCACCACCATCCACCCAGGAGGTGAGCGGACTACTTGGCAGGTCAATGGGAGAAAGAGGTGTCGATGGCTCTCCCCCGCCAGGTGCCGATCGCCCCCAGCTCCCCCGGGCGCTGGCTCCACCCCCCTGCTGGGTGTCTGGACTCCCTCATCCCGGACCTCCCGACCTCCCAGTGCGAGGGTCCGGACATCAAAGGGCGCCAGACCTATAACTGGCGCAGCTCCAGAGCAGGAAGGCAGTTGTATCCTGGAGTCGAGAGACGCAGTGAAGAACTCATCCTTGACGGACTACTGGCGCTGCCGTAGCCCTGCCTTGCGAACTACCGATCTGCCTGCTGGCGCTGCCGCGGCTCTCTGCACCCATCTTCATCGGGACCTGCTGGCTCCGCCGCGGACCGTCACTACCTTCAACCATCCCGGGACCTGCTGGCTCCGCCGCGGCCCGATCATCTAGAACGCCGAGCTCGAGGATTGTGAGCTAATTCATCTACCACCACATCCCCCAGAGTGGTAACGAGACTGTCCCGCTACCCCCTTACCCAACCAAGAGACTAGAATAGAGGGGACCCCGGAGTCCAGACCTCCTTGTACCACCTCACCGTACTTAAAGAATTGCTTATAAAGTAAAGTTGAACCTTATCCTTGTGTGGTGTACGTCAGTGGGGGGGAAGTTATTTGTCTGTACGATTGCTGGAGACGGATCTCCCCGGAGACCTCTCCCCTTATCCTCGGCCGACCCTCCCGGTCCGTCTAACACTGGTCAGAGGGGGCTAGGGTACAGGTGGGCATACCTGCAGTTTGTGCAGCGATTGGACACTGCACAGAGGGGTCAGAGGTACAGGTGGGCATACCTGAGGTCCGGGCAGCGATGGGACACTGGCCATTGGGGGTTCAGGGGTACAGGTGGGCATACCTGACTCAAATGCACTGATGGGACGCTGTCCTGGGGGGTTCGATGAACAGGTGTGCATACCTGAGGTCTGGGAAGCAGGGACTCGGGGACGGCAGTAGGGCACCCCCTAGAGTTGGGCAGATTGGAGCCAGGGGCAGCAGGAACTCAGGGGCCAGAAGTTGGTACATGACGTATCTGGGCACCCTGGAGCCACGGGTAGGGTCGTGTTGGGTCAGCCTGGCAAAGGTGGGGTGGGGGGGGTGGTCTCAACCTTCGAGGTGGTGACCCGGAGCAAGGGGTGAAGCCCAAACCCAGGGCACAGAAGGACTAAACGTTATTAAAAACTGGTGAACCCCGGGAGCAACACTGACTCGCAGGGGCATATTATCAAGACAGGCGATAAAATTATCGCCACTTTAGCGGCAGAAAACTGCCGCTAAAGCGGCGATAATTGGCTTGATAATATGCTATATGGAATTCCAATTGAAGCCCATGTTAGATGTCCTTCACTTTTACCTTGGGCTTCAAGTGAAATTCCATAGAGCATATTATCAAGCCCATTATCGCCGCTTTAGCTGCAGTTTTCTGTCGCTAAAGCGGCGATAATTTTATCGCCTGTCTTGATAATATGCCCCATTGTGCGGTTCTTGTTTCGTGCAAGAGAACATTATGAGCTGGGAGTAAATAGCTTCTTCATTTCGATCTACTGAATGGGTATAATTTGTGTTCCTAACCTACACACATGTTTTAGATTAATAGCACTAATATGCTAAAATAGCTCGCGGTAATGCCTCCATGCAGTGGATTATTTGCAGTTGCACACACTGCCGCATGATCCGCTTCACCACACATAGAAGAATGATGCCACATAATCCGCCTCGCCATTTAATATGCATTTCTTTACTCCGTCCTCTAGTCAGCTCTGCCGCATAATCTGGTTTTACGCTGCTGCACAATGCCGGTGTCCCTGGGTTTAGGCGGTCCAATGCTGCGCCCTATAATAATCCCAGAAGGATGAAAGGGGCGTTGGGAGCTCAGGGGATAGTGCCTGTGACCAGCAGCCTCCGTGCAGGCGCTCTACCCTCTGAGCTGCCTGCTCATGGCTCCTCCCCTCCACCCTGCAGCCCTTGCGTATCAGGAGGGTGAAGGTGGGGCACCCTTGGCGAGAGGTCGCAGCCCGCCTCAGGGGGGCTCAGTATGACCGAACTGGTATTACCCATACCTGCACAAGGCAGTGCCTGTCAATAAACGTGTGGCCCACCCTGGGCTCTCCCAGCTGTGCCCAAGGAGACCCTTTCCGCATAATCCTCCGTCTCGTGACGCACAACCTACTGAGTGCAGCCAAACCATTAAAGATGGACATTTTGACGATTCTGCTGAATGTTCCATAATGTCACAGAAACCTTTATAAATAAACACACAAAAGACAGAAATACATCCACCGAGGGCCCCCTGTGTGCTCAGTAATTTGGCGTCACTGTGCCACAGGCGTCAGGCCCCTGCCGCAGGAATTGCCAGATCTTTCCAGCTCTCTTGATAAAGGGCAGGGGCGGCTGCGCCAGTGCACGGGACGCTGCTGTGGGTCACTGCACGGGGCTGCACTGGGTGCACAAGAGCACAGTGGAGTCAGAGACTGACCCTTGCGCTACTGCACCAGGTGCAGCCATGGTGGAGGGAGGGAGTGATAAACTGGGCAGCGTTTATCACAAGCTGCCCGGGTGCAGGCAGTGAGAGGGAGCCAACACCACACGCCGCATGTCCTAGTCTTAAGCAAGTGTCATCCACACTGCACACGGTCATAAAAACAAGCAGGTGTCTCCAACCAGTCGATCGTAAGCTACCAGGTGCTTCCAGACACCTTCAGAGCCGTCATCGGGAGCTACCGGTGGCTTCCAGACACCTTCCGAGCAGTCATCGGGAGCCACCAGTGGCTTCCAGACACCTTCAGAGCAGTCATCAGGAGCCACCGGTGGCTTCCAGACACCTTCAGAACAGTCATCAGGAGCCACCGGTGGCTTCCAGACACTACAGAGCAGTCATCAGGAGCTACCAGTGGCTTCCAGACACCTTCAGAGCAGTTATTAGGAGCTACCAGTGGCTCCCAGACACCTTCCGAGCAGTCATCGGGAGCCACCAGTGGCTTCCAGACACCTTCAGAGCAGTTATTAGGAGCTACCAGTGGCTCCCAGACACCTTCCGAGCAGTCATCGGGAGCCACCAGTGGCTACCAGACACCTTCAGAGCAGTCATCGGGAGCCACCAGTGGCTTCCAGACACCTTCAGAGCAGTTATTAGGAGGTACCAGTGGCTCCCAGACACCTTCTGAGCAGTCATCAGGAGCCACCGGTGGCTTCCAGACACCTTCAGAGCAGTCATCGGGAGCCACCAGTGGCTCCCAGACACCTTCAGAGCAGTCATTTTGAGCTACTAGTGGCTTCCAGACACCTTCAGAGCAGTCATCGGGAGCCACCAGTGGCTTCCAGACACTACAGAGCAGTCATCGGGAGCCACCAGTGGCTCCAAGACACCTTCAGAGCAGCCATCAGGAGCTACCAGTGGCTTCCAGACACCTTCAGAGCAGAAATCGGGAGCCACCAGTGGCTTCCAGACACCTTCAGAGCAGTCATCAGGAGCTACCAGTGGCTTCCAGACACCTTCAGAGCAGCCATCGGGTGCTACCAGTGGCTTCCAGACACCTTCAGAGCAGTCATCGGGAGCTACCAGTGGCTTCCAGACACCTTCAGAGCAGCCATCGGGTGCTACCAGTGGCTTCCAGACACCTTCAGAGCAGCCATCGGGTGCTACCAGTGGCTTCCAGACACCTTCAGAGCAGTCATCGGGAGCCACCAGTGGCTTCCAGACACCTTCAGAGCAGTCATCGGGAGCTACCAGTGGCTTCCAGACACCTTCAGAGCAGCCATCGGGTGCTACCAGTGGCTTCCAGACACCTTCAGAGCAGTCATCGGGAGCTACCAGTGGCTTCCAGACACCTTCAGAGCAGCCATCGGGTGCTACCAGTGGCTTCCAGACACCTTCAGAGCAGTCATCAGGAGCCACCAGTGGCTTCCAGACACCTTCAGAGCAGTCATCGGGAGCTACCAGTGGCTTCCAGACACCTTCAGAGCAGCCATCGGGTGCTACCAGTGGCTTCCAGACACCTTCAGAGCAGTCATCGGGAGCTACCAGTGGCTTCCAGACACCTTCAGAGCAGTCATCGGGAGCCACCAGTGGCTTCCAGACACCTTCAGAGCAGTCATCGGGAGCTACCAGTGGCTTCCAGACACCTTCAGAGCAGTCATCAGGAGCCACCAGTGGCTTCCAGACACCTACAGAGCAGTCATCGGGAGCCACCAGTGGCTTCCAGACACCTTCAGAGCAGTTATTAGGAGGTACCAGTGGCTCCCAGACACCTTCCGAGCAGTCATCGGGAGCCACCAGTGGCTTCCAGACACCTACAGAGCAGTCATCGGGAGCCACCAGTGGCTTCCAGACACCTTCAGAGCAGTTATTAGGAGGTACCAGTGGCTCCCAGACACCTTCCGAGCAGTCA
The DNA here is from genome assembly GCF_964261635.1 of Lissotriton helveticus. Classification (NCBI taxonomy): domain Eukaryota; kingdom Metazoa; phylum Chordata; class Amphibia; order Caudata; family Salamandridae; genus Lissotriton; species Lissotriton helveticus. The sequence continues at coordinate 32,732,243 of NC_136059.1, read as the reverse complement.
TCGGGAGCCACCAGTGGCTTCCAGACACCTTCAGAGCAGTTATTAGGAGCTACCAGTGGCTCCCAGACACCTTCCGAGCAGTCATCGGGAGCCACCAGTGGCTTCCAGACACCTTCAGAGCAGTTATTAGGAGCTACCAGTGGCTCCCAGACACCTTCCGAGCAGTCATCGGGAGCCACCAGTGGCTTCCAGACATCTTCAGAGCAGTCATCGGGAGCCACCAGTGGCTTCCAGACACCTTCAGAGCAGTTATTAGGAGGTACCAGTGGCTCCCAGACACCTTCCGAGCAGTCATCGGGAGCTACCAGTGGCTTCCAGACACCTTCAGAGCAGCCATCGGGACCCACCAGTGGCTCCAAGACACCTTCAGAGCAGCCATCAGGAGCTACCAGTGGCTTCCAGACACCTTCAGAGCAGTCAACGGGAGCCACCAGTGACTTCCAGACACCTTCAGAGCAGTCATCGGGAGCTACCAGTGGCTTCCAGACACCTTCAGAGCAGCCATCGGGTGCTACCAGTGGCTTCCAGACACCTTCAGAGCAGTCATCGGGAGCTACCAGTGGCTTCCAGACACCTTCAGAGCAGCCATCGGGTGCTACCAGTGGCTTCCAGACACCTTCAGAGCAGCCATCGGGTGCTACCAGTGGCTTCCAGACACCTTCAGAGCAGTCATCGGGAGCCACCAGTGGCTTCCAGACACCTTCAGAGCAGTCATCGGGAGCTACCAGTGGCTTCCAGACACCTTCAGAGCAGCCATCGGGTGCTACCAGTGGCTTCCAGACACCTTCAGAGCAGTCATCGGGAGCTACCAGTGGCTTCCAGACACCTTCAGAGCAGCCATCGGGTGCTACCAGTGGCTTCCAGACACCTTCAGAGCAGTCATCAGGAGCCACCAGTGGCTTCCAGACACCTTCAGAGCAGTCATCGGGAGCTACCAGTGGCTTCCAGACACCTTCAGAGCAGTCATCAGGAGCTACCAGTGGCTCCCAGACACCTTCAGAGCAGTTATTAGGAGCTACCAGTGGCTTCCAGACACCTTCAGAGCAGTTATTAGGAGCTACCAGTGGCTCCCAGACACCTACAGAGCAGTCATCGGGAGCTACCAGTGGCTTCTAGACACCTTCAGAGCAGTCATCGGGAGCCACCAGTGGCTTCCAGACACCTTCAGAGCAGTCATCAGGAGCTACCAGGAGCTTCCAGACACCTTCAGAGCAGTCATCAGGAGCCACCAGTGGCTTCCAGACACCTTCAGAGCAGTCATCAGGAGCTACCAGTGGCTCCCAGACACCTTCAGAGCAGTTATTAGGAGCTACCAGTGGCTTCCAGACACCTTCAGAGCAGTTATTAGGAGCTACCAGTGGCTCCCAGACACCTACAGAGCAGTCTTCGGGAGCTACCAGTGGCTTCTAGACACCTTCAGAGCAGTCATCGGGAGCCACCAGTGGCTTCCAGACACCTTCAGAGAAGTCATCAGGAGCTACCAGGAGCTTCCAGACACCTTCAGAGCAGTCATCAGGAGCCACCAGTGGCTTCCAGACACCTTCAGAGCAGTCATCAGGAGCCACCAGTGGCTTCCAGACACCTTCAGAGCAGTCATCGGGAGCCACCAGTGGCTTCCAGACACCTTCAGAGCAGTCATCGGGAGCCATCAGTGGCTTCCAGACACCTTCAGAGCAGTCATCAGGAGCTACCAGTGGCTCCCAGACACCTTCAGAGCAGTTATTAGGAGCTACCAGTGGCTTCCAGACACCTTCAGAGCAGTTATTAGGAGCTACCAGTGGCTCCAAGACACCTTCAGAGCAGTCATCGGGAGCCACCAGTGGCTCCAAGACACCTTCAGAGCAGTCATTGGGAGCCACCAATGGCTTCCTGACACCTTCAGAGCAGTCATCGGGAGCCACCGGTGGCTTCCAGACACCTTCAGAGCAGTCCTCGGGAGCCACCGGTGGCTTCCAGACACCTTCAGAGCAGTCATCTGGAGCCACCGGTGGCTTCCAGACACCTTCAGAGCAGTCATCGGGAGCTACCAGGAGCTTCCAGACACCTTCAGAGTAGTCATCGGGAGCTACCAGTGGCTTCCAGACACCTTTAGAGCAGTCATCGGGAGCTACCAGTGGCTTCCAGACACCTTCAGACCAGTCATCGGGAGCCACCAGTGGCTTCCAGACACCTTCAGAGCAGTCATCGGGAGCTACCAGGAGCTTACAGACACATTCAGAGCAGTCATCGGGAGCCACCGGTGGCTTCCAGACGCCTTCAGAGCAGTCATCGGGAGCCACCAGTGGCTTCCAGACACTACAGAGCAGTCATCAGGAGCTACTAGTGGCTTACAGGCACCTTCAGAGCAGTCATCGGGAGGTACCAGGAGCTTACAGACACATTCAGAGCAGTCATCGGGAGCCACCGGTGGCTTCCAGACACCTTCAGAGCAGTCATCAGGAGCCACCAGTGGCTTCCAGACACTACAGAGCAGTCATCAGGAGCTACTAGTGGCTTACAGGCACCTTCAGAGCTGTCATCAGGAGGTACCAGGAGCTTACAGACACCTTCAGATCAGTCATTAGGAGCTACTAGTGGCTTCCAGACACCTTCAGAGCAGTCATTAGGAGCTACTAGTGGCTTACAGGCACCTTCAGAGCTGTCACCAGGAGGTACCAGGAGCTTACAGACACCTTCAGAGCAGTCATAAGGAGCTACTAGTGGCTTCCAGACACCTTCAGAGCTGTCATCAGGAGCTACTAGTGGCTTACAGACACCTTCAGAGCAGTCATCGGGAGCCACCAGTAGCTTCCAGACACCTTCAGAGCAGTCATCGGGAGCCACCAGTGGCTTCCAGACACCTTCAGAGCAGTCATCGGAAGCCACCAGTGGCTTCCAGACACCTTCAGAACAGTCATCGGGAGCCACCAGTGGCTCCCAGACACCTTCAGAGCAGTTATTAGGAGCTACTAGTGGCTTCCAGACACCTTCAGAGCAGTCATCGGGAGCCACCAGTGGCTCCCAGACACCTTCAGAGCAGTCATTAGGAGCTACTAGTGGCTTCCAGACACCTTCAGAGCAGTCATCGGGAGCCACCAGTGGCTTCCAGACACTACAGAGCAGTCATCGGGAGCCACCAGTGGCTCCAAGACACCTTCAGAGCAGCCATCAGGAGCTACCAGTGGCTTCCAGACACCTTCAGAGCAGTCATCGGGAGCCACCAGTGGCTTCCAGACACCTTCAGAGCAGTCATCGGGAGCCACCAGTGGCTTCCAGACACTACAGAGCAGTCATCAGGAGCTACCAGTGGCTCCAAGACACCTTCAGAGCAGTTATTAGGAGCTACTAGTGGCTTCCAGACACCTTCAGAGCAGTTATTAGGAGCTACCAGTGGCTCCCAGACACCTTACGAGCAGTCATCAGGAGCTACCAGGAGCTTCCAGACACCTTCAGAGCTGTCATCTGGAGCCACAGGTGGCTTCCAGACACCTTCAGAGCAGTCATCGGGAGCTACCAGTGGCTCCAAGACACCTTCAGAGCAGTTATTAGGAGCTACTAGTGGCTTCCAGACACCTTCAGAGCAGTTATTAGGAGCTACCAGTGGCTCCCAGACACCTTCCGAGCAGTCATCAGGAGCTACCAGGAGCTTCCAGACACCTTCAGAGTTGTCATCTGGAGCCACAGGTGGCTTCCAGACACCTTCCGAGCAGTCATCAGGAGCTACCAGGAGCTTCCAGACACCTTCAGAGCAGTCATCGGGAGCCACCAGTGGCTTCCAGACACTACAGAGCAGTCATCGGGAGCCACCAGTGGCTCCAAGACACCTTCAGAGCAGCCATCAGGAGCTACCAGTGGCTTCCAGACACCTTCAGAGCAGTCATCGGGAGCCACCAGTGGCTTCCAGACACCTTCAGAGCAGTCATCGGGAGCCACCAGTGGCTTCCAGACACTACAGAGCAGTCATCAGGAGCTACCAGTGGCTCCAAGACACCTTCAGAGCTGTTATTAGGAGGTACCAGTGGCTCCCAGACACCTTCCGAGCAGTCATCAGGAGCTACCAGGAGCTTCCAGACACCTTTAGAGCTGTCATCGGGAGCCACCGGTGCCTTACAGACACCTTCAGAGCAGCCATCGGGAGCTACCGGTGGCTTCCAGACACCTTCAGAGCAGTAATTAGGAGCTTCCAGGAGCTTACAGACAACTTCAGAGCAGTCATCAGGAGCTACTAGTGGCTTCTAGACATCTTCAGAGCAGTCATTAGGAGCTACTAGTGGCTTCCAGACACCTTCAGAGCAGTCATTAGGAGCTACTAGTGGCTTACAGGCACCTTCAGAGCAGTCATCGGGAGCCACCGGTGGCTTCCAGACACCTTCAGAGCAGTTATTAGGAGCTACTAGTGGCTTCCAGACACCTACAGAGCAGTCATTAGGAGCTACTAGTGGCTTACAGGCACCTTCAGAGCAGTCATCGGGAGCTACTAGTGGCTTACAGGCACCCTCAGAGCTGTCATCAGGAGGTACTAGTTGCTTACAGACACCTTCACAGCAGTTATTAGGAGCTACTAGTGGCTTACAGGCACCTTCAGAGCAGTCATCGGGAGCTACCAGTTGCTTCCAGACACCTTCAGAGCAGTCATCGGGAGCCACCAGTGGCTTCCAGACACCTTCAAGGCAGTCATCGGGAGCCACCAGTGGCTTCCAGACACTACAGAGCAGTCATCGGGAGCTACCAGTGGCTTACAGGCACCTTCAGAGCAGTCATCAGGAGGTACCAGGAGCTTACAGGCACCTTCAGAGCAGTCATCAGGAGGTACCAGGAGCTTACAGACACATTCAGAGCAGTCATCGGGAGCCACCGGTGGCTTCCAGACACCTTCAGAGCAGTCATCGGGAGCCACCAGTGGCTTCCAGACACTACAGAGCAGTCATCAGGAGCTACCAGTGGCTCCAAGACACCTTCAGAGCAGTTATTAGGAGCTACTAGTGGCTTCCAGACACCTTCAGAGCAGTTATTAGGAGCTACTAGTGGCTTCCAGACACCTTCCGAGCAGTCATCAGGAGCTACCAGGAGCTTCCAGACACCTTCAGAGCTGTCATCTGGAGCCACAGGTGGCTTCCAGACACCTTCAGAGCAGTCATTAGGAGCTACTAGTGACTTCCAGACACCTTCAGAGCAGTCATCGGGAGGTACCAGGAGCTTCCAGACACCTTCAGAGCTGTCATCTGGAGCCACAGGTGGCTTCCAGACACCTTCAGAGCAGTCATTAGGAGCTACTAGTGGCTTCCATACACCTTCAGAGCAGTCATCGGTAGGTACCAGGAGCTTACAGACACATTCAGAGGAGTCATCGGGAGCCACCGGTGGCTTCCAGACACCTTCCGAGCAGTCATCGGGAGCCACCAGTGGCTTCCAGACACTACAGAGCAGTCATCAGGAGCTACTAGTGGCTTACAGGCACCTTCAGAGCTGTCATCAGGAGGTACCAGGAGCTTACAGGCACCTTCAGAGCAGTCATCAGGAGGTACCAGGAGCTTACAGACACATTCAGAGCAGTCATCGGGAGCCACCGGTGGCTTCCAGACACCTTCAGAGCAGTCATCGGGAGCCACCAGTGGCTTCCAGACACTACAGAGCAGTCATCAGGAGCTACCAGTGGCTCCAAGACACCTTCAGAGCAGTTATTAGGAGCTACTAGTGGCTTCCAGACACCTTCAGAGCAGTTATTAGGAGCTACTAGTGGCTTCCAGACACCTTCCGAGCAGTCATCAGGAGCTACCAGGAGCTTCCAGACACCTTCAGAGCTGTCATCTGGAGCCACAGGTGGCTTCCAGACACCTTCAGAGCAGTCATTAGGAGCTACTAGTGACTTCCAGACACCTTCAGAGCAGTCATCGGGAGGTACCAGGAGCTTCCAGACACCTTCAGAGCTGTCATCTGGAGCCACCGGTGGCTTCCAGACACCTTCAGAGCAGTCATTAGGAGCTACTAGTGGCTTCCATACACCTTCAGAGCAGTCATCGGGAGGTACCAGGAGCTTACAGACACATTCAGAGGAGTCATCGGGAGCCACCGGTGGCTTCCAGACACCTTCCGAGCAGTCATCGGGAGCCACCAGTGGCTTACAGACACTACAGAGCAGTCATCAGGAGCTACTAGTGGCTTACAGGCACCTTCAGAGCTGTCATCAGGAGGTACCAGGAGCTTACAGACACCTTCAGAGCAGTCATTAGGAGCTACTAGTGGCTTCCAGACACCTTCAGAGCAGTCATTAGGAGCTACTAGTGGCTTACAGGCACCTTCAGAGCTGTCATCAGGAGGTACCAGGAGCTTACAGACACCTTCAGAGCAGTCATTAGGAGCTACTAGTGGCTTCCAGACACCTTCAGAGCTGTCATCAGGAGCTACTAGTGGCTTACAGACACCTTCAGAGCAGTCATCGGGAGCCACCAGTGGCTTCCAGACACCTTCAGAGCAGTCATCGGGAGCCACCAGTGGCTTCCAGACACCTTCAGAGCTGTCATCGGGAGCCACCAGTGGCTTCCAGACACTACAGAGCAGTCATCAGGAGCTACTAGTGGCTTACAGGCACCTTCAGAGCTGTCATCAGGAGGTACCAGGAGCTTACAGGCACCTTCAGAGCAGTCATCAGGAGGTACCAGGAGCTTACAGACACATTCAGAGCAGTCATCGGGAGCCACCGGTGGCTTCCAGACACCTTCAGAGCAGTCATCGGGAGCCACCAGTGGCTTCCAGACACTACAGAGCAGACATCAGGAGCTACCAGTGGCTCCAAGACACCTTCAGAGCAGTTATTAGGAGCTACTAGTGGCTTCCAGACACCTTCAGAGCAGTTATTAGGAGCTACTAGTGGCTTCCAGACACCTTCCGAGCAGTCATCAGGAGCTACCAGGAGCTTCCAGACACCTTCAGAGCTGTCATCTGGAGCCACAGGTGGCTTCCAGACACCTTCAGAGCAGTCATTAGGAGCTACTAGTGACTTCCAGACACCTTCAGAGCAGTCATCGGGAGGTACCAGGAGCTTCCAGACACCTTCAGAGCTGTCATCTGGAGCCACCGGTGGCTTCCAGACACCTTCAGAGCAGTCATTAGGAGCTACTAGTGGCTTCCATACACCTTCAGAGCAGTCATCGGGAGGTACCAGGAGCTTACAGACACATTCAGAGGAGTCATCGGGAGCCACCGGTGGCTTCCAGACACCTTCCGAGCAGTCATCGGGAGCCACCAGTGGCTTACAGACACTACAGAGCAGTCATCAGGAGCTACTAGTGGCTTACAGGCACCTTCAGAGCTGTCATCAGGAGGTACCAGGAGCTTACAGACACCTTCAGAGCAGTCATTAGGAGCTACTAGTGGCTTCCAGACACCTTCAGAGCAGTCATTAGGAGCTACTAGTGGCTTACAGGCACCTTCAGAGCTGTCATCAGGAGGTACCAGGAGCTTACAGACACCTTCAGAGCAGTCATTAGGAGCTACTAGTGGCTTCCAGACACCTTCAGAGCTGTCATCAGGAGCTACTAGTGGCTTACAGACACCTTCAGAGCAGTCATCGGGAGCCACCAGTGGCTTCCAGACACCTTCAGAGCAGTCATCGGGAGCCACCAGTGGCTTCCAGACACCTTCAGAGCTGTCATCGGAAGCCACCAGTGGCTTCCAGACACCTTCAGAGCTGTCATCGGAAGCCACCAGTGGCTTCCAGACACCTTCAGAGCAGTCATTTTGAGCTACTAGTGGCTTCCAGACACCTTCAGAGCAGTCATCGGGAGCCACCAGTGGCTTCCAGACACTACAGAGCAGTCATCGGGAGCCACCAGTGGCTCCAAGACACCTTCAGAGCAGCCATCAGGAGCTACCAGTGGCTTCCAGACACCTTCAGAGCAGTCATCGGGAGCCACCAGTGGCTTCCAGACACCTTCAGAGCAGTCATCGGGAGCCACCAGTTGCTTCCAGACACTACAGAGCAGTCATCAGGAGCTACCAGTGGCTCCAAGACACCTTCAGAGCAGTTATTAGGAGCTACTAGTGGCTTCCAGACACCTTCAGAGCAGTTATTAGGAGCTACCAGTGGCTCCCAGACACCTTCCGATTAGTCATCAGGAGCTACCAGGAGCTTCCAGACACCTTCAGAGCTGTCATCTGGAGCCACAGGTGCCTTACAGACACCTTCAGAGCAGCCATCGGGAGCTACCGGTGGCTTCCAGACACATTCAGAGCAGTAATTAGGTGCTTCCAGGAGCTTACAGACAACTTCAGAGCAGTCATCAGGAGCTACTAGTGGCTTCTAGACATCTTCAGAGCAGTCATTAGGAGCTACTAGTGGCTTCCAGACACCTTCAGAGCAGTCATCGGGAGCCACCAGTGGCTTCCAGACACCTTCAGAGCAGTTATTAGGAGCTACTAGTGGCTTCCCGTCACCTACAGAGCAGTCATTAGGAGCTACTAGTGGCTTACAGGCACCTTCAGAGCAGTCATCGGGAGCCACCGGTGGCTTCCAGACACCTTCAGAGCAGTTATTAGGAGCTACTAGTGGCTTCCCGTCACCTACAGAGCAGTCATTAGGAGCTACTAGTGGCTTACAGGCACCTTCAGAGCAGTCATCGGGAGCTACTAGTGGCTTACAGGCACCTTCAGAGCTGTCATCAGGAGGTACTAGTTGCTTCCAGACACCTTCAGAGCAGTTATTAGGAGCTACTAGTGGCTTACAGGCACCTTCAGAGCAGTCATCAGGAGCTACCAGTTGCTTCCAGACACCTTCAGAGCAGTCATCGGGAGCCACCAGTGGCTTCCAGACACCTTCAGAGCAGTCATCGGGAGCCACCAGTGGCTTCCAGACACTACAGAGCAGTCATCAGGAGCTTTCAGTGGCTCCAAGACACCTTCAGAGCAGTTATTAGGAGCTACTAGTGGCTTCCAGACACCTTCAGAGCAGTCATTAGGAGCTACTAGTAGCTTACAGGCACCTTCAGAGCAGTCACCGGGAGCCACCAGTGGTTCCAGACACTACAGAGCAGTCATCAGGATCTACCAGTGGCTTCCAGACACCTTCAGAGCAGTCATCGGGAGCCACCAGTTGCTTCCAGATACCTTCAGAGCAGTAATCGGGAGCCACCAGTGGCTTCCAGACACCTTCAGAGCAGTCATCGGGAGCCACCAGTGGCTTCCAGACACTTCAGAGCAGTCATTAGGAGCTACTAGTGGCTTCCAGACACCTACAGAGCAGTCATTAGGAGCTACTAGAGGCTCCCAGACACATTCAGAGCAGTCATCGGGAGCCACCGGTGGCTTTCAGACAACTTCAGAGCAGTCATCGGGAGCCACCAGTGGCTTCCAGACACCTTAGAGCTGTCATCGGGCGCTACCAGGAGCTTCCAGACACCTTCAGAGCAGTCATTAGGAGCTACCAGGAGCTTCCAGACAACTTCAGAGCAGTCATTAGGAGCTACCAGGAGCTTACAGACAACTTCAGAGCAGTCATCAGGAGCTACTAGTGGCTTCCAGACATCTTCAGAGCAGTCATTAGGAGCTACTAGTGGCTTCCAGACATCTTCAGAGCTGTCATTAGGAGCTACTAGTGGCTTACAGGCACCTTCAGAGCAGTCATCAGGAGCTACTAGTGGCATCCAGACACCTTCAGAGCAGTCATCGGGAGCCACCAGTGGCTTCCAGACACTACAGAGCAGTCATCAGGAGCTACCAGTGGCTTCCAGACACCTTCAGAGCAGTCATCGGGAGCCACCATTGGCATCCAGACACCTTCAGAGCAGTCATCGGGAGCCACCAGTGGCTTCCAGACACTACAGAGCAGTCATCAGGAGCTACCAGTGGCTCCCAGACACCTTCAGAGCAGTTATTAGGAGCTACTAGTGGCTTCCAGACACCTTCCGAGCAGTCATCAGGAGCTACCAGGAGCTTCCAGACACCTTCAGAGTTGTCATCTGGAGCCACCGGTGGCTTCCAGACACCTTCAGAGCAGTCATTAGGAGCTACTAGTGGCTTCCATACACCTTCAGAGCAGTCATCGGGAGGTACCAGTGGCTTCCAGACACCTTCAGAGCAGTCATCGGGAGCCACCAGTGGCTTCCAGACACCTTCAGAGCAGTCATCGGGAGCCACCAGTGGCTTTCAGACACCTTTAGAGCAGTCATCGGGAGCTACCAGTGGCTTCCAGACACCTTCAGACCAGTCATCGGGAGCCACCAGTGGCTTCCAGACACCTTCAGAGCAGTCATCGGGAGCCACCAGTGGCTTCCAGACACCTTCAGAGCAGTCATCAGGAGCTACCAGTGGCTCCCAGACACCTTCAGAGCAGTTATTAGGAGCTACCAGTGGCTTCCAGACACCTTCAGAGCAGTTATTAGGAGCTACCAGTGGCTCCCAGACACCTACAGAGCAGTCATCGGGAGCTACCAGTGGCTTCTAGACACCTTCAGAGCAGTCATCGGGAGCCACCAGTGGCTTCCAGACACCTTCAGAGCAGTCATCAGGAGCTACCAGGAGCTTCCAGACACCTTCAGAGCAGTCATCAGGAGCCACCAGTGGCTTCCAGACACCTTCAGAGCAGTCATCAGGAGCTACCAGTGGCTCCCAGACACCTTCAGAGCCCGTCATGAGCGTCGAAGGGGTTAACTCACCAGTTTCTACGCAAAGCTGCCGTTCTGTCAACAATTCTATCGCCGCGTTGTTCCGCTCTAAATCCAAACTCCGCGTCTAACCAATAGCCTTTGCGCATTTAAAGGGACCGCTCATTTACGCAGAGTGTAGACGAGCTTATTTCAAGAAAACTTTATTGGTTCCGAAACAATAGCGTGCTATGTGATCTTTCAGTTTCACCGCAATAAGTCCAACATTGTCGTTAGCATATGTATGATTCTAATTGCCGTGAATAACAAAGATCACAAAGGTGCCAAACAATTAGTGCGGAGTGTATCTCTGTGAGAAGGTGTAGGAAGGTTGACCCCTGACTATGGTTGCCCCCAACTTTTTGCCTGGTGTTTTGCTGGTTTTCTGACTTAGTTGACCTGGGGCCCTGCTATTCAGGACCCCAGGCCTACTGCTCTCTCTGTAAAATGGATTCCATGTACCTTAGGTACATATCTAAATTGGATACTGAGTCACCTTACCAGTCCCTGTACAGTGTACCTTAGGTACCCAGGGCATAGGTGTACCCAGAAGTCTCCCAGGGGCTGAAGCATGTATTATGCCACCCCTGGATTGACTAACTAAAACTGACACAACTGGCTGCACGACAGCTGGGGCAAGGTGGTGTACTCACCCTTTGCTTTAGATATAGTATACCTATATCTAACCCTAAAATGGACACACAGATCTCCTATCAGTCACTCCTATGGCAGGCCTTAACAATCCTGAAGGCAGAGTGCTTGGAATCGTGTGAGATGGTGCTCTGGCATGAGCTGAGCCTGTCTGCGGCTTTCGGGATCTATCCCTTAGCCGTTTCCATGATATCGCATACCATATACTCTTAAGTGCATTATAATCCTCGCGGTTATGTGCCAACTCTGGTATCGCTTTATCAAAACATGTCGAGTAAGGTGTCATACGAATTGGAATACTAACCCCTCGCCAATTCTGGCGACGGGGTTAGCATTCCACCCTTCTAGAGGGACACGACATGCCTGTAACCTATAACCCGGTTAAAAGTCAGACAGAGCCTTAGCATCCACAAAATGGATGCTGCCACCGAGACACAAGTCTGCCCTCCTGCTGCTGGGAGTCCTCCCAGAGCAGGAGACAAGGACAAAGGGTTTCCTGCCAGGGGCGGTGCCAGCACCGTCCCAGACAGGGTTTTGTGTATTGTAGGTAGGCAGGGCTTTAGAGGAAGGTGACTGCAAGTAGCACCCCGGTGCTCACTGTGCATAGGCCGGCTTGAACCAGTTCCAGGGTCACTCCAGACCCTGTGCTGGGGAAAAGCCCGCCAAGGAAGTGGGTGTAACCACCCCCCTCCTAGTCCCACCCATAGGGCAGGACTTAGTCGCGTGCCAGCCCCTTTTTACAGGATAAAGGTAGAGACTGGCCCCCTTCCAAATCAGATCATCTTTGAATCCTGAAACTACTTTCTGCGAAAGGAACTCAAGACTTCTTCCTAAGATTTCTCCCTTGTGACTAAGGAGTAGTCACCCTGCATCCGCAGGCACCATCTAAGAACACTGCGGTCTGCTGCAAGTCCTTCCTCCGGAATCCGACTGCCCAGCTCGACGAGAACCGGCTTCCCTGGCACCTCTGACCTCTACCCACCTCTACAGCCCAGCTGAGAACCGTGGGTGCGACGAGACCTCAAGGGACCGGCCATCTGCAAGACTGCACGACTTCTTCCCAGCAAGCCCGCCGAGTGAATTCCTGGTGAGTGCTTTGGGGTCCGAGAAGCCCCCACCCTGAGCAGCTCCAGCACCGAAGAGCAGCCCCCCAGCATCTCCACGATCTGCGTGGGGCCCTTCTGCTTTCCGCTGCTCACCGCGTTGTTTGGCTACTAGCCCGTTGGCTTGTGGCCTCCCTGACGACGCCCGACGACATTTCTGCTGCTGGTCTGGTTGCTCCAGACTGGCCCTTGCTCCCTCCCAGAAGAGGAGCACCCCGGACCCTCCTGGTCCACTCAAGACGCCATTTTGAGTCCACCGCGTGGGCTTGAATTAGCCAAGGCTTGTTGCCCAATCCTGGGTAACTTCGACGCCAACGACTTCATCCTCCGTGGGACAGCTCGCACCTCCATCCTGGTCGCCGACAACGCCTCCTGGTCCGAGAGACTGCAGAGCCCAGCAGCGCCCACTCACCTGACTGCGGTGACTTCGCCCGGTGCCATCCTGGTGCCCACTTAATCACTGGCTAGTGATTCAAGAACTTGGTCCCCTCTGCTTTCAGGTTTCTTCTTCCTCGATCCAGGCTTGGATCCAACGAACTTTCCTTCACTGGTCGCCTGCCAGCAACTTCCTTCTTCCAGGCTCCTGGTCCGGCAACGAGATCCCCGACGTCTTTTCAGACCTATGCAGCTGCAGCCCCTGGGCTAGGTAACTTCGGCACTTCGGTGTCCCAGCATAGCCTCACTATCCTAGGGTCAGGATCCACTGTCGTTTTCTTCCTACCAGGTCGGGTTCGCCCGTGAACACTAACTTTGCCTTTTCTAGCTTCCATAGACTTTGTCCCGCATCCCGCGTGAGAGTGCACACTCTGCACCCGAGTTCCCTAGGCCTCCTGCTAGTAATCTAAAGGTTCAGTAGTCCAGTCCTAGCGATCCCAAAGCCTCTGAGAATCGTTACTTACCTGCTAGTAATTCGCATTCCACTTTGAAAGTATATGGTTTTTCGTGCCCCTCGGGCATTCGTGTAACGTGCTAACTTAAAAGTATTTTCGTAAGAGTTTTGTTGTGTGCTTAGCACCCTGTCCTCATAAAGAGTACAGGGTTGTTGTGATTCTAATAAATACATTGTTTATTTTCATAACACTTGTGTGGTGTCCTTTCACTGGGTGTTCAAGGGGTACTGTGATGGTAAAACAGCTGGCTTAACACGCCCTCTAGAGTCTTAGCCTTAGACTGCTCGTATCCATGCTACTAGGATAGCTGGTCTATAAGGTTGACTTACAACCAATCATCAATAAGGGTTGTTTGGACTGATATATAGTGATCACTAGAATAGTGAGCACTGCACATCAGGCCAACTTCTCACATTGGTGAGCAGCGGTTGGGATTTGAGCTTGCTGTTGTTTTACCACCCATGCCCTAAGAATATCTTGTGAAAGATCACATAAGTACTAAAGGTACATATAACTTAGCTTAGAATACTCTGAGTTCTACTGAACCAGCTGTTGTAGCTCCTAGGGCCTAGCACACCCTAAACTACAACTCTAGCAAGGGATCAGTAGGCAAACATATAGTGTAGGTAAGTGCACCACTTACACCTCACTAGAAAAGCATGTCGACTCAGGGGGACTCTACTGAGACTCCCCTGGTCAGTGTTGACCCTCCACAGGTCACTTCAAGATATGCAGCTCTCAATTTTCAGGAGATGAGGCAACTCTGTGTCTCCAGGAAACTGAAGCAGGGGTCTAACCCCACCCTTCCCTTTCTGATAGGTCTCTTAGAGACGTATGATGCCAGAAAGCTCTCTCAGTTACATGAGAGCATGCCAGCCTTAGAGGGAACCTCTGGGGATCCAGACCTCCCCAACACTGATTCAGCAGTTGAGGAGGAGGATGAGGAGGTACTCTCTGGGGATGAGGTAGACAAGGGTCTTGAGGTAGTCAGAAGGCTAACTAGGACCAACTTAGACTTACTTGGGCTAGGATCTGGGGGCCCCCCAGTACTAACCCGAAGTGGGCCTAACCTTGGAGTTAGGAGAGATAGATCTCTTTCTAGGGACTCCAATAGATCTCTGCACTCTAATGCCTCTTCTCAGGGGAGAAGGAATCCTCCACAGAGGAGATTTACTTCCCCTCAGAGAAAGGAGCATGAGGCTAGGATGAGACAAGCTGAACTGAGGATTGAAAGGGAAGAAATTGCCCTGGCCAAAGAGAAGCTTGCCCTGGCAAGAGAGCAGCAGATGAGTGGGCTAGCTCCCACTGGTGGCAGCAATCTCCCAAGAGATAGAGAGAAGGGTTTAGATACTAAACACCTGACTAAAATAGTGCCCCCCTTTAAGCAAGGGGATGATATCCAGAAATGGATGGCTGCTCTGGAGAGGGCCTGCACTGTGCAGTGCATTCCCCAGAGTCAGTGGGCAGCTATACTGTGGCTCTCCTTTGATGGCAAAGGTAGAGATAAGCTCCTCACTACTAGAGTTGAGGATGCTAACAATTACCAGGTCCTGAAAAATGCACTGGTTGATGGGTTTGGTTTAACCACTGAGCAGTACAGGTTGCTGTTCAGAGACACCCAGAAAACTCAGTCTCAGGACTGGTCAGACTTTGTTGATTGTGCCACTAAGGCTTTGGAAGGCTGGCTACTGGGTAGTAAGGTTACTGATTTCAAGGGATTGTATAATCTAATTATGAGAGAGCAAGTCTTAAATAATTGTCAGAACCAGTTATTACACCAGCACCTGGTAGACTCTGATCTGACCTCTCCACAAGAATTGGGTAAGAGGGCAGACAAATGGGTCAGAACCAGGATTAGGCCCAAGAACCAAGGTGGTGACCAGAAAAAGGAATCAACCAAGCCTCAAGAGAAGGGTGGGAATAAATCTCCAGATCAAACCACATCAGGGCCCCAAAAATCCTCTGAGGGGGGTGGGTCCCAGAATCCTTCCAACAACCAGAAGAAACCTTATTGTTATCCCTGTAAACAGGTGGGTCATTTAAAAACTGACAGCAGTTGCCCAAAGAATAACAATAAGGAAAACATACCCCCAAGTAACTTTCCCAAACCTCCTGTTACTACTAGTAGTAATCCCCCAGGTGGTGGGAGTGCCCCCAAGAATTTGGGTGCATTTACTTTGGGAGTTCCTGGGGACTCTGGCCTAACCAGGTCCCCTGACTTAGATACTCTTGTCTGTGAGACTGGCATGGGGTTTGCCAACTTCACAACTTGTCCCAACACTTTGGGCAAGTACAGGCAGGAGCCCCTCATCAATGGTATAAAAGTTGAGGCCTATAGAGATACAGGGGCTAGCATCACTATGGTGACTGAGAGTCTAGTCCCCTCAAGGCAACTTTTACCTGGTGCCACATACCAGGTGACCAATATTGATGGAGTACAGAGAGATCATCCCATGGCAGTGGTCAATCTCAGCTGGGGAGGTGTCACTGGCCACAAGAGAGTGGCAGTGTCACCAAACTTGCCTGTAGATTGCCTACTGGGGAATGATTTAGAGCTCTCAGCCTGGGCTGAAGTAGAGCAAGAGACCCATTCTAGAATGGTGAACACCCATGGTAAGGTTAGTGGGGCAGTGGTAGCCACAGCCCCAGTCCAAGATGTCCTCCCTGAACAGGTCAGGAGGGTTGTGCCAGTCACAACCCAATCTCAGACAACTTCCTTCCCAGAACAGGTTGTCAAGGCTGTGATGGTCACAGCCCACACCCAAACTGAGCCCCCTCCTGAAAAGGTTGGGAGAGTTGTGATGGCCACAGCTCAAACTCAGACAGATGACAGTGTTGTGAAGCCTGAAACTATGGATCACTCCACTCAGACAGAGAGTATTGAGGAGGAAGAGAAATCTCCCTCCCACCAGACTTTAGGAAAGGATCAGCCTCCTCAGGGAACTGATCTGACCCCTTGTGAAGAAACTGCCACAGAGGTAGTCAGGCCTAGCCTGGCAGAACCCCTGATGTCAGTGGACCCTTCCAAGGTGGGACCCAGTCTGGAGCAGGTAACCTGCCCCTCTCTACCCTGCCTCAGTCAGCCCAGGGCTGTAGGGGTCAGGGAGGCCAGTGTTGGACCCCAAAGGGCCCCCTGTCCAAAAGAATTTCCCAATCAGCAGATTAAGGGCACTGAAGCTAGTAGACCTAGCCAAGTGAAAGTAAGACACACTCCTGAGGGATCCCCCTTAAAATTAGTTAGGGACCTCCCACAGATGGACACTGTTGGGCACAGCCAAACTTGGGACCTGAGGGCCCCAGACCTGAACTGTCCCTCCAGTAAGCCAAACAGAGGGACCCAACCTCCAGCTGTAGGTAGCCAGAGGTTGACCCTGAGAGCCCAAAACAACTCAGTCTTGGAAAGAAAGGCCTATATGGTGGAAAATGATTGGAGGAAGCTGGGCCCAAAATTAGTGGAGCCTCACTTCAGTACTCCATTTCAGCACCAGCCTTTTTCTTTGACAAAACACACCACAGGTAGAGATTCCCTATGGTGGAGACCCTCAGACACCCTTAGGGTGAGGGATTGCTTAGTGGACCATGACATAGGGGGTAACCATGCCAGTGCTGGTACTTCCTTAAATGGCCACTTAGGCAATATAGGCTTACCTGGACAAGGATAGCCTTATCTCCTTTCGTTTGGGGGGGGGTTATGTAGGAAGGTTGACCCCTGACTATGGTTGCCCCCAACTTTTTGCCTGGTGTTTTGCTGGTTTTCTGACTTAGTTGACCTGGGGCCCTGCTATTCAGGACCCCAGGCCTACTGCTCTCTCTGTAAAATGGATTCCATGTACCTTAGGTACATATCTAAATTGGATACTGAGTCACCTTACCAGTCCCTGTACAGTGTACCTTAGGTACCCAGGGCATAGGTGTACCCAGAAGTCTCCCAGGGGCTGAAGCATGTATTATGCCACCCCTGGATTGACTAACTAAAACTGACACAACTGGCTGCACGACAGCTGGGGCAAGGTGGTGTACTCACCCTTTGCTTTAGATATAGTATACCTATATCTAACCCTAAAATGGACACACAGATCTCCTATCAGTCACTCCTATGGCAGGCCTTAACAATCCTGAAGGCAGAGTGCTTGGAATCGTGTGAGATGGTGCTCTGGCATGAGCTGAGCCTGTCTGCGGCTTTCGGGATCTATCCCTTAGCCGTTTCCATGATATCGCATACCATATACTCTTAAGTGCATTATAATCCTCGCGGTTATGTGCCAACTCTGGTATCGCTTTATCAAAACATGTCGAGTAAGGTGTCATACGAATTGGAATACTAACCCCTCGCCAATTCTGGCGACGGGGTTAGCATTCCACCCTTCTAGAGGGACACGACATGCCTGTAACCTATAACCCGGTTAAAAGTCAGACAGAGCCTTAGCATCCACAAAATGGATGCTGCCACCGAGACACAAGTCTGCCCTCCTGCTGCTGGGAGTCCTCCCAGAGCAGGAGACAAGGACAAAGGGTTTCCTGCCAGGGGCGGTGCCAGCACCGTCCCAGACAGGGTTTTGTGTATTGTAGGTAGGCAGGGCTTTAGAGGAAGGTGACTGCAAGTAGCACCCCGGTGCTCACTGTGCATAGGCCGGCTTGAACCAGTTCCAGGGTCACTCCAGACCCTGTGCTGGGGAAAAGCCCGCCAAGGAAGTGGGTGTAACCACCCCCCTCCTAGTCCCACCCATAGGGCAGGACTTAGTCGCGTGCCAGCCCCTTTTTACAGGATAAAGGTAGAGACTGGCCCCCTTCCAAATCAGATCATCTTTGAATCCTGAAACTACTTTCTGCGAAAGGAACTCAAGACTTCTTCCTAAGATTTCTCCCTTGTGACTAAGGAGTAGTCACCCTGCATCCGCAGGCACCATCTAAGAACACTGCGGTCTGCTGCAAGTCCTTCCTCCGGAATCCGACTGCCCAGCTCGACGAGAACCGGCTTCCCTGGCACCTCTGACCTCTACCCACCTCTACAGCCCAGCTGAGAACCGTGGGTGCGACGAGACCTCAAGGGACCGGCCATCTGCAAGACTGCACGACTTCTTCCCAGCAAGCCCGCCGAGTGAATTCCTGGTGAGTGCTTTGGGGTCCGAGAAGCCCCCACCCTGAGCAGCTCCAGCACCGAAGAGCAGCCCCCCAGCATCTCCACGATCTGCGTGGGGCCCTTCTGCTTTCCGCTGCTCACCGCGTTGTTTGGCTACTAGCCCGTTGGCTTGTGGCCTCCCTGACGACGCCCGACGACATTTCTGCTGCTGGTCTGGTTGCTCCAGACTGGCCCTTGCTCCCTCCCAGAAGAGGAGCACCCCGGACCCTCCTGGTCCACTCAAGACGCCATTTTGAGTCCACCGCGTGGGCTTGAATTAGCCAAGGCTTGTTGCCCAATCCTGGGTAACTTCGACGCCAACGACTTCATCCTCCGTGGGACAGCTCGCACCTCCATCCTGGTCGCCGACAACGCCTCCTGGTCCGAGAGACTGCAGAGCCCAGCAGCGCCCACTCACCTGACTGCGGTGACTTCGCCCGGTGCCATCCTGGTGCCCACTTAATCACTGGCTAGTGATTCAAGAACTTGGTCCCCTCTGCTTTCAGGTTTCTTCTTCCTCGATCCAGGCTTGGATCCAACGAACTTTCCTTCACTGGTCGCCTGCCAGCAACTTCCTTCTTCCAGGCTCCTGGTCCGGCAACGAGATCCCCGACGTCTTTTCAGACCTATGCAGCTGCAGCCCCTGGGCTAGGTAACTTCGGCACTTCGGTGTCCCAGCATAGCCTCACTATCCTAGGGTCAGGATCCACTGTCGTTTTCTTCCTACCAGGTCGGGTTCGCCCGTGAACACTAACTTTGCCTTTTCTAGCTTCCATAGACTTTGTCCCGCATCCCGCGTGAGAGTGCACACTCTGCACCCGAGTTCCCTAGGCCTCCTGCTAGTAATCTAAAGGTTCAGTAGTCCAGTCCTAGCGATCCCAAAGCCTCTGAGAATCGTTACTTACCTGCTAGTAATTCGCATTCCACTTTGAAAGTATATGGTTTTTCGTGCCCCTCGGGCATTCGTGTAACGTGCTAACTTAAAAGTATTTTCGTAAGAGTTTTGTTGTGTGCTTAGCACCCTGTCCTCATAAAGAGTACAGGGTTGTTGTGATTCTAATAAATACATTGTTTATTTTCATAACACTTGTGTGGTGTCCTTTCACTGGGTGTTCAAGGGGTACTGTGATGGTAAAACAGCTGGCTTAACACGCCCTCTAGAGTCTTAGCCTTAGACTGCTCGTATCCATGCTACTAGGATAGCTGGTCTATAAGGTTGACTTACAACCAATCATCAATAAGGGTTGTTTGGACTGATATATAGTGATCACTAGAATAGTGAGCACTGCACATCAGGCCAACTTCTCACAGAAGGTCTATAGAAGGCTTGAACAGTGGCTAAGTACCCAGCGCTACGGAAATGTCAATAGTATTAATTATGTCAATGCGCTCAATCAAAGCGAAAATAGCGCAAGTGTAAAAATGTGACATGAAATCAAAGGGAGAAGGGAAACAGATCGAAATGAGACAAATCTAAGGAAGGCAGAGTGCAAATTCTTTACATGAAACGTAAATCCTATGCAGATTACAACCATCTAAGCAATTTTGTAAATGTAAATGTAAATGTAGGTGTACTTATATAGTGCAAACCTGTCACCCAAAGGGCATCCTGGCGCTTGCTTAGGGAACCCGTCCTGGTATTCCCCTGTGAGAAACCCCGGCAGGGTGTCCACAAGGTGAAAGTCAGGCATCCCGCCGCGAGGGGCCGTTGTGGAGATTAAGCAAGCTATTGCCCAGAGTCGCAGAGTGTGAACCCGTGAGTCGGGGAGGCACCGGAGCGAGAATTATCGAGTCCGTGGAATTTTTAGCCCAAGACCCGCCGAGGCGGAGAATTGAACCCTGGTCCATGACCGATCTCAGCTTCCGGGTCTGCCGCCTCTAACCCCTGAGCCACACTTATAGAAAGCAAATCATCTCATAATGATCATTTACTCCCCCGGGGGTAAGGGTCCCTAAGGTTTTAATCCAGTGAGTTTCTCTTCTGGCTAAACTGGTGTTAATGTCTATGCCTGGCCCTGTCCTCATCTGTTCTAGAACCGTAAACCGCAACTGAGGTATTGTGTGAGATGTCTTTTGCCAATGTACTGCTTGTGGGGAAGTTGTATTGTGATTGCGAATTCTGCTCTTGTGCTCGATTATGCGGGTCTTTATCTTCCGACTTGTCCTCCCTACGTAAACTAGCCCGCAGGGGCATTTAATCGCGTATATGACTGACTCTGTGTTACAATTAGATGTATGTGACAGTTTTATTGATTTACCGGCATGTGGATGCATGAATGTGTCACCTATTATAACATTGCTGCACTGGCCACAATTGTGGCACTTTCTCATGCCTTTGAATTGCTGTCTTGTGCCCAAATGTTTAGGTTTTAGTAATTCACGTAAATTCCTAGATCTTGTGTGTGCGAATAGTGGTACATCCCTAAAGATGTTAACAAAATCCGCTTCATGCTCAATGATCTCCCAGCGTTTTCTGATGATTTTTTTAATTTGAGAAGATTGGCTTGAGTATTTCAATACAAAAACTTCACGTTGTTGAGTTTTTTTACTTGTAGGTTTCAAAAGTTCTTCCCTTCTTTTAGAAAGAATAGTTTGTTCAGCTTGAATGAGTGTTTGAGAGGGATATCCTCTGGCTTTATATCTTTCCATCTGCTGGTTCATTACCGTGCTGCAAGTGTTTTCATCAGAGGTGATTCTCTTGATCCGCATGAGTTGTGAGACCGGAAGATGTTGTTTCAGTGAGACAGGATGTGCACTTGAAAAGTGCAAGGCGTTGTTCACATCTGTGGGTTTCCTATAAACCGATGTTACTAGACCTGAAGGTGTTTTAACGATTTCCACATCCAAAAAATGTATGCGATCATTGCTGATATCATGAGTGAATTTAATCCTGTGGTTGTGTTGATTCAATTCGATAATGCATTCTGCTAGAGGACTTCTCGGACCTCTCCAGATCAGAAGTATGTCGTCAATGTAACGAAAAAATGCCACCATGTGTGTTTTCCACGTGGGGTTTTGTAGAATGTGAGTTTATTCAAAGTGATGATTACGGGGGTTGGGATGCACACCATGTTTATGTATTTATCCAAACATTATCCTTTAATCAAAGAGAGCGTGCAAACCTGCATGGGTGCCTTTGCCCAAACGACACCAAGTAAATACGATTGTAGAGATGAGGCGTGGGGTTGGAATTAACACAGTTTTACCGAAAAAGAAATGTTGAGAAACTTGTTAACAAAGATTAAGTGATTAAAAAGGACTGTGAACAAAACTGCCATGATGGCGCTTTTAGCAGTGCAACCTGCAGGGGCATAGATGACGCCTCATCTCTACAATTGTATTCAAAGTGAGCCATAAAGGTATTTGCGTAGGAAGGGGCACCAGGAAACCCCATTGGCGTTCCAGTCTTTTGTAAATAATATTTGTCCTGCCATGTAAAATAACTGTGGTATAATGAAAAATGAAGTAATTCAAGGAGAAAGCAGTGAATGATGGCATTATTGATTAAAACACAGGCAAATTTCTAATTAACCAATACCCGAGGATTCCACATATTTATATGCTCCCGAAAATGCATAAGGACAAGTTAAGACCACCATTTCGTCCTATTGTAGCTGGATGCAATTCCATCCATGAGGCCATGGGATATTACATCGATTACCACATATAACCCTTAGTGCAAACATGGGAAACGTACATAAAAGATACGACTGACTGTCTATTAAAGTTGGAGTCTATTCGACAATCTTTCACTTTAGATATTGTCCTGTGCACAATTGATGTAACAGCTTTATATACCTCTATAGCACCTAATGAAGGCTTGGAAGCTGTGGAGTGGAGATTGCTGGCATCACCCTTACCTTCTGAAAAGCTGTTTTTCTCCTTGAATTACTTCATTTTTTATTATACCAGTTATTTTACATGGCAGGACAAATATTATTTACAAAAGACTGGAACGTCAATGGGGTTTCCTGGGGCTCCTTCCTACGCAAATACCTTTATGGCTCACTTTGAATACACTCACATTCTACAGAACCCCGCGATGAAAACACACATGCTGGCATTTTTTCGTTACATTGACGACATACTTCTGATCTGGAGAGGTCCGAGAAGTCCTCTAGCAGAATGCATTATAGAATTGAATCAACACAACCACAGGATTAAATTCACTCATTAAATCAGCAATGATCGCATACATTTTGTGGATGTGGAAATCGTTAAAACACCTTCAGGTCTAGTAACATCGGTTTATAGGAAACCCACAGATGTGAACAACGCCTTGCACTTTTCAAGTGCACATCCTGTCTCACTGAAACAACATCTTCCGGTCTCACAACTCATGCGGATCAAGAGAATCACCTCTGATGAAAACACTTGCAGCACGGTAATGAACAAGCAGATGGAAAGATATAAAGCTAGAGGATATCCCTCTCAAACACTCATTCAAGCTGAACAAACTATTCTTTCTAAAAGAAGGGAAGAACTTTTGAAACCTACCAGTAAAAAAACTCAACAACGTGAAGTTTTTGTATTGAAATACTCAAGCCAATCTTCTCAAATAAAGAAAATCATCAGAAAACGCTGGGAGATCATTGAGCATGAAGCGGATTTTGTTAACATCTTTTGGGATGTACCACTATTCGCACACACAAGATCTAGGAATTTACGTGAATTACTAAAACATAAACATTTGGACACAAGACAGCAATTCAAAGGCATGAGAAAGTGCCACAATTGTGGCCAGTGCAGCAATGTTATAATAGGTGACACATTCATGCATCCACATGCCGGTAAATCAATAAAACTGTCACATACATCTAATTGTAACACAGAGTCAGTCATATACGCGATTAAATGCCCCTGCGGGCTAGTTTACGTAGGGAGGACAAGTCGGAACATAAAGACCCGGATAATCGAGCACAAGAGCAGAATTCGCAATCACAATACAACTTCCCCACTAGCAGTACATTGGCAAAAGACATGTCACACAATACCTCAGTTGCGGTTTACGGTTCTAGAACAGATGAGGACAGGGCCAGGCATAGACATTAACACCAGTTTAGCCAGAAGAGAAACTCACTGGATTAAAACCTTGGGGACCGTTACCCTCGGGGGACTAAACGATCATTATGAGATGATTTGCTTTCTATAAAATTGCTTAGATGGTTGTAATCTGTATAGGATTCACGTTTCAAGTAAAGAATTTGCACTCTGCCTTCCCTAGATTTGTCTCATTTCGATCTGTTTCCTTTCTCCCTTTGCTCCCTTTGATTTCATGTCACATTTTTACACTTGCGCTATTTTCGCTTTGATTGAGAGCATTGACATTATTAATACTATTGACATATCCGTAGCGCTGGGTACTTAGCCACTGTTCAAACCTTCTATAGACCTTCTCACAGAGATACACTCCGCACTAATTGTTTGGCACCTTTGTGATCTTTGTTATTCACGGCAATTAGAATCATACATATGCTAACGACAATGTTGGACTTATTGCGGTGAAACTGACAGATCACATAGCATGCAATTGTTTCGTAACCAATAAAGTTTTCTTGAAATAAGCTCGTCTACACTCTGCATAAATGAGCAGTCCCTTTAAATGCGCAAAGGCTATTTGGTAGACGCGGAGTTTGGATTTAGAGCGGAACAACACGGCGATAGAATTGTTGACAGAACGGCAGCTTTGCGTAGAAACTGGTGAGTTAAAACACCACTTTTTGCGGACACCTTATATCTTATAAACTTGGGTATCGAGTCTGACGATATTTCTTGGTTGTAGAGCGGTTTCACAGTACGAAGACGAGGGCAGCTTAGCAATGCTGGAGACAGCTGATATTGTCGTTACGCGAGGTGAGGAGTGGGTCCTTGGCGGGTTGCATCGAATTGCATACTCAGGTTAACGTCCTGCAAATAACATCACGCTCTTTTTAACTACAGGAGACGTGAAATTTTGAACACCTCCCAAACATCACCTGGTTGTTCTTCTATTTTGGAATACGGGTAAGGGAAATCCCTTAATAGCTGATAACGCGCATCTATATTATTCTCATTGCCCCTTACAGCCTGTCTCTTTGTTTCTTTAGACTGATTATTTGCCCAGCTGGGTAAGCATTTATACCAGATTTATGTCGCTTTATACACAAAGGTTGCGTGGTTTGATTCGTTCACGGGCACGTTCGCAGCAGCATGCTTACGGATGTTTACCTTGTGTTTATCATAACACGACTTCACATACCGTTATCACCTTTATATTGCACACTGTGCACAGTTGAATATTGACTTTCATCCACTGGCTACCACAGTTGTGTATTTCACTGGTCCACAGTTTAGTTTATATCGCTCGTAGGACAGAGCACAGCTTCTCTTTTTACATGTTCACACTTTTATACTTTCACTTTTGTTAGTAGAGTGCAAATTCTCCTAATATACCCTTGTAACCATGACCCTGTTGTGTTGTAGATTCCAACGGAGGACCATATTACCATTAGTTACTACAAGTATTGGACATTACAGCCATCCCCTGACGAAGGGTTCAAACACGAACCCGAAATGCATTGGGAGCGTCCTTTTTTGTGAAAATGTATATATTGTATATGGATGGCAACATTTTGAAATACAGTGAATAATGTAATAGTTGGAAATATTTTTTGAAGCAAGTAGCTTACAGACACATTGTTTTGTTAATGCTTTTGAACAATTTGCAATTATAAAATTTAATGAGAGAAAATTTCCACTAACAAAGTTTTATCATTGATCAAATCATTGTGGTCTAAATTGATTACACTGAACGAGACATTATTTGTCTAGAGCTGTGCACCATTTTAGGTTGAGGTGATCCCTCAGCCCTCCTTTTCAATTTTTTGTGAAGCATGTTTCTTGACTTTAAATTCCTTCATTTTAAACAAATGGTTTTGTTTTTCTGTTTTAAATATGGCACAGTGTCTACAGGCCACTGGGAGTAAGCTGCCACCTGTTAGTGAATGTGGCACTTGGAAATGGGAGAGTATGTAAATGAGGTGGCATATTTACAAACCCCGTGTGCCATGGGTGTGTCACTTTTTTTATTGCACCGGCGGCGCAGTGTGGTGCTCCATATTTACAAGGACACCTGAAGCCACCCTGCATGGCTTTTCGTGTCCTTGTAAATACGCCCCCTTTTCATGTAGCACTTTGCGTGAAAGGGGCGTTTCATGAGTATTGCTGTGGGTGTTCACGCGCAACACTCAGGGATTCCGATGCATTTCCAGATTTACAAGGTTTCGCAAACCTCGGAATGCATCAGAATCCTAGGAGCATGGAGGCGCAAAGAGGAAAGATACTTTTATTTCCCGTCCTTTTTCCCTCTTTCTATGCGTGCTGGGCTCTGAAGGATGCATAGAAAAAGGAACAAACTTCCTGGGATTATTTTAGTGCAGGAAGGTGCCCCTTCCTGCACAAAAACCATCATCCCAGCAACGCAGGCACCCTTGCACCGGGGTGCACCATGGTGCACGGGTGCCTGCGTTGGAGCATGGCAGCCAATCGTGTGCTGGCGCAGGGGAGAGTACAGGGATCCATCATAATGTTGCAAATATGACGCATCCCTGTGCTGTGAAAGTGACGCACCACAGCACAGCCGAATGGCTTGTGGCACCGCGTTGGGTTACTTTATCGTAAATAAGGCCCGTTGAGTCTTATGTAATGCATCTAAACATAAAGTTAACTCTTCCGGTAAATTTTCTCCCACTTCAAAGTGTCACCTGTACACACAGCAGGCATCTCGCTCCCAGTGGCTGGCAGACATGGCGTCATTTATATAAAAATACAGCCATTATTTGAGGTGGGAGACATTTTAAGTGCCGAAATGTATTATGTACATTTTTACAGAACATTTTGCTGCACTTTAAATTTCTCCCATTTACGAAAATAATTGTATGTTTGTGTTATACATGTAACGGTGTCACATGGCAAAGGGTATGTCCTGTGCCACAAGTACATACAACACAGGCTCTCAGTCACCCATACACATATATCCCATTCACACGCACACATGTTTCTACAGCCCCAAAGACCTCGCTCTCACTGGCACGCTGCAGTCCTGCCATTGTGGCCTGAGTCAAAATTGCACGAGTGGCCTTCGGCATCGCACAAGCAGTTTTCACTAGTCAGAGGTAGCTCTCAAGACCCCTGTTCTACACTCACTTCCCACCAGAGAGCCTGTCCAGGTGAAGACACTGTGTGGGGTGTCCGAAGCCACACGAGGTGCCCTCCCTGGATCAAAGGAACCGGGCCTGGGCCCGCAACCCGCCCGAGGCCTTCGCTCCACCATGGCGAACCCACTGCGGACCCCACAGTTACCAAGAATGAAAGGAGGGCCGGTGTGCGGGGCACCTCCCACGTCACTGACAGCCACTGTGCACTCGGGGGCAGATTTACAAGCCCCGTGCGCCACTTTTGCATCATTTTTAACATGGGAAAAGTGACGCAAAAGTGGCTCAATGGGCTTGTAAATCTGCCCCCAAGGGGCAGATTTACAAGCCCCTTGCACCACTTTTGCGTCACTTTTCCCATGTTAAAAATGTGACGTAAAAGGGGCGCAAGGGGCTTGTAAATCTGCCCCGAGGGGCAGATTTACAAGCCCCTTGCGCCCCTTGCACCACTTTTGCGTCATTTTTAACATGGGAAGTGACGAAAAAGTGGCTCAATGGGCTTGTAAATCTGCCCCTCAGTATTTTAGGCGCCTTCAAAAGCAGCGCTGTTCTTCCAAGCGCTTTAATCCCTGAGAATTGTTCGCTGATTACTAGTCACTAAGCACATGTGTTACATAAGTGTGTTTTATGTAATGCTCATTGTGCACTTTTATGGTCAGCCGAATAAAGATTTCACGATGAAGACCAGGATTAGTGAGTAGTAACAGTTTAGTGCCGACTTATCTTTGGTGCACAAGTGCATCAGAGCTCTGCTGATCACAACAGGAGTGTGAATGTGGAGTGGGTGTTGTGCTAGGATTGGCTTTGAGGGGTTTCCCACCACCCAAGGTTCCCCATTGCTTAAAAATCCCATTACTTAAAATTCACAATACTTAAAATTCCACGGTAATAACTTGGGGGGGGCTTGTAATGTGACATTTCAGGGCTTTAAGTGGAATAAAAAAGAGGAGGTGTCTGTAAAAGGGGCGTGGCTTAAAGAGGTGCACACCATTTCTGTGATTGCCATAGTGCGCCCCCTGACCAGTATTTTAATGACTGAGGCCAGTGCGCTGTGCAGAGAGGCCAAGGATTGGATGGGCGTGCATTCTGAACCCCTTTATGACCCACTGACAGGCGCTGTGAGATACTAGCCCCCCTTCAGCCCCCGCTCCAGACCCCTCATTCAGGACCAGCTGCAAACACCTGGAGGAGACGCTGTTCAAGGCGCGCACAATCAAGAGTAATGTGACCCAGGAAACAGAATACATGCGCGCAGCATGAGGGATGTATGACGTTACAATGCACACTTTTACAACGCATACCTTCACAATGCATTTTTTACAACGCAACATCCATTACAACGCATTCCATTACAACGCATGGCATTACAACGAAATTTTAAAAACTACATTTACAACGCATTCCATTACAACGCATAATACCTTTACAACGCATACCATTACAACACATAACATTACATTGCATATTTGGTAAGTATTGGATAGTGTAGGGGTAAAAATTACTCTTCTAACTCCAGGGGTGCAACAGTAGGGTAAGTGTTGGATAGTGTAGGGGTAAAAATTACTATTCTAACTCCAGGGGCTGCAACAGTAGGGTAAGTGTTGGATGGTAATGTTATGCGTTGTAATGACTGAGTTGTAATGACATGAATTGTAGTGGTGTGCGTTGTAGTGTCATGCGTTGAGATGGTTGCGTTGTAATTGCATGCGTTGTAATGGATGTTACATTGTAAAAGTTTCGTTGTAATGGTAGTGCGTTGTAAAAGTTGCGTTGTAAAGGTTGTTTCCCAGCATGAGGGAAACAGCGAACGCCCTAAGGAATATAGGATCAGTAGAAGTGAACTATAAACAGGAGTAAATAGCTGACAATGATTACCATGGCACCCTTTGTATTCATTCTTCAGAAATCGATCAGTGTTAATACCAGTACGGTTGAGGACATGACACTAGAACCTGATTGGCAACCACAACATCCATTTTTAATTAGTTACAGATCTGAGACCCGGAGGGACCCGGCCCACTTAAAGCCCAGGAAGCCCTCCTCTGAGTAGTAGTACTGTGGTGTGAGAGTGTTTCCTCCTTACCTGATGTGGCCTCCACATGGTGTGAAAGTGAAACTCTGGATGCAAGGGGAAGGCTGCAGGCCCCTGCCCTGAGGGAGGCGGCTAGAGGCAGTGAACAAGGCGCTAGGCTCTGCACCGCAGTGAGGCTCCATGTTGCTATGTTACATTATATTTGTAAGCACGATCAGCTCCTTTTTCCTTGCAATGCACTTGTGAGTGTGCACTAATCCCTCCTTTGTCCTTGCAGTGCCCTGTGATGTGCACCTGTGAGTGTCGACTTGTGAGTGTGCACTTGTGAGTGTGCACTGTCTAACGCCTCCTTTGTCCTTGCAGTGCACCTGTGAGTGTCGACTTGTGAGTGTGCACTTGTGAGTGTGCACTGTCTAACGCCTCCTTTGTCCTTGCAATGCCCTGTGACTATGCACTTGTGAGTTTTCACTTGTGAGTGTGCACTTTCTAATGCAGCAACCAACAGTTTTGTACAGAGTTCCCCAGGGGAGAATCAAGAAAAAACTTTTTTTCTTTTTTTCTCAGCCTCTCTTTTCTCTCACTCAAATAAAAAATGCACTTTCTAATGTCATAGCAAAAACAAACGGAGATACCCTTGAAATCCACTTGGGACAGGTTGAAATATTGAAAAATAGAAAAAGTCCCTCCACCAGACATACAATGTCACTCTTTAAATTTTTCTAATTAAAAACATAAACAGCCTATAGACTCAAGGAAAATACAAATCGAAATCAAATCTAAGTACGTCAGTAAAGCCAACAATAATTAAACAATTCAAAAGAAAACAAAAGTTACTTAAAAAACATAGATTTATTATAAAAAAAGAGAGGGATTAGCCTCCACAAATTAAAAACAATATACCGTTCATATACAGAAAAACCAAACAGTCGACGCAGCGTTTCGGTGATTTTATCGATGTGACACCTTCTTCAGGACGGTTTTCTATATAAAGAAAATATTTGAATTATTTACAGACTCTACAATATACTGACGTACATATATATACAATTTCTCATTCCAAGTTTATTACACTTAAATTCACATTTGTCTATATCTTAAAAAGTAAAACACTTTACAAATATTTACCTATGTCAAACAGACATTTTTTTGCAATACCTCCAGCACAAAAATCCATAACAAATAATAATTATATTCCTCAATCATGTTTTAAACAATCACTGTTCAAACAGGATCAATAACATTTCTACTCATTTCATAGAACTCCATTTGGCATAAATTCCTAAATATCCTCTTAAAAACATAAAACCACACACCTCTAGTCTTTGCATGGAGACTAGTAATCAATTTGATAGTTTAGAAAGCAACAATTTGGCTTTATGATTTGCACTGTTGCCGGTTTCTGGTGTTGTTGAATAAAACACCCTATCAAAAACATAAAGCCGCCATTTGTATCAACGTACCACCTTCCAATGCCTCCTTTGTTCTTGCAGTGATCTGTGATGTGCACTTGTGAGTTTGCACCTGTGAGTGTGCACTGTCTAATGCCCCCTTTGTCCTTGCAGTGTCCTGTGAGTGTCCTGTGAGTGTGCACTTGTGAGTGTGCATTTGTGAGAGCGCACTGTCTATCACCTCCTTTGTCCTTGCAGTGCCCTGTGAGTGTGAGCTTGTGAGTGTGCACTGTCTAACGCCTCCTTTGCCCTTGCAGTGCCCTGTGAGTGTGAACTTGTGAGTGTGCACTGTCTAACGCCTCCTTTGTCTTTGCAATGCCCTGAGATGTGCACTTGTGAGTGTGCACTGGCTAATGCCACCTTTGTCCATGCAGCGCCCTTTGACAGTGCACTTGTGAGTTTTCACTTGTGAGTGTGCACTATCCAATGCCTCCTTTGTCCTTGCAGTGCCCTTTGACAGTTCACTTGTGAGTTTTCACTTGTGAGTGTGCACTATCCAATGCCTCCTTTGTCCTTGCAGTGCCCTGTGACTATGCACTTGTGAGTTTGCACCTTTGAGTGTGCACTGTCTAATGCCTCCTTTGTCCTTGCAGTGTCCTGTGAGTGTGCACTTGTGAGTGTGCACTTGTGAGTGTGCACTGGCTAATGCCTCCTTTGTCCATGCAGTGCCCTTTGACAGTGCACTTGTGAGTTTTTACTTGTGAGTGTGCACTTTCCAATGCCTCCTTTGTCCTTGCAGTGCCCTGTGACTATGCACTTGTGAGTTTGCACCTTTGAGTGTGCACTGTCTAATGCCTCCTTTGTCCTTGCAGTGTCATGTGAGTGTGCACTTGTGAGTGTGCACTTGTGAGAGAGCACTGTCTATCACCTCTTTTGTCCTTGCAGTGCCCTGTGACTATGCACTTGTGAGTTTGCACCTTTGAGTGTGCACTGTCTAATGCCTCCTTTGTCCTTGCAGTGTCCTGTGAGTGTGCACTTGTGAGTGTGCACTTGTGAGAGAGCACTGTCTATCACCTCATTTGTACTTGCAGTGCCTTGTGAGTGTGAACTTGTGAGTGTGCACTGCCTAACGCCTCCTTTGTCTTTACAGTGCCCTGAGATGTGCACTTGTGAGTGTGCAGTTCTGAGTGAGCACTGCCTATCACCTCCTTTGTCCTTGCAGTGCACTTGTGAGTGTGCACTTGTGAGTAAGTAAGTAATACTTTATTGTACAGTTAATAAAAACCATTACAAAAAGACCAACATCAATAAAAATAAAAAAATAAAAAGTTAGGTTAAAAAAGATATTTGTAGCAGCCTAGGCAGTAGTTCTTGTAAAAGATTAAAAAGTTATAAAAAAATATTTAAGAGTAAATGGTTGTCCACCACTAGATCACTTCTGCGATTCCTCCGGGGTAATTTCTAGTGGATTAACCTTGCCCCCTTCCCTTTCCGGATGCGTTGCAGACCACATTCCTGATAGGAATGTGCACTTGTGAGTGTGCACTGTCTAATGCCTCTTTTGTCCTTGCAATGCCCTGTGACTATGCACTTGTGAGTGTGCACTAGTGAGTGTGCACTAACGCCTCATTTGTCCTTGCAGTGCCCTGTGACTGTGCACTTGTTAAGGTGCCCTTGTGAGTGTGCACTATTACCTCCTTTGTTCTTGCAGTGATCTGTGATGTGCACTTGTGAGCGTGCACTTGTGAGTGTGCACTTGTGAGTGTGCACTGTCTAACACCTCCCATGTTCTTGCAGTGCTCTGTGATGTGCACTTGTGAGTGTGCACTAGTGAGTGTGCACTAACGCCTCATTTGTCCTTGCAGTGCCCTGTGACTGTGCACTTGTTAAGGTGCCCTTGTGAGTGTGCACTATTACCTCCTTTGTTCTTGCAGTGATCTGTGATGTGCACTTGTGAGCGTGCACTTGTGAGTGTGCACTTGTGAGTGTGCACTGTCTAACACCTCCCATGTTCTTGCAGTGCTCTGTGATGTGCACTTGTGAGTGTGCACTAGTGAGTGTGCACTAATGCCTCTTTTGTCCTTGCAGTGCCCTGTGACTTCGACGGGAAGGAGTTCACCTTGGGGGAGTCCTGGCTGAGCTCTGACTGCCTGCTCTGCACCTGCCTGTACCCCATCGGCGTGGGATGCTGTGAAATGTAAGTGACCTGATTATACTGGGGGGGGGGGGGGGGGAGGGGCAGTATTAGAGAAGGACTCATCAACCTTCAATCTATCAATCTGGATTTGTATAGCGCCGCTCATCACCCCTGAGGGTATCCAGGCGCTGCAGGGCATGGAAGATTAGACAGCACAGGGGGCGGGACAAGAGACAGGAGACAGGAGAGGAGAGTGGCACAGAGGGGAGCACCAGCTCTTGTGAGGGTGAAGAACATGAAGACCACCGAGATGCAAAGGGAGGCCAAGAGCACACCGGGGCGTGAGAGAGAGCCAGGAATGCATCAGGTGCACCGGGAGTGTGATGGAGGCACGTGACAGAGGTGACAGCGCCACACAGAGGGGACAGCGCCACGCAGAGTGGACAGTGCCACACAGAGGGGACAGCGCCACACAGAGGAGACAGCGCCACACAGAGGGGACAGCGCCACACAGAGGGGACAGCGCCACACAGAGGGGACAGCGCCACACAGAGGAGACAGCGCCACACAGAGGGACAGCGCCACACAGAGTGGACAGTGCCACACAGAGGGGACAGCGCCACACAGAGGAGACAGCGCCACACAGAGGGGACAGCACCACACAGAGGTGACAGCGCCACACAGAGGGGACAGCGCCACACAAGGGGGACAGTGCCACACAGAGGAGACAGCGCCACACAGAGGGGACAGCGCCACACAGAGGTGACAGCGCCACACAGAGGGGACAGCGCCACACAGAGGGGACAGCGCCACACAGAGGTGACAGCGCCACACAGAGGGGACAGCGCCACACAAGGGGGACAGCGCCACACAGAGGGGACAGCGCCACACAGAGGGGACAGCGCCACACAGAGGGTACAGCGCCACACAGAGGGGACAGCGCCACACAGAGGGGACAGCGCCACACAGAGACAGCGCCACACAAAGGGAACAGTGCCACACAGAGGAGACAGCGCCACACAGAGGGGACAGCGCCACACAGGGGGGACAGTGCCACACAGAGGAGACAGCGCCACACAGAGGGGACAGGGCCACACAGAGGAGACAGCGCCACACAGAGGTGACAGTGCCACACAGAGGAGACAGCGCCACACAAGGAGGACCGCGCCACACAGAGGTGACAGCGCCACACAGAGGAGACAGCACCACACAGAGGTGACAGCGCCACACAGAGGAGACAGCGCCACACAGAGGGGACAGCGCCACACAGAGGAGACAGCACCACACAGAGGAGACAGCGCCACACAGAGAGGACAGCACCACACAGAGGGGACAGCGCCACACAGAGGAGACAGCGCCACACAGAGAGGACAGCACCACACAGAGGTGACAGCGCCACACAGAGGAGACAGCGCCACACAGAGGGGACAGCACCACACAGAGGAGACAGCACCACACAGAGGAGACAGTGCCACACAGAGAGGACAGCACCACACAGAGGAGACAGCACCACACAGAGGTGACAGCGCCACACAGAGGAGACAGCACCACACAGAGGTGACAGCGCCACACAGAGGTGACAGCACCACACAGAGGTGACAGCGCCACACAGAGGAGACAGCACCACACAGAGGAGACAGCACCACACAGAGGTGACAGCGCCACACAGAGGAGACAGCACCACAAAGAGGTGACAGTGCCACACAGAGGGGACAGCGCCACACAGAGGTGACAGCACCACACAGAGGAGACAGCACCACACAGAGGAGACAGTGCCACACAGAGAGGACAGCACCACACAGAGGAGACAGCACCACACAGAGGTGACAGCGCCACACAGAGGAGACAGCACCACACAGAGGTGACAGCGCCACACAGAGGTGACAGCACCACACAAAGGGGACAGCGCCACACAGAGGTGACAGCGCCACACAGAGGGGACAGCGCCACACAGAGACAGCGCCACACAGAGGAGACAGTGCCACACATTGTAGAAAATCAAGAGAGAGAGGAAGTGTTTATTGTGAGGGGTGAGTGGTCACTTAAGTGCAACAAACCAGCGCTAAAGATAGGGGCGATAAAGCTTAGCTCTAGGGGCATCAAACGGAGAACTAGGGTAAGAAATTGAGCTTTAGGGTGAAGAATAGGGCATTTGGGGGAAAAGGGGGCTGTAGGATGAAGAAACCGCGAATTATGGTGAAGAAACAGGGTATTAAGGTGAATAAGAGGGCGTTAGGGTGAAGCAACAGGGAGATAGGCTGAAGAAACAGGGCCCTAGGGTGAAGAAACTGGGTATTAGGGTGAAGAACCAGAGCCTTAGGGTGAAGAAAAAGAGCGTTAGGCTGTGTCAACAGAGGTGGCAGCAAGACCGGTGGTGGGGTAGCCCTCGTTCTCAGGGTGGGCTGGGAAATCTCCTGTAGAAAGATCGCGCATACAGGGCTCTCGGAGGCCATGTCTTTCTGCGTAAAAATCTCTTCCACTGTCTCAGTGGCCGGGGTCCTAGTACATAGACCTCCTATCACTCCGGCCTGTCATCGAGCAGATTTCTGCGATATAACAGCCTACCTCTCTTTCAAATACCTAACTTTACTATTCTAGGTGACTTTAACGTCCATGTGGACAGTGACATATGCGCGAAAGCCAACCAACTTGCAGATACGTTGAGCAGACTCAACTTTACACAACGCGTCATGGCCCCCACGCATGCTGCCGGCCACACACTCGATCTCATGTTTACTAATGACCCCAACATGATGGTTGAGGCTCCCCTACCACTTACGTGGTCGGACCATCTACTAATACCATTCAACTTTAAACCTGCTCACAGCAGCACTAGGCCTCAGCCCTGCCCTGAGAGCAGGAGAAACTGGAGCAAAGTCCAAGAGACAGTGTGACACCAGCACTCCCTACGGACCCCTCAAGTGGTCAGGGAATCCAGATGAAGACTCCCTTGGGCGGATCTTTCTAATCTCTGCCCCGTTTCGCTCCTTCCGTTTCTGAGTAAACTATTGTAGAAACATATCAACAATCATCTCTCCAACCAGGTCGAACTTACTGGATCCCTCCCAGTCCGGCTTGAGGCCCAAATACAGCACCGAATCAGCCCTGCTAGCGGTCACGGATAACATCAGGATGACCCTAGATAAGGGCCACTCTACGAGTCTGGTGCTGTTGGACCTGTCTGCCGCCTTCGACACAGTGCCACATCGGATATTGCTCAGAAGACTAAAGGAGATCGGACTACGAAATTCGGCCCTGCAGTGGATAATGAGCTTTCTATCTGCTCGCTCCCAGACCGTCAACTGAGGCCCGTACCGTTCGACCCCTATAGAACTGCCCACGGGAGTACCTCAGGGCCCATGTTTGAGCTCCACACTGTTTAACATCTATGTCGCTGAGGACACATGGGTTTATCCCCATATCCTATGCCGACGATACTCCGTTGCTCTTTCCATTTGACAAATGTATCCATCTGTACAGTTGGCCGTCTCCTCTGGTATGAGAGCTATTTCACACTGGATGTAGAGTAATTTCCTCCAGTGCAATGTGGGGAAAACAGAGATTCTGCTTTTTGGAGAAGCCCCTTCCTTATGGACGCCTGAATGGTGGCCGATCGACTTCGGTCTACATCCTACCCCCAAATCTACTGTTAAGAACTTAGGTATCCGTTAGGATCAAGCCCTTATTCTGAAAGAGCATGCTGCCCAGACAGCTGGCTCTTGTTTCCACACAATGGGCTTGCTGTTTTTCCTTTGCTCCCTGACTCAACCCAGAAAACTCTGACTCGGGCATTTGTATTAAGCCGTCTGGACTACTGTAACGGTCTGCTGATCTCTGCCAATGAGGCCTCACTCAGCAGACTGCAGGTAGCCCAGATCACGGCGGCACGACTGGTCCTCAATGCTCCCCCTAGGACTGCTTCCCGCCCTCTCCTCTTGCAACTTAATTGGTTTCCTCTCCGCCAACGGGTAAGATTTAAAATTTGCTGCATTGTCCATAAGGCGTTGCTTAATCTAGGTCCCATTTACCTCTCGGGATCCAAACATCTTCTTGTGGTCCCTGGAGTAAAGAAGGCTAGATTAGGAGGAAAGGCCCTCTCTCATCTTGACCCCCTCTATTGGAACAAACTCCCTACACCCCTGAGACAACGCACTGGTCATTTGCAATTTAGGAACCTACTCAAGACTACTCTTTTCTGTTCCTGATCAAGCTGTAGCTGCAACATACTCTCACGGTCTGTCCCAAGCGCAGAGATACCCCTTTGGGGGTCGATTCAGGTGCTATATAAGTAAGTAAGTAAATAAATAAATAAATAAAGATAGAGCAAGTTTTAATAGTTGGGTGGACAACGCCTTAGATGTAGTTGCCCCCCTTAGACTAGTCGTTTCCTCTAGGAAGAGGCCATTTGCCCCCTGGTTTTCCTCAGACCTTTGAGCTGAGAAGGGTTTATGTAAAACATTGGAGTGCACTTGGAGACAATCATATGACCCCGCAGCAATACTCTACTACAGAAAGGCCCTTAAAAATTTCCGTAAACTTAAGCGAAGTACCATGCGGGACTATTTCACCCACAAGATTAAATCAGTTGGAAATTCAGCAAAAACTTTTTTAAACTTGCTCAGTGCTTCACTAAGCCAGCAGCTCTTGATAGCACTGTGATTCCAGCCCATTCCCTCTGCACTGGATTGTCAAACTTTTTCTAGAACAAAATTCAATCTACCTACGCTACTCTCCCATCCAATTTGACTCTGCCCGATCATAATGCCATGCTGGACAGTTCGGAGCCTTGGACCGAATTCCACCCTCTTTCTCTTGAGGCTTCCTTAAAAAAACGATTAGAATGTAAATCAGGGTCACCGGGTGATCCCTGCCCGGCCCAGTTTTTTAATGTCCCTGCCCCCTGTTTTAATGCCCCCCTGAACCAAATTTGGAACTCTTCTTAGAGTTCAGGCATTTTTCCTGCAGCATGGAAATAGGCTTCCCTACTGTTTAAATTCAAGAAACCGGACGCCTACCCTGAGGAGTATAACAACTTCAGGCCCATCTCTGTTCTGCCTGCCCATCAAAAATCCTTGAACAGATAGTCCAGAGTCAACTATCCGAATTCTTGGAACCCAATAATAGATTCACGACTCCCAATCCGGCTTCAGAGCAGGCTATAGCACGGAGACTGCCGTCTTAGAAGTG
This sequence comes from Lissotriton helveticus, assembly GCF_964261635.1. Taxonomy (NCBI): domain Eukaryota; kingdom Metazoa; phylum Chordata; class Amphibia; order Caudata; family Salamandridae; genus Lissotriton; species Lissotriton helveticus. The sequence goes on along the minus strand of NC_136059.1, from coordinate 32,694,928 downwards.
TCAGAGAGTGCCCGTGAGACTATTGACCAGGGCAGCACAGCAATGCTTGTGCTGCTGGATCTCTCTGCAGCCTTCGACACTGTGGCCCGTCCGATTCTCCTGGAGAGATTGAAACAATTGGGAATTCAGGGTACAGCCCTTGCCTGGATCCGGTCCTTCCTAGAAAAAAAGACACAACGCATCTTCCTACTTACCTTCCTCTCTTCCCAGAAACCCCTTGTTTGTGGGGTTGCCCAGGGATCAGCATTAGGTCCCCTCCTTTTCAATATATACCTCTCCCCGGTGGCAGCCTTGGTCGAATCCCTGGGGGTGAAGGTGATCTCCTACGCTGACGATACTCAGCTTCTCTTTTTTCTTTTAAAGAATAATCGGAGGCTGCCTTTTTCAACTTTAGACGCTGTCTAAGTAACATCTCGGCTTGGATGACCAAAATTGTCTAAAGCTGAACTCGGAGAAAACCGAGGTGCTCTTCTTTAACCAACTGGCCTTTCCACCTTCTAAGCTCTGGTGGCCTCAAGAACTGAACCCCCCTCCTGAGCCAGTAGACTCGGTAAGAAACCTGGGTTTCAGATTTGATCATGATCTTTCTTGCAAGTCCCAGATCCAGCAAGTCTCCTCCTCCTGCTTCGGGAACCTTCCTCCGCTTCCTCCCGATGGACTGCAGGAGGACGGTGGTTCATGCCTTAATTACAGCTCATCTAGATTACGCTAATGGCCTTTACTTGATTCTCCCTGCATATCTGATTCGCAGACTGTAAATGATACAGAATGCTGCGGCTAGACTGATTTGCACGGTGCCTTACCGTCACTCCATCACTCCCCACCTGAAAAGCCTTCATTGGCTGCCCGTCATCAGGAGAATAGAATTCAAGGCGCTCACCCCGGCTTACGGAGCACCCAGGGGCGGAGGCCGGCCTACTTTTGAATTAGACTTCAGCCCTTACATCATGACCGGGCCTTGAGATCTAACCACCTGAAGCTCCTCACCACTCCCCGCTTTCGCAAGGCGAGGGTGGGCGGCAGAGCTTACGCGGTAAGGACCCCAAAACTGTGGAATGCCATGCCACTCCCACTCCGCCGGACTGAACCAGAATCTGCCTTCAGACAAGCCCTAAAACCTTGACTCTTTAACTGTCGGTAAGCTTTTGTGTGCCCTGTGTTTATCCGACTGCCTTAGTACCAGGACACCACTGTTGGACTTTGGCCCTTAGGGCAGGTTCACCCCTAGACTTTTTGCTTTTAAATGGTGACCTGGCAATGGGGATTTTTAGGATTCTGCGCACTTTCACTGTGTCCCAGTGGAAAGGGCGTGCGCACTCTGAGTGCATGTGCTGAGCTAGGCCTGCCCGCCCATAGGAATGCATGGGGAATGTATGTGTCCCTGGTAGTTCCTGATGCGTGGGGTGTACAGGCTTGAGTCTGGTATGTGTGAACTCGTGGGAGTGAATGCTGCGCAACGGTATGTGCGACTTGTATGTGTCTAGTGGGGAAGTGTCATTCCTAGACATGGCTGTACGTGTGCAGTGAGGGTGCTGAAGTGTGATTGGCTGGAGCTGGCTGGCATGCCAGGCTCCAGGAAGTCTGGATGGGTCTGCCCGGTGGTGAGTGGGAGATTAGCATGAGTGATGTGTGGGAGGAGTGTACCTGTGTCCTGGATGGGCTGGGTTTTCCCCACACAATGCTGGCTCCGCCCCCCTGTGGTGTGTCTAATGACCCTAACCCTGCCAGTGAATAGAGAGGGTGGTTGAGGTAAACAGGTTACTCAAGAACCAGCTGCGACTGGTTCCGCCCCCACCCTGCACCTTCAGACAAAGGAATGTACTGTATAAAAATGGGGCTGTGTCCCCACAGATGTTGTTCTCTGCCAGGATCCTGAGGGGGCTGTTGCTGCTGCTGGGCCAGAGGACCGCCACTTGGAGTGTCTCCCTGCCTGGAGACCCAGTGTTGGACAGGCCCCACGAAGGGCTCGCTCCCTCCCCGCATGACAGGGCCCAGACGCCGGCTCTCCGGGGGCTACCCGCAGAAGCAACCCGCAACCCGTCCCCTCCGGGACGCCTGCTCCCGGATATCTCTGTGTCACGGGCCCGGGCCCCCGTCAGCCCCATTGCCCGGCCCAGCCGCCATCTTGGACACTGCACCACGCGGCCGCGTGGCCTCAGCTCGACCCCAACCCTGGGCCCGGCCAGGCCCCGCCATCCCGGCACCACCATCCATCCAGGAGGTGAACGGACCACTTGGCAGGCTAATGGGAGAAAGAAGTGTCGATGGCTCTCCCCCGCCAGGTGCCGATCGCCCCCAGCCTCCCCGGGTACTGGCTCCACCCCCCTGCTGGGTGTCTGGACTCCCTCACCCCGGACCTCCCGACCTCCCAGTGCGAGGGTCCGGACATCAAAGGGCGCCAGACCTATAACGAGGCAGCCCCAGAGCAGGAAGGCAGTTGTATCCTGGAGTCGAGAGACACCGAGAAGAACTCATCCTTGACGGACTGCTGGCGCTGCCGCAGCCCTGCCTTGTGAACTATCGTCCTGCCTGCTGGCGCTGCCGCGGCCTTCTGCAACCTTCATCCTCGTGGGTCCTGCTGGCGCTGCCGCGGCCCGTTGTAACTTCCATCCTCGTTGGGACCTGCTGGCGCTGCAGCGGCCCGTTGCCACCTACGATCTCTTCGGGACCTGCTGGCGCTGCCGCGGTCCGACCCGTCCGACCACCGAGCTCGAGGATTGTGAGCTACCACCGTTTCACCTCAGTACCCGTAGGTACCAAGACTGTCCCGCTACCCCCTTTCCCTACTAGAGACTAGAATTGAGAGGATCATCGTGTCCTGATCTCCTTGTATCGTACTACCTTACTTCAAGAACTGCCTATAAAAGGTGTTACTCTGATCTTCGTGTGGTGTCCATCTGTGGGGGGGGAAGTTACTTGTCTGTACGATCGCTGGAGGCGGCCCTCACCGGAGGCCTCTCCCCTTGTGCTCGGCCGACCCTCCAGGTCCCCGTCTAACATTGGTGGCCAGCGGCGCGATCCGAACCAACGCGTAACCGTACAGAGAGTAACTCACCCTACGACTAATCCACAATGACGACCAGAGAGAGCGGATCTGCAGAGAAATTCCAGATGGAAAAACTGGAAGAGTACAACCACCGAGAGCTAAAACAATTTTGCATAGAACTAGGCATTGCCACCACCGGTCTGAGCACGAAAGAGGACTTCAAACACGCCCTAGAATCCTGGGCAGAGACAAATATCGCCGGACCCCGGGACCCCGAAGCCCCGGAGACAAACACCACTCTGACGGAGGAAAGGAGAACGGATCTCTCCCGGGAAGAGATCCGAGAACGAGAGAAAAATAGACTACACGAGTTAGAGTTGGCACGGCTCAAATAAGACGGAGAATTGAAACTGGCAGAACAAAAGATGAACTTAGAACACTTACGGCTCCAAGAAGAGCGAGAGGAAAAGCAGAGACAGAGAGAACTCGAAGAGAAAAGACTGGCATACGAACACGAGTGCAAGCTAGCGGAGATAGAAATGCGCAAACAGAACAAAGACCTAAGGGTGCCCGAGCAACCGCGCCCCCCAGGTACTACCGAACAGAAGGTCCACATCCCCAAGGATGTGGTCCGGGAATACTATCGGAACGACGACATACAGCAGTGGTTCAAGGCCTACGAGATCGCCATGACTGCCCACCGGATCGCTCGAAGTGACTGGGGAGCCGGTCTATGGGGCAGATTCGTCAATGAAGGCCGGGATGCCCTGCTGCAGCTTCCGGACCATCAAATGACGTCCTATGACCACATGAAGGCCGCCCTCCTCAGTCGATATGGGCTGACGCCCGAGATGTACCGCCAGAGGTTCCGCAACTGCACCCGGATCCCGGGTACAACCTGGATAGAATATGTGAACTATTTCAGCCGAGCCTTCGAGGGATGGATCAAGGGTAGCAACGTAACAACCTACGAACAGCTCTTCAACCTCATTGTGTGGGAGCACCTCTCCAACAACTGCTTCGTCGAGCTAAGGCAGCACCTCCTCGACAGTAAATTGACTGACCCACGGCAGCTCGCCGCCGAGGCTGACCGATGGGAGAGCACCCGAGTGACCCGGAGTGGGCCAAACGAGCGGAACAGAACCAACCAAGGTCATCATCGTCCCCGAGGAGGAGGAGGAGGACAGGGCCGGGGCAGAGACGCCGTCCCGGCCGCTCCCGCCAACAACACCCCGACCCCGGCCGGCCGGGGCAACCCCCCGATGCGCCCGGGGTTCCGAGCCAACGTTACGTGTCATCGATGCCAGCGAGTCGGCCACTATGCCAGTGACCCAACCTGCCCAAAGAACCAGATCCCCGGACCCCGCCAGGTGGCTGCCGCCGCCCTAGGAGAAGAGCAAGTCTCCGAAGAGCCTGAAGAGTATGAGCAGGAGCAGCCCGAGTGGGAACCTGCCGCCATGACCCTGGCCTACCTAGGGGGAAGAGACCTGATCCCGCGGGCTCCCCTACCAGCCAACACCAGGAAATACAGCCAGTGGGTGAACATAAATGGGCGTAAGGCCGAAGCCCTGCGTGACACAGGGGCCAGTGTGACGGCCGTCCGTTGTCACCTGGTGACCCCAGAACAAATTCTGCCAAACGTTCTTTGCCCGGTCCGATCGGCCGACAATTCGGAGAGCCTGTGTCGGATGGCCTGCGTCCCTTTGAATGGGGAGGAGTCTCTGGTATGTTAAAAGTGACTGTCCGCGACGATGCCCCCGTGGACTGCCTCCTGGGGAACGATCTCGAGAGTTCCCCGTGGGCAACCGTTGAAAGAAGAGAGCACCTGGGGATGTTAGGCCTCCCGGCCTGGGCGTGCGTAACAACCCGGTCCATGGCCGCCGACACCATCCCTAGATCTGAAGAACCCGAATGGCCAGCACCTCCTCCCCCGATCGCTCCAGAGGGAGACTCCATCCCTACCGACACCCCGGAACAAACCCACGAAGAGCCCGCTCAGCCCCAAGACCTTCCGGACCTGGCTCAGTGGCGTCAGGAAGGGGGGCCCACCCAAGAACAATTCCGGCAAGAGCAAAAGACATGTCCCTCCCTCGAGGGACTGCGACAGCAAGCGCTCGCCCAGGGCGCAGGAGACACCGCAGGGGCCCACTGGATCTATTGGGAAAATGACCTACTGTACAGCGAACAAAGAATAGCGGAACTGGGGGCCAGTCGAGTGCTGGTGGTGCCCCTCCGTTTCAGAGACTTCCTTCTGAACTTGGCCCATGATGTCCCCCTGGCTGGACACTTGGGGCAAGACAAAACATACAACCGCCTGGTGACTCACTTTTACTGGCCGAAAATGAGAAATGACGTCTCCACCCACTGCCGGTCCTGCCCGACCTGCCAGGCCAGCGGGAAGAGCGGCCGCAAACTCAAGGCACCTCTGCAACCATTCCCCGTTGTGACCACCCCGTTCGAAAGGGTGGGAATAGACATTGTGGGGCCCCTGGACCCCCGAACAGCACAAGGGCATCGATTCATCCTGGTCCTGGTGGACCACGCCACCCGTTATCCTGAGGCGGTTCCCCTTCGAACTGTAACAGCACCAGTGGTAGGTCGAGCCTTAATGGGGATCTTCTCTCGAGTGGGCTTCCCCAGGGAAGTCGTCAGCGACAGGGGCACGAACTTTATTTCAAAATATATGAAATCCCTATGGCAACAGTGCGGAGTCACCTACCAATTCACGACCCCCTATCACCCGCAAGGAAACGGACTGGTCGAGCGATTCAACCGCACTCTCAAGGGGATGATCATGGGGCTGGAAGAACCCCTACGCCGCCAGTGGGACGTGCTACTACCGTGCCTCCTCTTCGCCTACCGAGAAGTCCCCCAGAAGTCCCTCGGCTTCAGCCCTTTCGAACTCCTGTACGGACACCCTGTTCGCGGGCCTCTCAGCCTAGTTAAAGAAGAGTGGGAAATGGCCCCCCTGAAGACCCCTCCAGACGTCTACAAGTACCTCCTGACCCTCCGTAATCAGACCCGGCGATTCAGAGAGCTCGCCAAAGCCAATCTTGAAGCCAGTCAGGAGAACATGAAGAAGTGGTACGATCAACATGCCTCCTCCATCGAATTCGAGCCTGGCCAGCAGGTATGGGTGATGTCCCCCATCGAACCTTGTGCCTTACAGGACAAATGGACGGGGCCCTTCAAGGTGATCGAGCGTAAGAGCCCCGTCACCTACCTCATCGACATGGAATCCCCCCGGAACCCCCTCCGGGTCCTCCACGCCAACAGACTCAAACCCCACTTCGTGCGCTCGGAGCTCAGCCTGCTGATGGCTACAGACAGTGGGGCGGAAGAGGACTCCGAGCCCCTCCCTGACCTACTGGGGGCCGGGGAAAAAGATGGTTCGGTGGACGGGGTCCAACTCTCCGAGGCTCTGACCCCGGAGCAGCGCCAAGACTGTCGGGCCCTCCTGCTGCAATTTGCAAACCTATTCTCCCTCACACCCGGGGTCACCCCCTGGTGTCTGCACGACGTGGACACTGGCGACAGTCCTCCTATCCGACACCGGCCGTACCGAGTACCAGATCGGGTATGCACCTGCATCCAAGATGAAGTCTCCAAGATGCTCGCACTCGGAGTCATCGAACCCTCGGACAGCCCCTGGGCCAGCCCGGTGGTACTGGTCCCCAAAGCTGCGGCCCCGGGCACCACACCCGAGCTCCGGTTCTGCGTCGACTATCGGGGTCTGAACGCTGTCACCCGAACCGACGCTCACCCCATCCCCCGAGCCGACGAACTAGTTGACCGCATGGGGGCGGCCCGCTACCTAAGCATCTTCGACCTGACGGCGGGCTACTGGCAGATCGGCCTCACCCCCAGGGCACAAGAACGATCCGCTTTCTCCACCCCGGATGGACACTACCATTTCAGAGTGATGCCATTCGGCATGAAAAACGCTCCAGCCACGTTTCAACGACTGGTGAACCAGGTATTGGCGGGCCTCGAAGAGTTCAGCGCCGCATACCTGGACGACATCGCGGTGTATAGCCGCCACTGGTCAGACCACCTCCGCCACCTCCGAGGGGTCCTGCAGGCCCTCCAACGGGCCGGCCTCACAATCAAGGCCAGCAAGTGCCAAATCGGCCAGGGGTCCGTGACCTACCTCGGACACCAAGTGGGGAGCGGTCTGGTGGCCCCCCTCCAGCTCAAGATCGCTGCCATCCAGTCCTGGCGCCCCCCCGTAACCCAAACCGAGGTCCGAGCCTTCTTGGGGCTCACCGGATACTATCGGCGGTTCATAAAGGACTATGGCAGCATTGTGGGGCCCCTCACGGAACTCACATCCAAGACCAACCCAAAAACAGTCAACTGGACTCCCGACTGTCAAGCGGCCTTCGAGAGGCTGACGGCCGCCATGTGCACCGCTCCTGTGCTCCAGGCCCCCGACTACAGCCGTGAGTTCATCGTCCAGACTGATGCCTCAGACCATGGCATCGGGGCCGTCCTCTCCCAACTGAACCCCGAGGGAGTCGACCAACCAGTGGCCTTCATCAGCAGGCGCCTCCTGCCCCGAGAACAGCGCTGGAGCACCATTGAGCGAGAGGCCTTCGCAGTAGTATGGGCCCTCAAGAAGCTCCGGCCTTACCTCTTCGGAACCCACTTCCGGGTACAAACAGATCATCGGCCCCTGCAATGGCTAATGCAAATGCGGGGGGAGAACCCCAAACTATTGCGATGGTCCATCTCCCTGCAGGGGATGGACTTCACTGTGGAGCATCGCCCTGGCCAAGACCACGCCAAAGCGGATGGCCTGTCCCGCTTTTTCCGCCTCGACGAGGAGAGTCCCCAAGAGGATGGGTGACTCTCCCCGCCTTCAGCTGGGGGGGACGCATGTTGGACAGGCCCCACGAAGGGCTCGCTCCCTCCCCGCATGACAGGGCCCAGACGCCGGCTCTCCGGGGGCTACCCGCAGAAGCAACCCGCAACCCGTCCCCTCCGTGACGCCTGCTCCCGGATATCTCTGTGTCACGGGCCCGGGCCCCCGTCAGCCCCATTGCCCGGCCCAGCCGCCATCTTGGACACTGCACCACGCGGCCGCGTGGCCTCAGCTCGACCCCAACCCTGGGCCCGGCCAGGCCCCGCCATCCCGGCACCACCATCCATCCAGGAGGTGAACGGACCACTTGGCAGGCTAATGGGAGAAAGAAGTGTCGATGGCTCTCCCCCGCCAGGTGCCGATCGCCCCCAGCCTCCCCGGGTGCTGGCTCCACCCCCCTGCTGGGTGTCTGGACTCCCTCATCCCGGACCTCCCGACCTCCCAGTGCAAGGGTCCGGACATCAAAGGGCGCCATACCTATAACCGAGGCAGCCCCAGAGCAGGAAGGCAGTTGTATCCTGGAGTCGAGAGACACCGAGAAGAACTCATCCTTGACGGACTGCTGGCGCTGCCGCAGCCCTGCCTTGTGAACTATCGTCCTGCCTGCTGGTGCTGCCGCGGCCTTCTGCAACCTTCATCCTCGTGGGTCCTGCTGGCGCTGCCGCGGCCCGTTGTAACTTCCATCCTCGTTGGGACCTGCTGGCGCTGCCGCGGCCCGTTGCCACCTACGATCTCTTCGGGACCTGCTGGCGCTGCCGCGGTCCGACCCGTCCGACCACCGAGCTCGAGAATTGTGAGCTACCACAGTTTCACCTCAGTACCCGTAGGTACCAAGACTGTCCCGCTACCCCCTTTCCCTACTAGAGACTAGAATTGAGAGGATCATCGTGTCCTGATCTCCTTGTATCGTACTACCTTACTTCAAGAACTGCCTATAAAAGGTGTTACTCTGATCTTCGTGTGGTGTCCATCTGTGGGGGGGGAAGTTACTTGTCTGTACGATCGCTGGAGACGGCCCTCACCGGAGGCCTCTCCCCTTGTGCTCGGCCGACCCTCCAGGTCCCCGTCTAACACCCAGTGAGCTGGCTCTGGGCCCAGCCTTGCCCCCCCCTGCCTTGCTGAGGGGATCTGCCTGGACTTTGGGGGCCTGAGCTCTCCCCTAGCGCTTGGGAGCGCTTGATTTCGGCCCCAGTGCTTAATAGCGCTTTAATTGCTACTTCTGCGCAGGAGGCGCTTTTGGAGTTCGGCTAGCGCTTGGGAGCGCTTTTCTGGCTCGGCCACCGTGTTGCCGATTCTGAAGTCACCTGGCAGGTGCCCACCCTGCCAGGGGCATTGCCGCCCGAAGATCGAGTGCCCACCTCGATTTATTGTCCTTCTTAAAGAGCCGGTGCCCACCCGGCATTTGCTGCTTATCGCCCGGGCCGCCGCGCTGCCCGCAACGACCCGGAAGTGGTTGGCTGGTCGGCCAATCTGAGCGCGGCCGACCGGAAGTCCCGCCCACCGCAGCCGAGAGACGAAGGAAGGAAGCTGCCTTCCGGTTCCCCCGGGGCTCCCGAGTGTAGATAACCCCTGCTCACCCTCTAGGTAACGTGGCACGAGCAGCAAGGCTAAACTTGGAGGCGATGTAAGTTAAGCATTTGCGCACGCACCCCAGCAACAACACCCAGGACCCACCACAAAGGAAACTCCACACAAGGTTATATAAAAATAGCCTTTGTATTACACCAAAACACATTAGATAAAACACACACTTTACAATGTGCCAGAGGCACGGGCAGAATTTACAGGGGATATGTACAAGACAGGGCCACCTGGACCACTGTCAGGAATCAGAAGTAACACTTTCAGAAATAGCACTTAGAATGTAAAAATACTTTAGCACAAAATAGCACACAACCAGTAATCACTGGTAACCAGGATCTCACTAGCACCACCTGTACTAGGGAGAAAACAACCACCTAAGTATTCCAGAACCTGTAGGCGTGTAAGAACATAACACATGATGCAATGCATAACATTCATTCAGAGGTGTAGGGAGGAAAACACATGATGCATCAACAATACATTCAGAGGTGTAAAAACAATAACAATGGCGCCAAACTCACAAGTCACCACCTGTGACTGTCCATAGGCAGGAACACCAGAACTGTCCCAATGTCAGGGGCCTAAACGTGGCAACTGCCCACAAAGTGCTGGGCAGCTGGACACACTGTTGGGCCACCACTGGAGCCTCGCAGGCTCTGGCCAGAACAATGTGGGCAACAAGGGAGAGCCTCTCAGGGCTCTAGAATGACTCAATGCAGCCTCCCTGGGCTGTGGGGTCCCTCACGGGGCACCCAGAAACACTGGGGGTGCCTCGAGCCTCTCTGGGCTGGAAGCACCAATGCGGGCGTGTTGGAGTCCCCCTCCTGGGGACTCGAGAATTAAAGAAATGCCCCCTTGGCCCTCTTAGGGCTTTGAACAAATAGATGCTGCCCCTGGAGCCTCGTGGCTCCAACCAACCAAGATGCGGGCAGGGAGCCTCTCGTGGGCTCAACCAACAATAATGCGCCTGAGCCTCTCTGGGCTTTTAACTGAAGATGTGCCCCTTGAGCCTTCTCTCAGGGCTCACAACAAGGTGGGGGCAAGGTGGGGCCTTCTGGGGCCACTCCACCACAGACACCAAATGCCCCCTGAGCCTCTGGGGCTCGTAGTCAAAAATGCCCCAGAGCCTCCCTGGGCTCGCACCACGAAATGCCGCCTTGGTGGAGTCCCTCACGGGGGACTCAACTTTGCAAATGCCCCCAGGGAATGCCGGCAACATAGGAGCCCCGCTCGGGGGTTCGGACACAGAGATATGCCCCCTGAGCCTCAACAGGCTCTACACACCAGAGGGGGGGGCGTGGGCACCGACAATGTGCCCCGACGGCCTCCATCTCTTGCAGCACACTCCCACGGGGCTTCGGCCTCACACCCCCTCCTCCCGGTCAGCTTCACGCACCGGCTGTCTGCGGGGGAGAGCTCCTGCTCCTCGGGGCTGCGGTGCCTCACTTCAGTCTTCTCCTCCGCGGCGGGGGTGTCCTGGGAGGCGGGGTGGGCTCCCGGCCTCCCTTGAGAGCAGCAGCACTTCTGGGGCTCTCCCTACACTCGGGAGCCCCGGGGGAACCGGAAGGCAGCTTCCTTCCTTCGTCTCTCGGCTGCGGTGGGCGGGACTTCCGGTCAGCCACGCTCAGATTGGCCGGCCGGCCAACCACTTCCGGGTCGTCGCGGGCAGCGCGGCGGCCCGGGCGATAAGCAGCAAATGCCGGGTGGGCACCGGCTCTTTAAGAAGGACAATAAATCGAGGTGGGCACTCGATCTTCGGGCGGCAATGTCCCTGGCAGGGTGGGCACCTGCCAGGGGACTTCAGAATCGGCAACACGGGGCAATCGCCGGGTGGGCACCGGCCGAGCCAGAAAAGCGCTCCCAAGCGCTAGCCGAACTCCAAAAGCGCCTCCTGCGCAGAAGTAGCAATTAAAGCGCTATTAAGCGCTGGGGCCGAAATCAAGCGCTCCCAAGCGCTAGGGGAGAGCTCAGGACCCCAAAGTCCAGGCAGATCCCCTCAGCAAGGCAGGGGGGGGCAAGGCTGGGCCAGAGCCAGCTCACTGGGTCTCCAGGCAGGGAGACACTCCAAGTGGCGGTCCTCTGGCCCAGCAGCAGCAACAGCCCCCTCAGGATCCTGGCAGAGAACAACATCTGTGGGGACACAGCCCCATTTTTATACAGTACATTCCTTTGTCTGAAGGTGCAGGGTGGGGGCGGAACCAGTCGCAGCTGGTTCTTGAGTACTCTGTTTACCTCAACCACCCTCTCTATTCACTGGCAGGGCTAGGGTCATTAGACACACCACAGGGGGGCGGAGCCAGCATTGTGTGGGGAAAACCCAGCCCATCCAGGACACAGGTACACTCCTCCCACACATCACTCATGCTAATCTCCCACTCACCACCGGGCAGACCCATCCAGACTTCCTGGAGCCTGGCATGCCAGCCAGCTCCAGCCAATCACGCTCCAGCACCCTCACTGCACACGTACAGCCATGTCTAGGAATGACACTTCCCCACTAGACACATACAAGTCGCACATACCATTGCGCAGCATTCACTCCCACGAGTTTACACATACCAGACTCAAGCCTGTACACCCCACGCATCAGTAACTACCGGGGACACATACATTTCCCATGCATTCCTATGGGCGGGCAGGCCTAGCTCAGCACATGCACTCAGAGTGCGCACGCCCTTTCCACTGGGACACAGTGAAAGTGCGCAGAATCCCAAAAATCACCATTGCCAGGTCACCATTTAAAAGCAAAAAGTCTAGGGGTGAACCTGCCCTAAGGGCCAAAGTCCAACAACCACCATTGGAGGTACCTGTGCGCTACAAATACCAAAATAAATAAATAAAATAAAATAGGCTGAAGAAACAGGGCCTTAGGATGAAGAAACAGGGCCTTAGGGTGAAGTACCAGGGCACACGGCTGAAGAAACAGCAGGGAGTTAGGGTGAAGCAACAGGGTGTTAGGCTGAAGAAACAGGGCCTTAGGGTGAAGAAACAGGGTTTTAGGGTGAAGAGACAGAGCCTTAGGGTGAAGAAACAGGGTGTTAGGCTGAAGAAACAGGGTGTTAGGGTGAAGAGACAGGGCCTTAGGGTGAAGAAACAGGGTGTTAGGCTGAAGAAACAGGGCCTTAGGGTGAAGACACAGGGTGTTAGGGTGAAGAGACAGGGCCTTAGGGTGAAGAAACAAGGTCTTAGGCTGAAGAAACAGGGCCTTAGGGTGAAGATAGTAGTAGCAAAATATAGCACAAAGTTCCCCAGTAGGACTAGAAAGAAAGAGTGTGTGTGTATAGAGAAAGACAAGAGGGAAAGAAGAAAGGGAATATTCCCTCTTGGGAACTAGAACCCTCACACACCCAGCAAGCCAGGTGTCATGCTTCATCATATGGGTCCTGCTCCTCGCCAGACTGGCGCTGCAATGTCTGACGGGCACCCGCGAAGGGGCTCTTTAGCGGAGATCTTTTGTTCCAGCCATATGGTGCATGCGTGTGAGAGGGCAGAAAAATTGTGTAGTCGTGACTAAGTGGTGGTGATTCAAAAAGGTAAGTTAGTCCACAAGGATTTTTAATAACGTGGCTGACTCCCTTGGTTACAATAGTGGGAGGGGAGATAGACGCTAAGGTAAGTGGCGAAGATATCTGCAACCCTCTGTTTAGGTCGACATGTTTCTTGCTAATCTAGCAATCTAGCAATTCCTCAGGACCTTGGTGTCTAGTACTACACAGTGAATTAAAAACCTTTATACAACCTTTATTTTTGTAGGTCTGTGATGGGCAGGCCAACTGGTCCTGCCTCAAGTGGTGCAACCTAGAGAAAGGGAGAACATGTAGGAAGGGTTGTCAGCATAATTCTCCTCTAGAAACTAGGTGCATTTCCCTATATGTAAAACACACACACTAATTATTTACAAGACTCAGCCGAGTCAAAAACAATAGAAGATTGGATCAAAAAGCGCTTACCCTAAGTGTGTCCCTAAAGTGCCCCGCAGTCTGCTCCTGTGGGACCTGCACAGAAGAGTCAGGGACCTAGAGAAGGTGGGGGGAGGGAAGGAGGGAGAGGAACAATTGATTTCCTTAAATGGGGGCCGGTATTTAGTTGCTGGAAAAGAACATTCACAGTCGGGCTAAACTGGCTAATCCCGCTACTGATGTCCGGTGTCCAGTTCTCAGAGCGGTAACTGTAGCAAAATTAGGCTTACAGAGTGGATTCCGAAGGTACCGCCCCTCCTGTGTTGAGTGGTGATTGACAGGGAGAAAACCCCGAGCCTCGCCGTGCCCCTCGAGTCTGCAACTTCAACAGGGAGTGGAGACGTGAGAGTGCGAGGGGAAGAAAAGCCTGTGTTCCCCTGTCAGAGTAACATCCACCAAAAGGAATAGCAAGGTACGGTACCCGTTTCCTGAAAAAGCCCAAATGCCCCAAATTAGCCTATCTCAGACTCCACACAGGACCTCAGCACCTGACTGCACCGAAAACCATGAGTGTTTCTATGAAGCTCAACCCATTGGTGATCCAACACCATTCCAAGGAAACTTACCCAAACGGCGTGCGGTCTCTGCCTGCAAACCTACCCCCACGTACAATCCGTGCGGGATCCGGAGCGACTGGTAGCGAGGTCGCCGTTGTACCCTGCGTCTCCAAACTCCGGTGATTGCCATGGTGGGCGTGGTCGCGCGCTCAGAACCCGCGCGTGTGCAAAGGTTAGCAAAGAGAGCTTGTTGAGATCTGCAAGGATAGAGGGGATCAAGTGGGTATTTCTGTCGGCCATATTGGGTGAGTTGGCGGTATGGTATTCGCCCTGAAGCCTATTGAGCCCAAACGATCATGACATCCTATTTGATCGTGAGATCGATAATTCAGTGTCATATGACTGAGTGCAGTGATATAGAGGTATTGATTCCATATACCTGAACGTAATTGAAGTCTAGGTAAGCAATAAGTTAATGGCTCGGGATGGTGGAGTCGGCGGAGTCCAATCTGGTCTGATCACATGACATGGGCGGGATCGGGAGTGAGAAGGGCTGGTGCGGAGCTCGGCCAGAGGATGAGCCGCGGGTCTGGGTAAAAGGTAAAGTGCAGGTCACTGGAGTAATATAACTGCACATAGATGGCCAAATTATGAGAAGATGGGCCAGGGGTCAGGTAAGAGTAAGCTTGGTAAGTGTAGGTCACTAAAATAGTCTGAGTACAAAAAGATGGTCTAATTGTGAATAGATGACCAAGGCACGGCATCATAAAGACCCAGTGTATCCAGTTTGAGGCGATGAACCCACCTTTGTTCAATCCTGAACAAGCCTTCTTTGGTGATTCCTGGGTGGCATTCTAGAACCAGCCAGCGGATACTGTCGGCTGTATGTCCCATTTGTGTGTAGTGTTGATACAGTCTAGTATTGTTTTTTAGGCATCTTATGTTGCTTTTGTGTTCTTGAATGCGCAGTTTTATCTTATCTGTCTCATTGTCATCCCAATGTACTGTTGGTCACTGGGACAGGTGAGGAGGTAAATACACTTGGCGCTATTACAATTGGTATGCCTTTGCATTCGCCAGGTAAATGTGTGGGATAACTGGATCTCTTTGATGACACTGGTTTGGGGGCACACTGTGCAACCACCGCAAGGGAAATGGCCAATTACCGGAGGGTGAAGAGACAGGGCCTTAGGGTGAAGCGACAGGGCCTTAGGGTGAAGCGACAGGGCCTTAGGGTGAAGAAACCGGGCGTTAGAGCGAGAAACAAAGTTTCAGGGTAAAGAAACAGGGGGTTAGGATAAAGAACTTGCTGCCGGAGTATGCGAATCAGCAAAAAAAACGAGAAAGAGGTGAATGAGCAGGGATGAGAGGCATCTGAGGGTCACATCGAGACAACACAGCCTGACCAAGGCCAGCAGAGTATTAAACAGAGAGAATTCATATTGGACAAGAAGCAAACAGTGCACACAGGTGACAGTGGGGGGCCAGGGACGGTGTCTCGCAGAGGACATGCACAGGGACAGGCAGCTTCAGTGGGGGACACGCTGGGACCCCTCTGTGAGGGGAGGGACGGTGTTTCCCAGAGGACACATACAGCGCGCACAGGGACAGGCAGCTTCAGGGGGGTGCAAGCTGGTGACTGTCTGTGGGGCAGGTACAGGTGTCGTATAGTTCCCACTAAATCGTAGGACCTGCACATTTTTGGGACAACATAAACTTTGGGTGAGGTGCCTAGACTGATTCCAAGC
Source organism: Lissotriton helveticus (assembly GCF_964261635.1). Taxonomy (NCBI): domain Eukaryota; kingdom Metazoa; phylum Chordata; class Amphibia; order Caudata; family Salamandridae; genus Lissotriton; species Lissotriton helveticus. The sequence continues at coordinate 32,679,290 of NC_136059.1, read as the reverse complement.
ACCCCCGCAGGATATGTTGGCCTAGAGACCCGCTAGCTCACAGTGCCACCATGAGCCCCCCTAACCTTACCAGGGAGCAAATAGATTCCGGCAACCACTGAACAGGACAACCCTGACCCCTCGGGGATCGTGGACCTTTCGCTCAGTCACTCGTGCTTATTTGTGCTCTGCGAAATATACAGAAAATACACAGTGGGACATTTTCAATATATTTATTGAATCAATGTTATTCCTGTGTAGAATACATGGGCTGCGATAATCAGTAGACAGAAGCCGATGAAAGTAATTACAAGCACCAAAAGAGTAAACAGTAGATACAGTGCTACCATGGTGCCATGACAGTGTATATATGCAGGCATGTAAACAAGGCAGTAATCACGTGTACTCCCACTATGCAAGCCCTTCTCTGAGTGTACGTAGAATGTGTGTAGATGTGAGCCGAAGAATCCTCCCAAGAGACGATGCAACGCCATTACCTGGCGGGTGAGAATGTAGGACCCCGTCTTGGTCACAAACTGGACACCCCTCACGAGATGTCAGACTGCTGCGTGGTGAAGTCTCGGTGTCAGCTGAAGTGTCTCTTCTGCTAATCTTTTGGGATGCTCAATAGAAAGCATCCTGGTGATGTTCGTATAGATTAGAAATGTTTTGGATATGTGCAGATAGCCCTGTCACCCCGTGGATAAAGATAGAAAGACATTTTTACATTGTGCATCAAGAGGCCTTGTACATGGTGTTCGAAGCATCATGATAATGTAATGTGAAGCCAGATATGTAAACAGAGTAGTTTCAAAAAAACGAATCCAACATTATCGTACATGCAAAAATGTGCAAAATGTGACAGCAGAAATGTTATAATGCAAAATTAGGACAACGTAACCCACTCAAAGCTATCTAAAAGCCAACAGGCCATAATAAAACTAAAACGGTCTAAAACCACTTTTAAAATCTTATAAAGGCAAGCTTCCCTTTAAAATGTTCAAAAAGCCCTTAAAAAGTCAGTATGTATTTGAAATCCCAAGCACACAGAAAGCCATGGTGCCTAGAAAAAGAAGGCACACAAAAACAATTGTTTTGATAAATGTTTGTTTAAAAAACAGGCCAAATTGTTCCCACCACATGGACAAGCCAATTGTTTATGTGTTTCAGTTGGTAGACACAACATCGCTGTTGCCCGCACTCACAGTCAACGTTCCCAGAGGCGCACCTCAAAGCAGGTTTATGGAGCAAAGGTGATTCCATCCAGTTCCTACAGCAACCGCTAAGGGAGGGACTGCATCCTGTAAGCGTATCGAAGAGCGGGTATCCAGTTCACTAGGAACCAAAGCATCCCAGGTTGGCTCGAAGAATGCATTCATCAGCAACGGAATACGCTGGGAACAACAATACCCATGGCCCTTTAAGGGGTCAATCAGTAACCCAATGTCCAGTGGCACAACCGATTGTGATCCGAGGCATACAACCAATGTGTATTCATAGCTGCAAGGCAGGCAGCAGAATACAGGTTGTACGCAGTGAAGCCAAACAGGCATGAAGGGCAAGAACCAGTGCTCGTTCAGTTTTTGAAGCGGAGGTGTGCCGAAGCAGTGTGTCTTGTGCTCACGGTATCTCAGCACAAGCAGTGGTGTCTCCATTCCGGGTTGAACTGGGATGTCCATTGTGGAGCAGAAACATCTAAATCAGGATTCCCGCCACAAGTAGCAGGACAAGTGGGAGACCTCCAAAAATCCTACAGAACACGGAGTGTATGAAAGACGGGTAATACAATTGCACTTTGGAGAACTCACTAACACTGGAGAACATGAACGCACTTTGGGAAATTAACTAGCACTGGAGAATCTAACAGAACTTTGGGGAACTCACTACCACTGGATGATTTATCAGCACTTTGGGAAACTCCCTATCACTCTGTAATTTAACAGCACTCTCGGGAACTCACTAACACAGTGAAATTTAACAGCACTTTGGGGAACTCGTTAACACTGGATAATTTAACTGCACTTTGGGTAACTCACTATCACTGGAGAATCTGACACTACTTTGGTGAACTTACTAGAACTGGAGAATCTAACAGCAGAGTGGTGTGGCTCACTGGTTAGAGGCGGCAGACCCGGAAACAGAGGACGGCCCGGGACCAGGGTTCAATTCCCAACGCAGCAGGGTCGTGGACCAGGGTAGGCGGACTCGATAATTCTCGCTTCGGTGCTTACTCTAACCAGGGATCACACTCGGCAACTCTGGGCATTAGCTTGCCTCATCTCCACAACGGCCCCCCACATACACCGGGGATGCCTGGTTTCACCTTGGAGATACCCAGCAGGGATCATCTCACAGGGAAAGCCAGGACGGGTTCCCCAGTGGTCTACAGCGCTGGGACGCCCCATTGCTGGGGTAGCCATGCGCTTTAAAAGACAACCTAACATAACATAACATTTTGGAGGACTCACTAACACTGGGTAATTTAACTGTGCTTTGGGGGCCTCACCACCACCGTGTAATATAGCTGCATTTTGGGGAACTCATTAACACTGCAGTTTACCTGCATTTTGGGGATCACACTAACCCTGAAGAGTCTAACACTGCTTTGGGAACTCAATACCCCTCGGTAATTTAACAACATTCTGGGGAACACACTAACACAGGAAAATGTAACAACACTTTGGGGAACTCACTGGAACTGGAGATCTAACTGCCCTTTGGGGGACTCACTAGCACTGTGTAATTTAACTGCTCTTTGGGAAACTCAGCACCTACTGCGTAATATAACTGAATTTTGGGAAGCTCATTAACAATTGAAAATCTACTAGTGCTTTGGGGAAGTCAATACCCCTGCAGAATTTAACAGCCCTTTAGGGAACTCACTAACACTGGGTAATTTAACAGCACTTTGGGACATTTAACAGTGTATGTGAGTTAAACAGCACAGGCAAATTTGTTAGTGTTTGGGGATATAACACTACTGGAAAATTGAACAGCATTTGGAAATTCAACAGAACTGGGAATTGTAATAACATTGGATACCTTAGTATTGTAGTAGGCAAACAGAAGCAGCAAAGATGTTTGGTTATATTACTAAGCAACTAAAACAAAACAACATGCAAGTCAAGCTGACGCACATGATGGGCCGCTGTTAGAAAGGCGCAAATGCACAATCTGATCAACTGAATAGTCCAGACTTAAGGGTGAGATATACTGGACACCAAAAAGGCCATCTTCATAGATGGAATACCCGCAAGGCCGTGTCTCAGCCCGTGGACTTGTCTTGTCACCTCCCTTTCTTAGATTACTCTCCCAAGCCACCAGGTATGGGGCGGCCACCAGTGCCAACACTGCCGAGGCCATCTTCTGTGGTTATCCCCTCAGTAGGCTTGTTAAGACCACTGCATTACGTCCTTCAGCAAGATGCGCCGTTTCTCTTCCGCTCTCTCTTCCCATCACATTGCTGTCTTCCCAAATGCATGGTCCTACTTGCATACCTTCCTAGCACCTCTAAACAGCAAGTACGGCCATGTTACTAGAGACAATATCTGACCCACCTCACAAGACCTGCTTTACTCTTGGTCGTCAAGGCACCCTCTGGTTACAGACACACAAGAGACACATCAGGAGTTACCACACTCAACAACCTGGGCGGTTTCTTCATCACAGAGCCACGCCTCATCTTTCATGCATGTATCCGCTAAGTCATCCACAAAAAGACCGTGTGGTTCAAAACAATCACTCCACCTTCTACCACGTCCTTCCAATGCCTCTCCACCGAAAGAGCCTTCAAGCCAACATATGTGGGACAAATATTCAAACCAGGAAGCGGAACATTGTGAAACAAGTATGCAGACTGACACAACTATTGGGTGAGGTAAGGCACAACCTACTGCTATCATGAAAATACTACCAAATGCTTGGAAAATTACAAATGTATTGATTTACTGTATGTAGAACTCTTGAGCCATCACTGATGAAGTATCCATGCTTTTAGGAGGACATGTTAAGAATTCAGTTGATACAAACTCGAATGTACCAAAACTAAGCAAGCAAGTAGTCCAACCGTGTATGTGGGAAAATAAAACAGCAAAGACTTGAAGAGGAGAAGTGTGTTCCATAGTATGTATCAAAGAACTAAAAATGAATTGGGAAGTAACAGAAGAAGAAGGTAACAAAAGTAACTGAGATGTTTAAGAGTGGTTAGTGAAGTGAAGGTGAGACAAGAGAGCATTGTGAAGAAGGAACAACCTGAGGAGGAATAGGTAGTGGTGATACACCATTAAAGAGGCGCCATAGTCAAATATTGGGTTTCTTACATCAGAAAATGTGTTAATGGAGAAGTGAGGAACAGGCAATGCTCCGCTGCATAGTACATAACTTAGAAAAGAAGAAGATGATGTATGTGTAGGAAAGTAGTCTCTGCTTCTTATGGTTACCCCCACTTTTTGCTGATGTCACACTGTTTTTGGCCTAGTCTGACTGGGATCCTGCTATCCAGGACCCCAGTCTATCTGCTTTCTCCCTTAAAATTGCAATGCATGTACTTTAGGTACACTCCAGATTGGATTCTGGGGTACCCTTATCAGTCCCAGGAATATGGAACACCATGTACCCAGGGCATAGGCACCCCAGAGGCCTCCCATGGGCAGAAGCATGTATTATGCCACCCCTGAGAGGCCATCCAAATTAACACGAACAGCCTGCTACTGCAGACTGTGTAAGCTGGTGCATGCACCACTTATTTAAGATATAGGTTCACTATATCTATTTAATCACTACACTTAAATACCTATCAGTTGACTCTATGGCAGGCCTTAACAATCCTGAAGGCAGGGAGCTGGGTTTTACGTGAGAGGGTGCCCCTGCATGAGCAGAGCCCCTCTGCAACCTTCAGAGACCATTCTTCGGGGTTGTCTGTGATGCAGTCAGACATGTATGTTTCAGTGCATTATAACCTGGCGGTAAATGCTAACTTTAAAACGGCTGCTTAGAAACATGTCGTGTTTGGTGTTAAACACATTGGAATCATACCTCCACACCAGTAACTGGACATATGTGAGTCACCGGTCTACCCGGTACCAGTTTTCTGGACCTGGGCAGCACAAAACGGATGCTGCCAGCCACAGCCAAGCTCATGCAGAGGAAGGCATGACAATAGGCATCCTGTCACAGGAAGGTCTATTGGGGCTGGGTGGGTGCACTCTCTGAGTGCCAGAAAGTCTGCACTGGGGGCACAATTGGTGTCCTTGTGCATAGTCCAGTACAAACCAGTTCCTGGAGCCATTTGCTCCTGCTCTGGTGCAAAACTGGACAAAGGATATGGGTGTAGCCACCCCTCTGTCCTGCCCCTCCCTTAGGATGGTCCACAGAATCTTTCCAACCCCTTCCCATGGGTGTAAAGTGGGTTACCTGGCTTTAGGACTTTAGATTTTACCTGGACAAGATTCTGCCAAGACAAAATCAAGTACTTTGACTGCCTGCACGCTGCTGGACGACTGAAGAATCTCCCTTGGAGTAAAGGAGTTACTCCCCTGCAAAAGCAGGCACCTAAATGCATCTGACCGCTTTGCTTTTCCCGAGCTCCTGAGGACTCTGAAGATTTCAGCAACACAGAGTTGGGTTCCCGAAGGTCCTTGAGGTATGTCTGACCTCTCAGTGATTCTGAGACCAGTATCCCTTGTGAGGGCCGTGCAACCTAAACCCCTGTGCACAGCGTTCATTTGCAATTGCATATGCTTGGTGACAATTCCTGAGCTTGTGCTTTGGCCTATGTGTAGCCCTGACCCCGAGCAGTATTTGCACTGAAGATACCCGGCCTCCACTCACCGAGTGCTCTGTGGGCTGGTATCTTGCACTCTTGCTTGAGGTCTCCTTGAGATCCCTGGTCCGTTGGCCTGTGGGTCCTGTCATGGTTCACCTTGTTAATTCTTGGGCTTACCTAGTTGCTCCAGATGTGTCCTGACTCTCCATTGCTTGGAGAGTCCCCTGACCTTGCTGGTCCACACCGTAACCTGTTTCCTCTGACCGCGTGGGTTGCATTTGCCAAGGCTTGTTGGTGATCCAGCCGGACATCGACCCCTCAGCACTCGACATCCTTTGTGGGACAGCTCACCTCTGGACTCTGGTTGTCCTGGACATCTCCTGGTTCCAGTAGCTGCAGAGTCACGCAAACCTTGTTCATACCTGAAGCACCTGACATCGGTGGGCATTCGACTACCGAGCCCCTGGTCACCTGAAGTGACCCAGACTCTGTCCCCTCTGCTTTCAGGTTCCTCTCACTTCGAATCCAGGCTTGGATTCCACCTGGCATTCTCCGCCCTCCTGGCAGCAGAACTTCTTTGCAGCTCTCCATTAAAAATGACGAAGGTTTCCGACACCACTTGACCCCTATGCACCCGGCTCCTCTGGGATAGGTAACACAGGTACTTTGATACTCACTGGTGGGTTGACCTTAGAACCTCCTAAGTTCCAAAGGGTTTGCTTGAAGTTCTCTTAGAAGTGACCTTAACTTGTAATTTTCCAACCGCAACTTTCCCATAGAGTTGTACGGAGAAACGCGTCTGTGTTTCCTCACTGAACCCGTCCTCCGTGGACGGGTGCAGGGGGTCCCCAAGGAACCACTCCTCTGGGTGGTTCCTTGGGGTCCCAGTGATTCCACGTGCTCTAGGCACTGTGTCTAGTGAAGTTGTTGTTATGCAATTTTTTTTAGTATATGGTTCGGTCGCTCTGCATTTCGCTTTTTACGAATGTTCTATTGATTCAGTATTGTGTGCTTTGTGCCCTAGTCTCGTATAGAGACTAGCAGAGAGTGTTCAATTAATAAATACATATTTTTATATCACCAATGTGTGGTTCTCCATTCATTTAGTCATTTAAGAGGTGATATTCTGGTAAAACAAGCTGCTTGACATTCCTTCAAGATTTAGCCAGAAGGCTGCTCTCCACAGCTACCACTAGGATAGCTTTCTAAAAGTTATCTTTGAACTCATACATCATAAGGGTCGTGTGGACTGGTACAACTTGCCCACTTTAATTAGTGGACAGCATGTACCAGGCCACCTTCTCACAGTATGAAATTGCAAAACACAATATTATGAAGAGGTAATCAAAAACTGGTGTGAAATTATCATTGAAATGGATGATATAGAATTCGGAACAATGACATAACAATGACACCACCGAGACCACCCTCATCGCCGCCACCGACGACCTCAGGACCCTGCTAGACAACAGGGAGTCTGCAGCACTCATCCTCCTAGACCTCTCCGCCGCCTTTGTCACCGTCTGCCACCGCACACTACGCGCACGCCTCCTCGCCGCAGGGATCCGAGACAAGGCTCTGGAATGGACCACTTTCTTCCTCTCCGGCAGAACCCAGAGCGTCCGCCTCCTCCCGTTCCGTTCCGAAGCCTCCGAGATCATCTGCGGCGTACCTCAAGAGTCCCCCCTCAGCCCGACACTGTTCAACATTTACATGGCCCCGCTCGCACACGTCGCCCGACAGCACGACCTCAACATAATCTCCTACGCCGACGACACTCAACTGATCCTCTCCCCCACCAAGGACCCCATCACCGCCAAAACCAACCTTCATGAAGGGATGAAGGCCATTGCCGACTGATGAAGATCAGCCGTCTGTATCTGAACTCGGACAAGACGTAGGTCCTCATCCTCGGCTCCAACCCGTCAGCCTGGGACGACTCCTGGTGGCCAACGGCACTGGGGGCAGCCCCGACCCCCACCGACCACGCACGCAACCTGGGAATCATCCTCAACTCAATGCTCTCAATGACCAAGCAAGTCAACACCGTCTCCTCCTCCTGCTTCAACACCCTCCGCATGCTCCGCAAGATCTACAGATGGATCCCGACAGATACAAGAAAGACAGTCACCCAGGCCCTCGACAGCAGCAGACTCTACTATGGAAACGCCCTCTACGCGGGAGCCCCGACCAAGCTCATCAATCGACTACAACGCATCCCAAATGCCTCGGCACGACTGATCCTCGATGTACCTCGACACGGCCACATCACCCCCCACCTGAGAAACCTACGCTGGCTCCCCGTCAACAAGAGGATATCCTTCAAGCTCCTCATCCACGCACATAAGGCACTCCACAAGACCGGCCAGGCCTACCTCAACAGACGGCTCTCCTTCTACACCCCCAACCGCCAGCTACGCTCCGCCGACCTCTCACTCGCCAGCGTCCCGCGCTTCCAAAGAACAACCACCGGCGGGAGATCCTTCTCCCACCTCGCCGCCAAGACATGGAACACCCTCCCACTGAGCCTACGACAGACCCAAGACCTGCTGACCTTCAGGAGGATACTAAAGACCTGGCTGTTCGATCAGTCGCGGCCCCCACCTCCTCCCCCAGTGCCTTGAGACCCTCGCGGGTATGTAGTGCGCTTCACAAATGACTGATTGATTGTTAAAATAACTAAGGAGAAGGTGACAGGATTAACAAATGTTAAGCAGGCCGTGGGCAATGAAGTGACAGAATTGAAAGTGGAAGCAACTAAGGATGCCAGAATTTATGAGTGCACAGGAGGCGGGGTTGTGGCAAGGATGAGGTGAGGATCTATTGAGGATCTATGCATATAACAATGTATTAATACAATTACCTAAGGTAGAGGTAAGGATGCAGTACGGGGATTGCAGGGCTCTGTGACAACATCTATGCACGGGATAAGAATGAACCGAGGATGGGAGTAAACCATGAGGGGTATTCTGAAAAAGATAAGGCTTGTGGTGTGGAGACATTTGTAGCAGGCCAGAGTCCTGCAGTCCCACTCATGTCCTGTGTGGTCAATGAGAATTCAATGAGCTGGGCTGGATACATTTTTTACACACACAACATCTTTCTGATTGTTCTTGTTGTACTGCGCTGACTCCCTTTGCTATGACCCCCCTTTTCTGTCTGTGTATTCTTATCACTCTGAGCAGAAAGTGCTTGACGTTTTTATCATTTCTTCCTTTTCAGTACCCAGCATCCGATCGACTTCCCCGACTGGTGTGAGGCCCATTTCGATGCCCGGACGTGCCAGATCTCAGTTGTACAGAAAGCTAACCCCAGCCTGCCCTGTGTTCACAGCATGGACTACGAATGGGGATCCGCTGACAGCCCAGATCCCACACTCGATGATGTCTTTGAGACCCGTTTGATGAGCTAGTGTCATGAAGATCCACCCGCCCACATGAGAAGGACCAGTGTCCAGGAAACCTTTCCTGCCTGCGCTCCCATCATACCACTCAGAGTGCAGCGCTGGCCGGAGGCCTGCCTGGGGCCAGGCAACCAGTGAAACCACTATCAAGTTAAGGACAGAGCAATACATATTAAGTTAATAATATTTACAACAAGAAGAGGGACTGGGGAAGAATATCTGGAACTAAGACATCAACATGATATTCGGTGCGAGTGAGCGGGGGGGGGAATACACAAACATGGGTGCACCGATTGAGGCAGGAGTAACCATCAAAGGAATGCCATAGGGTAGACACATGTCCATCTGTCCAGCAAACGTCAATGGAATTTGCCTGTTTGTCATTGTATCGTCAATAGAGCATGTCCAGTGAGCTGGAGCAGGACTTGAAGCGCCTGTTGTATCATCCGGCCAGCTGCAGACCCTACAACAAACAGAGCAGCCACCCACCCCTTGACAGAGATCACCTATTGTACAGTAATTGTTCATTATATATTGTCTGTTAGTGCGCCTTGTAGACATTTTGCAATAAAACAAAGAAACGTTTACAATTGTGAATACTAATTGACGTAAGCAAGGACATTTTTAACAAACTTTGAAATAAATTGAAGCAGTGTTATTAGCATTGAGAAACTTCATATTCCTCCACGACCTGTCACATAGCTCTGTGGCCACTCCAGGAAGCAAAATGTAGGTGCCCACTCCAGTCACCCCAACTTCACCCTCCCCTGCTAACTCACCAACATATACAACATATGAGCTGAGCATTGTACAAACCCCCTGGTTAACCACACAATTCAGCATTGTGCAAATATGTACAAACAGATGAAAGAAATATAGAAGAGTTTGGGATTAAAGTATGTCAGGCCTGGTGGGGCTTACAAGTCGAAGAAAAGAAATTTTTCAAAATGACATCACTTCAGTGGCCACCAATTTAACCAAGGCGAATTTCCAACCAAGGCCAAGAAGGCACTGATTGACTGAGTTTCTCTAACTCCTGTGAATTGTTGCAACTACTGAGTTCCCCACTGCACCCCTCGGCCCCATCTTCAAGTGATTTCAACTCATAATTTGATTAATATCTACATCAAAGACCTGATTATGTAAAATATTGACTATGTAATCAAAGTTTATCATAAGGAAGTCTATCTTCGTCCTTCTGCTGCTTTTGTGGGTTGTTGTTTTGAGTTCTTCTGATCTCTGTAAGACTCCTAGAAATGTGCTTGCTGTCTTTCCATGGTCAGGATAAACCTAGAAAGAGCTCTCCTTTCTGCCACTAATCCTTCTTCGAGTAACCCTCCCCAGCTTGAGCCTCATAACTACAGTGTTTCCAACTCAACCTTTCAGAGCTTGAAAGGCCTTTTACCACTGACTTCCTATATAAGAACGCATAATAATAATAATAATAATAATGGTACTTCTCAAAGTAGTTTGAAAGTTAACCGCACCCTCCCCCGGGGTGGGGTGGATTGTGGTTTCTGAAGATGCGTTGTCAGGGAGTGCAATGTAAAGCCAGGACCCCCTCATCTATGGCCTCAGGGTCAGAACCAGAGTAATCTTCAGGGAGCGACTCTGAAGACAAAGTAATCATCAGCCGTTCAAGGGTGCCATGGATGCGGATGCCTTGGTGGGACCATAGCTTGCACCAGTCCTTCTGGGTCAGGAGACGAGAGGCAGACTCTAGGGCAAAGTGAGCAGCAGAACTCTGGGCCTCGCTTCCACATCTTCAAGCAAGTGAGGAATAATGGAGGTGGGACATGGAGGCCACCGCCAGCTGCGCCATGTCTACAAGTGGCACCTGTGTCTGCTCCCAGCGGAGCACTTACCAGATGGTAAAAGGGTGGCAGAGTACCTGCAGGTTTTGGGCAGTTAATCAATCAATCAATCATACCATTTGTAAAGCGCATTATCTACCCGTGGGTCTCATGGCGCTGGGGTGGGGGGGGTGCTGCTACTGCTCGAAGAGCCAGGTCTTGAGGAGTCTTCTGAAGGTCAGCAGGTCTTGGGTCTGCCGTAGGTAGGTGGGGAGGGTGTTCCAGGTCTTGGCGGCGATGTGGGAGAATGATCTGTCGCTCTTCGGATGTGGTGGACTGTGATGAGGGTAAAGTCGGCGGAGCGGAGCTGGTGGTGGGGGTGTAGAAGCTGAGTTGTCTGTTGAGGTATGCTGGTCCGGTGTTACTGAGTGCCTTGTGTGCGTGGGTGAGGAGCTTGAAGGTTATCCTCTTGTTGACGGGGAGCCAGTGCCGGTCTCCCAGGTGGGGTGTGACGTGGCTGTGGCGAGGGATGTTAAGGATCAGGCGTGCAGAGGTGTTCTGGATGCGTTGGCCGAGGCGCCTGCGTAGAGGACGTTTCCGTAGTCCAATCTGCTGCTGACAAGGGCCTGGGTGACCGTTCTTCTCGTTTCGGTGGGGATCCACTTGTAGATCCTGCAAAGCATGCAGAGGGTGTTGAAGCAGGAGGAGGAGAAGGCGTTGACCTGTTTAGTCATGGAGAGGGTAGAGTCGAGGATGACCCCTATGTTGCGTGCATGGCCGGTGGGTGTTGGAGTGGTTCCCAGTGCGGTCGGCCACCAGGAGTCATCCCAGGCCCAAGGGGTGGATCCGAGGATGAGGACCACCGTCTTGTCCAAGTTCATCTTCAGTCTGCTGCTCCTCATCCATTCGATGACGGCCTTCATTCCTTCGTGGAGGTTGGTTTTGGCGGTGTGGGGGTCTTTGGTGGAGGAGAGGATCAGCTGGGTGTTGTCGGCGTAGGAGATGACGTTGAGGTCATGTAGTCGGGTGACGTGGGCGAGTGGTGCCATGTAGATGTTAAACAGCGTTGGGCTAAGGGAAGAGCCATGGGGTACGTCGCAGATGATCTCAGTGGCTTCAGGGCAGAAGGGCGGAGGCGGATGTTCTGTGTTTTGCCGGAGAGGAAAGAGGTGGTCTAGTCCAGGGCCTTCTCTTGGATCCCGGTGTCGTGGAGGCATGTTCGTAGTGTGCGGTGGCTGACTGTGTCGAAGGCGACTGACAGGTCCAGAAGGATGAGGGCTGCTTTTTCTCCATTGTCTAGCAGGGTCCTGATGTCATCGGTGACGGCGATGAGGGTAGTTTCGGTGCTGTGGTTGCTGCAGAACCCGGATTGGGAAGGGTCCAGGATTTTGTTCTCCTTGAGGTAGTGGGTCAGTTGTTTGTTCACGGTCTTCTCGATGACCTTCGACGGGAGCAGGGAGATGGGCTGTAAGTTCTTGAGGTCCTTGGGGTCCACCTTGGGTTTTTTGAGTAATGTGGTGATCTCTGCATGTTTCCAGCTCTCTGGGAAGGTTGCTGTTTCAAAGGAGATGTTGTTGATTTTCCGGAGGTATGGTGCGATGGCTGTGCTGGTTTTGTTGCAGATGTGGTGTGGGCATCGGTCTGACGGAGATACGGAGTGGATGGAGTTCATGATCTTGGTGGTGTCGTCGTCGGTGATGTTGGTCCAGGTGAGCAGGCGGCTGGTGCGGATGGTGGTCGTGGGGGCGGAGGTCTCGGTGGTTGTCGGGGCGGTCCAGGCATTGAAGCTGTCGTGAATGTTTGTGATCTTGCGGTGGAAGAAGGTGGCCAGTGAGCCGCACAGGTCTTGTGAAGTTGGGACGTCGTTGGTGTTGGAGCTGGGATTGGAGAGTTCCTTCACGATGGTGAAGAGCTCTTTGCTGTTGTGTGCGTTGTTGTCTAGGTTGAGGTGCCGGGTTTTTAGGAACCCCGTGGTGCCAGGGGATAACACCGGAAGACCTCTGAGTTCTCCCTGTTCCGGACCACAGAAACACAGAGTCTTCCAGTTGAAGTCAGAGATCGAGTTTTATTGGGTGCACCCAAGTAACACGTGTCCTAGAAATACGACAACACGGGTCGTATATCCTCAGGAGACTGTTCGTTTTTACAGAACCAGCCTTCTCCTTATATACAGAAATAATAGCTGTAGGCAAGAATTCCTGAGTTTATGATATGGCGATACACATATTTCTACAATAATACAAAGAGCGAAGTCATGTAGGCCAACCCATATTTTAGACGTCCAGTTCGTGATAGATTACCCGGCCAGGCCCGGAACTCCCATCAGATATCGATGAAACCCCAATAAAGCAGGGCACCTCCTAGTCATAAACTGGCCATAAACAAGGAACATGGACAGGTGTGTGTGTGTAGAAAACATGGTCGGTATGTAGTGAATGGTTTGTGGCATGTTATGCATTGATGCTATCTTATTCGGCCACTGGGCGAGGAGCTGCCCAAACAGGTTCGGCTGGAGGCAATGGAGTCAGTTGGGACAGGTCAGGGGGAAGTCAGGGAAGGTGGACGTGTCCTTTTAGATCAAGCTCGACCTTACTCAATTGACTTATATGAGGGCAAGACACAAGATGGATGCTGTTCACAAAATGGAGTCTAAGGGTTCGGAACGGAAACTATGATTTAAGGGTGTTGGCATCCCCCAATCATGACGCAAATGCATAGGGATGATGTCCTAATCATTATCGGTCTGTCGACACCAAATTCGTCATGGTACGTTGATATTTTGTGGCACGGGTATTGGACCTCGATACCGGGATAACAGCAGGGTCCAGAATTTCAGAACCACAGACCCTCCTTTTGCCCTCATATTAGGCAATAACTCATGTTAATCTGAGTCCAAATCTGTATAAATGAATTCGTGGAGATGCTGCTGTAGCATCATTCTGTTGCTCAGTTCGTCCCTTGACACAGGCTTCCTTACACACGGAGTAGCACAGAGGCCACATAGTGCAGGAGCGCACTGTATACACAGGCAGAACATAAACAGAAGCGCTAAAATCATCCCAATGAAGATCAGTGTTTTCCATCCCCAGGCAGTGATCAGTTCCCAGAACCACCCTAGCAGGGACCAATCCCCTTTTTCCACGTGAAGGGAACCAGATATTTCGTGTAGTTTGGAGATGGCCTGGTACACTGTCGGTGCATTATCAGGGATGAAAATGCAGCAACTGGATTGGATCACTCTACATACACCACCACGGTCTGCAAGTATGATATCTAGGGCAACCCGGTTCTGAAGGGTCATAAGTCGATCCGACTGAAGCTCAGCTGTTAAGTTGCCAAGGGCTCCGGCCGTTTCGGTCACGGCGGATTCAACTATCCTCGATAACTGGCGAATGTTCCTGCTGTTCACCATAGGCCCCCAAAATGGCAGAAAACCCTTTGCGAAGTCTGCAAATTCCTGACCCGCAGTGTCGTCTTGACTCACGACACCCCTAGCTGTTCTTGTCCGATGGTAATCTGCCCTGGCCGTGTAGGTGGGTGGCAGCAGAAATGAGATGAAACACGTGCCCGAGAAGTTAGGGGGCAACCATGTATAGGCTTTGTCATGGCAGACGAAATAGGTGCCTTTAGCTGCCAAGAATAGAGGGGAAGTTCGGGAAGCGAATACATACGTTTCAGTGCATACGCTCTTCCCTATTTGTGCTTTGGGATCCCTGCCGATACCTTGCAGACATAAGTGACCTCGGTGGGGCACTATCCAAACTGGGCGGGAGTTCTTTGCTGTCTGGCACTTACTCAAGGAAACCCCATATTTAGTTACGTTCCAACGACTGTATGGAGTGAGTTCATCTTTAGGAATCGCTTGATATGTGTCAATATCCCTACTCATATTTCTTATCCCTGCCACGAGTGCCTTGTTGCTGGAATCGCTCTCAGTGGAACGGGGCGGGTATGGTTCTAGGGCGAACAGGAACATGCTCTGAAAAGCCCACAGAGAACCATAATAACTGAATGGCAGGATGAAGTATGGGATACCCTTATCAGTTGTGTGCGGCATGAGTCCGCATATCCAACAGTTCGATGTGTTCATTATGGACTGGTGTTGGTGTAGGAGTTGGATGAATGAGTTATTTATAAATTCGAGTCTTCTGGCAGACTCGTGTTCAGGTAGAGGGTGAAAGGAGTGTGGAGAGATAGTAGGAGGAGGTGTGGGCCGAGTGTCATTTGCAAAGGTAACTTGAAATATGAATAGAGTATAGCCAATCAAGAACAGCGTTATGCTACACAACATTAAAATACATATTATCAGAAACCTTTTTCTGGCCAGTACTGTGCATAATTGCCTTTTAAAGTTCGTGAATCTAGCAGGTCTCTCTACCCTCGGAAACTCCATCCTCTAGTTGCTGCCCGCGGTGGGAGATTGATTCTGCCAGGGAGTGCGCTCTGTCCAGTCCGGGGTAACTCCCTTGGACCAACCAGAACCGTTGACCTAAACGTCCCCAGCTGCACTCCCCAGACTTCAACCGCGACCCTAGCAGCAGAACCGGATGGCGGTTCGAAAATCAAAAAATGAGCAAGTTCCCTGGGCGAGAGAGCTGAAAAATCAAAAATAGTTCTTGGGGGAAAGGAAAATCGCATTAATTTGCCTTTTTTTTTTATTAGTCTCTTTGTCTCGACCTTAGATTATATCGTTGTTTCCCAGGTACGGTGTGGTCTTCAAACAATGTCTCAGGTTCTGTAGTGTCCAACTGCATTGACGGTGGCACAAGTCCTTGTAAAATACGATCACTCTCCTTTGCGGTACCAGTTCCTTTCAGACATGCATCGCTGAAAGGGACGAAGCGAGGTATGGACTCTGTCTCGGAGTCGGCAATTCCTTCCTTGACCCACCGGTCATATGGAAGGGGCAGAGGGACCCGTTTACAATGGGTCCCGTGGATCTAGTTCTTCTTTCCTTCCACCCGAACGACTGATCTCGTGGAAAGAAGGACAAGGTATGGTCCGGTCCACCTGGGCTGTCCGTTGTTCGTGCGCTGAAAATTCCGCACCAGCACCCAGGTGCCGGGTTCGATGGAGTGACCTGGATCATCAGAGGCTGGTGGAGAGGAACTGTGAACCTGTTGGTGTAAAACACGCAATTTAGTTGTTAATTCGCACAAATAGTCAATCAGTACAGGGTGCTCTATTTCGCTGAGTTTCTTTGGCCTTGGCACGCCCCAGACATTGGCTGGGCGGCCAAACACTATTTCATGGGGGCTAAGTCCTAATCTGGAATGGACAGTCGTTCTGGTAGACAGGAGTGCTAGAGGCAAGGCGTCAGGCCATTTAAGACCTGTACTGGCTTGGATCTTGGCTAGTTTGAGTTTTAACGTGCCATTGTAGCATTCCACTAATCCAGCTGATTGGGGGTGATTTGCAGCGTGGAATTTCTGGTGTATGCCTAGACACTCACACACTCTCCTCATCACTCGTCCCACGAATTCACTTCCATTATCACTCCAGACGATTCTAGGCATACCGAACCTAGGGAAGAATTCCTTGACAAGGGCTTTGGCAGTTGACAAGGCGGTGTTGTCCTTAAGGGGATACTCTTCCACCCACCTGGAGAAGGCGCAAACAACAACGAGCACATATTTCAGATTGTTGCACCTCTCCATGTGGATGAAATCGAGCTGCAAAACCTCGAACGGGTACGTTGGAGGCGCAAAATGACCAGCTGGAGTTGGGGTTCCCCTACCGGGATTGTGCTTCAAACACACCATACAGTTTCTGACCACATTCTCTGCACATTTTGGGATATTACTATTCTGCCATACTGGGGCCAATAGTTTACAGATTCCTTTCGTACTGATGTGCGCAATTCCATGGGCCATTGTTACCACTGCAAGTACATATGCGTTAGGTAATAGCCATCGCTGGTGTTCTGACAATTCGACCCAACAACCATTCGCATCTAATCTACCCTTGCTTTCTCTCCATTCATTCACCTCTTTCTCAGTGGCCTCAGATTGCATAGTTTTCACGCTTTCAATGGTGTCCTCACACATACCCACATCGGTAATCCATCTAGCGGGACCTACAACGTACATCCGACTCATTGTGTTCCTTGCAGTCTCTTTCGCAACCTCGTCTGCAAATGCATTCCCACGGCCGACATCATCTTGAATCTTTCGGTGTGCACTGCATTTCACAATTGCAACTTGTAGTGGCAAGGTCAGTGACTCGAGGAGCTCATTAACTAGCTGACCATGTTGTATCTTTGCACCATGCGACGTCAGGAACCCACGTTCACGCCACAATCTCCCAAAACTGTGAGCCACGCCAAAGGCGTATTGGCTGTCAGTGTACACATTCACTCGCTTTCCTTTCGCCAACACACATGCTCTTGTAAGTGCGATTAGCTCTGCGGCTTGCGCGGAATTGTGGGAAATGCGCGTGGTCTCTATAATGGTGTGTAATGTCGTTACGGCATATGCTGCAGTCGTATCACCATTCGGCAACTTGAAACATGAACCATCAACCCATAAAGTATTATTGCATTCAGGAAGGGGAGTGTCCTGTAAGTCTACTCTCCCTTTGGTTTCTTCTTCTGTCCTAAAGCAGCAGTCATGTTTTTCAACCTCGTCTGTCTCTGCCGGGATGGGTAGTAGCGTAGCGGGGTTGAGTGTATCACACCTCTTTATGTGAATGTGACTCGCTAACAGTGTTAGTTCGTAACTGGACAGTCGAGCGCTAGTAAGATGTTGTGTCTTCGTCCTGTTTAGCAAAATGTCTACTGCATGCGGGACCATAACGATCAGAGTGTTATTCATGACTAACCCAGCGGACTGCCGAATGCAGACAGCCGCTGCGGCGGTGGCCCTCAGACAACTTGGTAGTGCCCGAGCCACAGGATCTAGAGTCGCTGAAAAATACGCGCATGGGCGCTGTTTGTCCCCAAAGTATTGTGTTAGGACTGATAATGCACAACCTTCCTTCTCATGGACATATAATGTAAAAGGCTTACTGTAGTTGGGGTTTCCCAACACAGGAGCCGAACACAATGCATCACGCAACTCGTGGAAACTTGTCTGACAATCTTCAGACCAGGGCATGGGATTGGGCGTGTCTTTACAGAGTAGTGCCAGCAAGGGTTTAGCCAGTAGTGAGAAATTCGGTATCCATTGTCTACAGTACGATGTAATGCCCAAGAAGGCCCGAACCTCTCTCTGTGTCCTCGGGGCACTCAGTTCTGCAATTGCCTGTATTCTTTCTGGTGTCAGTCTCCTTCCCTCCTTCGATAAGATGTGACCTAGGTAGGTCACTTCTTGTCGACAAAATTGCAGGTTTGAAAGAGAGACTTTGTGCTTCATGTCACATAAGTGACTCAATAACGACAATGTAGCGCGCTTGCAAATTTCTTCAGTGTCTGCAGCGATCAGCAGATCGTCGACATACTGAATCAGAGTTGAACCATCAGGTAGAACAATCATGTCTAGTTGTGTTTTCAGGGCCTGACTGAATATTGATGGGCTTTCGCAGTAGCCTTAAGGAGCGCGCTTGAAGCGGAAGCTTCGTCCTCCTAAATTGAAGCCAAAAATATCTCTACTCTCCTCAGCAATCGGGATGCTGAAGAAAGCGTTCTTCAGGTCAATCACCGAAAACCAAGTGGCAGAAGCTGGAACCATTGTCAATAAGGCAGTAATGTCGGGGACAACTGGAAACTGTGGGATAACCACCTTATTCACTTCTCTAAGGTCAATCACAAACCTGTACACAGGGGGCTGTGAAGGATCGGTACGCTTTAAGATGGGCAAAACAGGACTGTTACAAACGTTGCCTGTTGTTTCTTCGATGACATCTTTCTCGATCAGATCATAAATAATCGTCAACAACACCTTTTCGCATTCGCTAGATATTTTGTATTGGGGAATACGTGGCAACCTAACGTTGGCTTTCAATGTTATGACATACGGTGCTATCTCCAAACGGCCTACATCATTGGAACCATTAGCCCATAGTATATCCGGAAGAGACGACAATTCAGTTGGAACATTTTCCTTTGACAAATACATTGGAGAAATGACTTTCTTACCTAACATAAGTTGTACTCCCAAGGGAGAACAGTACAAAGTCGCATATAACCTCTTTAGTAAATCCAAACCTAACAAATTTTCACCGCAACCTGTTGTAAGAATGAGGGGTGCTTCTAACTCGCATGGGCCAACAGAAATGGACATGGGACTAGAGATCGGGTTTCTAACAGGGGCGCCAGAGAAACCTACTGAAACATTCATTTCGCCAGACAAAGGTGCGCCAGGAAGTTTCGAGTGCATAATAGAACTTTTTGTAGCACCAGTATCCAGCAGAAATGGCTCTGACACTCCTGAGGTAATCACCTCGATATAAGGTCCATTCTGATCTACTGGAACTGAAACAACTCCCTCTCTTTGTTCGTGGCTGTCCTAGCAATTATTACCCTCATTCTCGTGTTCGGTGTAATAGTCGTCAGCATAGTACTGAGCTGACCTAGACGATGCATTATTCTGTTGGTCAAAGCTGTTCATGGAATTCTGAGGCGGAAAAGAAGTTGTATTCTGGGTGAAATTTCCACGGCCCCTACCCCTAGGAGCATGTTGAACACCTCTACCCCTTATACCTGAAACACCGTTTAAACGTTGCGCAAGAGCCGGACAATTACCTTTGAAGTGACCCTCTTCCTTGCAATATGCACACTGATTCGGGCCATACGGAAGACGCTGATGGGAAAACTCGTTTCCTTGCGTGTTTCTCGAATACTGCTGTGGTTGTTGATAATTGGGTTGACTAGCCGTGCGAGGCGGATAGGCCTGCTGGAAAAGAACTTTAGTTTTTAAGTCTTTCGTCTTTTTGTCTACCTTATCTAGCTCGTCTTTGTGCCTATTTTCATAGTACTGGGCTGTAGCTAAAATCTGCGCTGACGTGGAGACAGCCCAAGCACTTTCTGAATCTTTCAGTTTATTACACAGTTCAGGAAGCATATTATGTACAAATTTGTCTACAAACAATCTTTGACCACCCTCGGTAGCCATATCCTGACCACTATGATCGGTGAAAGTCTCCTCGAATCTCGTGAAAAAGTCAGACACATTCTCATCTTTCTTCTGCTTGCACGCAGACAGCTTGTCCCAATTTACGCGTAATTCAGGCATTAATCTTTTCATGTACGCGATAATCCTACCGGGAAGTTCGGCTATTAACGGCTCAGGTTTAGAACCACCGACTTGTGTAGCGGTAATATTAGCCCATGAGTCACCTAGTTCTTGATCATGATCTGTATGACGAATTTTACTCCATAAAGGATGCGGAACAACATTCCCGAACAACATGTCTACGTCCGCTAAATTCATTATACATGAGCTGGCAGTCTGCGATAACTCCTTATAATACCCAGTCGGATTTTTACGGGGATCAGGTAGTGTCTGCTTGAGTGCTAAAACTTCGGATCTTTTCCAGGGGACATGTACCCATACACGCTGAAAATGTGGCATAATTGGTGGATTTACATTCGCATCACCTTCCCTCCAAACTGGAGGAACCTCTCTCATGGGGTACTGTCTCGCTTTTTTCCTACCTGATACGTCGTCTTCGTACAATGATCTAGAGACGTTTCCCTTACTCCTATAAGAAAACAATAAATCTATCGCTTTCTCAACATCGGCACCTATAATCATACCCTCATGGAACTTAAAACGCATACGCCATAATTCGTTCATTTTGCGTTTGGGATCATTTGTCTCCAAATCTTCACACAGATATACACACATCTCTTCGAATACGTATCTCTGAGTGGGTGCATCCCATTGACGGAAAACTTCCATAACAGACTGAACATCATATCTAACAGTGTCCGTAATCCATTTGCGTGCTAGCTCATTCAGCACTTCTCTTTCCTCGTAATCAGGCAGCTGACTACGTAACTGTCTACGTTCTGTTTTAGGGGTCGTTCTAGGCGACCCAAAGAAAGGTGAAAACAGATCAGTGACAGTACTTGCCACTCTCTGTCTAATAGAAGGAGGAGCTTGCGGAGGGGTAGATGCGTCGGAAAAGACATGCTGATGCAAAGAAGAAGTCGAAGCAATAGCAGAGGAAGTTGAAGCAGTGGCAGACGTAGTATCATAGGGAACAGTTGGAGCTGTAGGCAAAGTGGTAGAAGTAGATGGAGTATGTAGCAAAGGCGGCGGCCCTTGAGAAGGAGCGCCGGAGAAGTAGAAACCAGCTGAAGAGGAGCTGGCGTTTGTGCAAGAGCTGTGTTTCGTGCGCCGGGGCGCGGTATAATAAAATGCTTTGGGGGTGCGGTAGCGTCTAACGCATACGGTGGCGGTGAGCTTAATAAGTGGGACATTAATGGATCTTTCTCAGATGTTCCTTTTGAACCTTGTCCCTTATCTGGTAACATTGGGTAGCATTTATCCACTGCTAGTTTCGTGCTCCTAAGCACTTGTTCGCTTTCCTGCTCTTCCTCGTTATCCCTGTATGCAACGGCAGCTTGCACCATCGACATCCCTCTTTTATTCCTTTTTGCTAATTTTATTTCTTTCTGTTTGGCTTCTTTGCGCCATAAGCGAAAAGAGTCAAACATCGCCGGCCGGGCTTTTTTCTTGAACAATTTGACCTCGATGTTATCTAATATTTCTGAGTCAAAACTACCATATTGGGGCCATTTTAGAACACCATCCTTGCGGGTGTATTTTATCCACACTTCATTATATGTGATAGGACCTACGCCATGTTTTACGTATAACTCATATGTTAGAGTTCCAATCGGAGGAACCGGACAGGAATCCCCTAATCGGGAGTCCTTACTACAACCAAGACAAAACAAGTTTCCAAGTCTGCTAAAACCAGGCATCTTTGCTCACTAGTCTAGCTTCAAACTTCAAAGGGTTTATCGATTACAATATTTCTCGTGAATACACGAGTCCTTCGGCTTTGGGGCTTGCAAGTACCAAATCAAAAGCATATCTCAAGGATACCAAAAACTAAGGATCAAACTAAGGTCTGGGAGACGCTCCACTTATACTTAACTGAAGTATTTGAAGATCGATGACGTCACTAGAAGACTCGTCTATCGTTTCGCTCTACCAAGGATCACTGGGTCCAAAACAGGGCGATAGTCAGGGCAGCAGTCCTTCGCAGCCGTCGGGATGCGGGGAACCTCGCAGCAAAGACCTTCGGAACCACGTCGACATACAGGGGTCGCTGAAGTGGCTGGCCATCCTCTGGAATTTTCACACGAAGCTCCTCACGAACATCTGGCTTGGACCGTCGCCGCTTGATACCGCCCCGAGTTGGGCGCCAACTGAGGTGCCGGGTTTTTAGGAACCTGGTGGTGCCAGGGGATAACACCCGAAGACCTCTGAGTTCTCCCTGTTCCGGACCACAGAAACACAGAGTCTTCCAGTTGAAGTCAGAGATCGAGTTTTATTGGGTGCACCCAAGTAACACGTGTCCTAGAAATACGACAACACGGGTCGTATATCCTCAGGAGACTGTTCGTTTTTACAGAACCAGGCTTCTCCTTATTTACAGAAATAATAGCTGTAGGCAAGAATTCTTGAGTTTATGATATGGCTATACACATATTTCTACAATAATACAAAGAGCGAAGTCATGTAGGCCAACCCATATTTTAGACGTCCAGTTCGTGATAGATTACCCGGCCAGGCCCGGAACTCCCATCAGATATTGATGAAACCCCAATAAAGCAGGGCACCTCCTAGTCATAAACTGGCCATAAACAAGGAACATGGACAGGTGTGTGTGTGTAGAAAACATGGTCGGTATGTAGTGAATGGTTTGTGGCATGTTATGCATTGATGCTATCTTATTCGGCCACTGGGCGAAGAGCTGCCCAAACAGGTTCGGCTGGAGGCAATGGAGTCAGTTGGGACAGATCAGGGGAAAGTCAGGGAAGGTGGACGTGTCCTTTTAGATCAAGCTCGACCTTACTCAATTGACCTATATGAGGGCAAGACACAAGATGGATGCTGTTCACAAAATGGAGTCTAAGGGTTCGGAACGGAAACTATGATTTAAGGGTGTTGGCATCCCCCAATCATGACGCAAATGCATAGGGATGATGTCCTAATCATTATCGGTCTGTCGACACCAAATTCGTCATGGTACGTTGATATTTTGTGGCACGGGTATTGGACCTCGATACCGGGATAACAGCAGGGTCCAGAATTTCAGAACCACAAGGTGGTCTTTGAAGAAGGCCCTTTTTGCAGATCTGATGAGGTGATGGTGTCTGCGGGTGGCGTTCTTGTGGGCTGCATAGCTGTCTGGTGTTTGTTCACGCATCCATTTCTTCTTCAGTTTTCGGCATGTCTGCTTGGAGGCCTTAAGGTCTTCAGTGAACCAGCTGGCTTTCTTGCTGGTGTGGCTGTTGGAGGTTCTTTTGAGCGGGGCGAGGGAGTTGGTGCAATTGTCGAACCACTGTCAGAGGTTGCGGGTGGCGTTGTCGGGGTCGGTGGGGTCAGCGGGTGGGCTCTGGGCGAGGGAGGTGGTTAGCTGGTCTTCGGTGACTATGCTCCAGCAGCGGCGGGGCATCTGTTGGGTGATTTGGTGCATGGTGGGCTTCTTGAAGGTGAAGTGGATGCAGCGATGGTCGGTCCAGTGGAGTTCGGTGGTGTGGTTGAAGGAGACTTGGGGGCTTGCAGAGAAGATGGGGTGGAGCGTGTGGCCGGCTGAGTGGGTGGGTGTTGTGACGACTTGTCTGAGTCGGAGGTTGGCTAGGTTGTCGATCAGGGTGGTGGAATTGGTGTCGTTGTTGTTCTCGAGGAGGAAGTTAAGGTCACCGAGGAGGATGTAGTCCATGGAGGCGAGGGCGTGTGTGCTGATGAAGTCGGCGATAAAGTCGCTGAACTGAGGTCGGGGTCCGGGGGGTCTGTAGATCAGAGTTCCTCTGAGGATGGTGTTGGGATCGGTGTGGATCTGGAAGTGCAGGTGTTTGGTGGTGCTGATGGTGTCGTTGGTGTTGGTCGAGACTCTGAGAGTGTTCCTGTAGACGATGGCAATTCCTCCTCCTACTCCGTTGGTTCGGTTCCTGTGGGTGATCTTGTAGCCTTCCGGTACAGCTATGGTGATGTTGGGTGCCGAGGAGGCGTTCATCCAGGTCTCTGTCAGGAAGGCGACATCCGGGGAGGTTGAGTCGAGTAGGTCCCAGAGTTCAACGGCGTGTTTGCGGGCTGAGCGGGTGTTGAGGAGGATGCATCTGAGGTAGTTGGGTTCTTTCCTGGTGGTGGCTTGGCGGGGCAAATGCTGGTGAAGCTGCAGTTCGGTCAGGGGAAAGTTCCATGGGTGCGCTTCGGGGCGGCCAGATAGCCGGTGTGTGGTCATTCGGTGTTAAGTGCGTGGAGGGTGCTGGCATCATAGTGGTGGTGGGCATCATGGTGGTGGCGGGGGCCAGAGGTTCTGGCGCTGGGTGCAATCCAGGCCCAGACGGGCGCCGACGGGCTTGCCTGAGGCGCACCTGTTGCGAGCGCCCGCTGCGAGCGTCCTCTGTGCGGCCTCCATATAAGGGGAGTTGGGAGGGAGGCACAGCTGGGAGGCGGGAGGCGGGCGGCGAATGAGTGAGCAGGTGGGCGGGGCCGCAGGGACGCAGTGGCGGAAAGAGCGGGAAAAGGGTGGGTGATGGACGGTGGGCGGGGGGAACAGAAGGTAAGTTGGGCACAGAATTAGCATGGGGGAACAAGGAAGGAGAAATAACAGCATGTTATAACAGGGCAGATACAATCAAGGAAGGAGAAAGAACGACACGTTACAACAGAGAGAGGAAAGAAGGCAGGTTACAGCAGGACAAGTACAGTTAAGCAGACTGCAGACCAATCAGTGCAGCAGAGTGAGCACCAGTACACCGAGGCAGTGCATCGGCGTGGGGAGCGACCTGCCTGCAAGCAGGGTCAGAGGTTGAGTGTAAGCAGGGCTTGAGGAAGTACATAAAGGCAGAAGGACAGTGCCTGTGTCTGGGGCCCCCTCAGCAGCCCTCCCTAACTTCACCAGCATCCTTCCTCCACTGAGCTGTGCCAAAGTCCAGCTCACCCACCTACCAGCCCCCCAACAACGCTCTCCACTCAGGGGACTCTAGAATGCCTGGTTCCCCCAGAGCAAGCACGGTCTAGATTCATTCTTCCTTCAGCTGTGACAACCTTTTCTAAAAGCGAAGCCCTTTGCAGTGAGACCTGTTTCTGAAGTCCTGAATTCACTCAAAGTCAGCCCTGTGCAAAATGTATATTTTGCAAGAATGATGTGCAACAACCTCTGAGTATCTTCACCTTGAATCCCCTGATACTCTCAAAGCATTGCAAGCATTGACAGGATTCCTGGACTTTGGACACATTTCCATCCTATGCAGGGAGAACAGGACCTTTAAACAATTGATTACTGCTCCCTTTCTGTCACAGATTGGACAGAAGAGCATGCTCACATTCTCAAAGATTGGGAGAGGCATGATAGCATCAGACATTTGCAAATACAAGGCAATGCAATCAGTTTGGTTATAAGAATAGTCTCTAGCCAATCAGCATTCAACCTGCCTTCTGTAATAAAGGACAAACCCCCAGATGCATCAACAACCCTATTTGCTGATTCCTTAATAGCGAAAAATACCCATTCGCTATTAAGGAATTGCAAAATGGAATGCATCAAGAAATAACTTAAAACATAGCGATTTCTTAGAATTCCTTAATTGCGACTCGCAAATTGAAACTATTCTCACTGCTGTCTAAAGTGCTCTCAGTAAGAAGTGACCACTGCACCAAGAAAGAATGAACTGTAGCAGCGCATACGTAGATGCTGCCACCAAAGCATGCGGTCCCAATGCTGTGTGTTACATGTGCGCAGGGTGCAATGCGCCACGCGTTAGCCCATTTCAGATGTAGAACTTAAATAGGGCCATGCACTGCAAATACAGGAGTGTTCACAATACCAACAGGTCCTGTTAAATTTGAGCATTGAGAAGTTAACATCAAGCATACACGTGTGCAGAGCTGAGGCGACAACTGCTCAAATGACACTTTACTTAGGTCAAACGCCACATTTTGTTTTCTGGGATACAATGTTGATTTAAGGCATTGGGAGGCCCATGACTGCACAGACTCCAGAGGGAAGACATTAAAAGCTGGACAGCTTACAGCCCTCACAACTGTCTAGTAAACAAGAGTGCAGCCAGAAACAGAAAGTGGCCTCACTTTTCCCCATATCCGAATGACAGTGAGTGAGTAAGTGAAGTGAGTGAATGAGGCACTCATTCGGATGCTCCCCCGAAGGAATTTTGAAAATGCTAAATGGTGAATTTTACACCATTTTTCTCAATGCATTTTGTCATCCATCCGTTCATCCTTCTCTCCATGCGCCCTTCTTTTTTTTCATCCACTCACCATTCCGTTCTTCTTTAACCCGTTGCGTACCGTTCCGTCACGAGCCTCGGGTGGGCTGTGCTGGTGACGGAACAGTTCCGTCACGGCCCGCTCGCCGCGCCTGCGTGGCGGGAATTCCGCGCCTGTGCTGAGCGGTCTATTAGGCGGGCGGGGCCATGACGGAACCGTTCCGTCACAAGCACAGCCTACCCGAGGCTTGTGACAGAGCGGTTCCGTCACGAGTACGGGAGCGCCACCCGGCCCCCCTCAGCGCTGCAGCGGAATTGCCACCGCAGCTAAGGGGTTAATCAGTCAATGCATCCATCCATCCATCCACCCATCCATCTATCCGTCCATCCATCCATCCATCCGTCCATCCATCCGCCCATCTGTCCATCTATCCGTCCATCCATTCATCCATCCATCCACCCATTTGTCCATCCATCCATCCTTCCGTGCATCTATCTGTCCATCCATCCATCCATCTGTCCATCCATCTGTCCATCCATCTGTCCTTCCATCCGTCCATCCATCTATCCGTCCATCCATCTATCCGTCCATCCATCCATCCATCCATCCATCCATCCATCTGGGATGACAAAGATTGAGGGGCATATTACCAAGCAATAGCGATAATTATCGCTATTGCTTGGTTAGAGAGAAAATTTTACCGCTACGTTGCGGCGATTTTTACCGCAGATAAACCTTGGTATTACCAAGGTTTATCGCAAATGCGATAAAAAACGGCCGCAATGCATGAATATCGCTGAAAAGTCAGCGATATTCATGCATTACCGAGCTAATGCTCTTAGCCATGTTATCCACCTCCCATTGGATAACATGGCTAAGAACTGCTCAGGGGCAGGTGTTAGCTTTTGGAGATATTCGCGCTTAGCGCGAATATCTCCAAAAGTTGGTAATAGGAGATAGCGATGTTAGCGACTGTTTCCAGTCGCTAACATCTTGGCACGCCCACTTTGCATGTCATTAGTGATAAATATCACTGACATGCAAAGTGGGGCCCAAGATGGTCGCTATCTCCTACTAGCTGTCGCTAACTGGTGTTAGCGACAGCTAGGTAATAGGGAGATAATTTTATCTCCGCTTTCTTGGCTTTTAAAGCCAAAAAAGCGGAGATAAACCCCCTTGATAATATGCCCCTTAGTTTCTTTGAGTGCTAGTGCAAAGAGTTGACAACTGGGCTGTGAAGTGCGTGCTTTGTCATGTAAAAGAAAAATTGCATTACATACGTTCTGGTATTACTAAAATCTACCCTTTGAAAGCACCATTTTATCATAAAACTCTTTACACATTTTGTATCCGTCTATCTTATTCTGCGTGTAATGAAGTAGAAAATAATGACACATATTCACATTGCTTTCTGTCAAAGGCGGTGACCTCAAAGCACTAAAAATACACAAGTTACTTTTCTCCACTGCACCTACCATGATTGAATTCTGTGGCCCTCTGGTTACAGACAGAGACCTCTGCAGTGCATTAACTAATAGAAGTTTCATAATGTACTACAGTGCATTTACCACTGAGTAACAACTTTTTAAATTTATTTTTCATTTAAGCTGCCTATTATTTTATATGAAGCCACCTGATGGTGACAGATCTGAAACACGTACAGAATATTTTGGGGCTTCTTTGTGAGAGGCTTGCACCACAAGAGCGCCACTTTTTATATGCTCCAGCAGTGCAAGCATCGCAACCATACCTATGAGGCGGAGCAAAGTCACCCTGAGCGGCTTCACAAGGCCTTGTAGATACGGAGTAGGAGAAAGCAGCGTTGCCTCACTCTGCATCAAGGAGGCATTCCATGGGCGGTTCCCACGCAACGCCCATGGATTTTGATACTGTCCGAGAGTTACAAATTCACGTAAACCTGGGACAGCGCCCAAACCTCACGCCTCCCCAGCGGAGGCGTAACGAGGAGGAATGTTTTCAGTTCTCCTCCTTTCTTTCTCTTTCCATGTGTGCTGTATTCTGCAGCTCTCATAGGAAGAGGAAAAGACCTCTCAGGATTGTTCTTGTGAAGGAGAGTGGCCCCTTCCTGCGTAAAAACAATCCTGCCTATGTTGGTGGGAGGCAGCGATTTCTGCGCCAACGCAAGGGGAAAGGACAGGAATGCACCGTATTTCATGAATACGGTACATCCTGTCCTTTCACATTGGCGTAGGGCAGTGCAGCAAGGAGACTTGCGTCACTGTCCTGCACCAATTCCTCACTAATGAACCCCTTTGTTTTTAGCCACACCTTTGACCTCGCCCCCACGCTCACTGACCTTTGGTTTGATAAACACTGTTTAATATTATTTCCCCATCGTGAAAATGGTTTGCGGTGGGAATTGGGGGCGTTTATGGTTGTCGATAGTTGCCGATGATGAGGAGTACCAGGTTCTAGAACGTTTTGTCAGGAGGAGGTCCTTATGCCTAAAACACTTTGACGAGAGTGTCCGGCATCAAAATGTTTGAAGACCTCTGTGATAGAGGGTAGAGCAGCAATGCCCTCGCACAAGAGGATGTCCCGGTCCGAACCCCTTAACCCCTTGGCTGCGGGGCTGATTCCCCTGCTGTGCTGGGGGGTGGGGGGCACGCACAGCACCCCGGTGCTCATGACGAGCTCAGCTCGTCATGAGCCACGGTTCTCGTGTGCTCATGACGAGCTGAGCTCGTCACGGCCACACCCGTTTTCATAGAACGTTCAGCAGAGCAGGGGAATTAGCCCCGCGTGCGAGCGATCTAACGGCTGTGACGAGCTCAGCTCGTCATGAGCACACGGGAACCGTGGCTCATGACAAGCTCAGCTCGTCATGAGCACGGGAGGGGTTAAAGACCAACCAATGCTCAAGCACAGATTATTTAAATGGTTGATAATAAAGCAATATTGCCCTCCGCACACCCTCTAGAATAAATAAATGAGCTTAACAAATATTTACAGTGGTTCAGCATTGGTAACTCAAGAGATTCAGAATCAGACTTTTCAAAGACTGTCCCTTTGAATTAAAAAATGGCTGCAGAATTAAATAAAAATTAGAAGAAACTGTACTAGAAACTCCGTTACAGAGTATGGTATAGAGCTAGATATAAAAACTGTATTGCATGTATGTTTTGATTTTTACGAATGCTGATTTTGCTTCTGATTTGGCTGATTATACTCGTTTGTTGTGCCAATGGTGCATGTTGAATACATTACAAAACTCAAATATTCAGATATAGCTGTTCAAATATTAAATTACTTTTTGGAGAAAATTCACAGATTCACTAGAAGTGTGTCTCCGTAAGCTATAACAGGCACACAAC
This sequence comes from Lissotriton helveticus, assembly GCF_964261635.1. NCBI lineage: Eukaryota > Metazoa > Chordata > Amphibia > Caudata > Salamandridae > Lissotriton > Lissotriton helveticus. Next base: position 32,649,666 of record NC_136059.1, on the reverse strand, counting down.
ATAGGGGCTTATCTACAAGGAGTTAACACCACCAGAACATCACTTTTTCCGATGTTCTGGTGGCGTTAAGTCCTTCGCCTTATTTACAAGGCGGTGTTAAGCCTCTTAACATGGCTTAACGCTACCTTGTAGATGATGCCCCTGCTCATGCAGCACTTAGCATGAAAGGGACGGACAATGTGAGTTGCAGGGGGCGTTCTGCCGCAACACCCATCGATTTTTGACACAGCCCCAGATTTATAAGTTATGGGACAGCGTCAGACGTATCACCAGGGAATACCTGGTTCTTAAGCAGTCAACATTTCTTCTCATATTTTGCTCTTTCCATGTGTGCTGCAGTCTGCAGCAAACATAGAAACAGGGACTTGCCTGTAAAGATTGCTTCCTGCACATAAACAATCCCCCCTGCAGTGCAGGCACCCTTGCAACATGGCGCCAGGGTGCCTGCGCTGGCACTAGGCAGCTTTTTTAGCGCCAGCGGTAGGGGAAACACAGGGGTGCACTTCATTCTTGTAAATACGGTGCATCCCTGCATTTTGAAACTGAAGGAGCACGGCGGTACCAATTTTTGGGTAACACCGCGCTCCGCCTGTTTCTCGTAAATATGCCCCATTGTGTCTACCAGGAGGACTTCGAATTTCAAGGGCTCATTTACAAGCCCCTTGTGCCGCCAGTGCGTCTCTTTTATGTGATCAAAAGTGACGCACCGGCGGCACAAGAGGCTTCTAAATAAGCCCCTCAGATTTTAGGTCCTGCAGAAACTGTGCAACAGTCCCACAGCTCTCACCTAGCATCCTACCTGCAGGCCGCTACGCCAGTGATTCGAACATAAATGCAGTGAAGGAATTGGTTCTTGATCCACAGTTGCATACTCCCATTTTAGATGCTCACCCACATCTCACTACGAGTAATTACCCGCTTAACTGCACCGGATGACAAGTTGACATTCACTCATTTGCAGAGGATGTCAGCCAATCGTCCAAGGCACTCTGAAAAAATTGGTTCTGGTGCGCCAAAAGGTTTTTTTTTTTATAAAGTCAAAGGGGCATATTACCAAGATTAAGCGATAATTATCGCTTAACATGGTTAGCGTCAATATTATTATCGCCGAGCTCCGCCGATTTTTATTGCAGATAAACCTTGCTATTATCAAGGTTTATCTCAAAAGCGATGAAAATCGGCTGAAATGCATGAATATCACTGAAAAGTCAGCGATATTCATGCATTATCGAGCTAATGCTCTTAGCCATGTTATCCACCTACCATTGGATAACAGGGCTAAGAACTGCTCAGGGGTAGGTGTTAGCTTTTGGAGATATTCGCCAATTTCCAAAAGTACGCCTTTGTAGGTAATAGGAGATAGCGATGTTAGCGACTGTTTACAGTCGCTAACATCTTGGCACGCCCACTTTGCATGTCATTAGCGATAAATATCGCTGACAGGCAAAGCGGGCCCCCAAGTCGATCGCTATCTCCTACTAGCTGTCGCTAACTGGTGTTAGCGACAGCTAGGTAATAGGGCGATAAAATTATCGCCGCTTTAGCGGGAAAAATTCCTGCTAAAGCGGCGATAAGGCCCCTGGTAATATGCCCCAAAGTTTGAACATGAGGGAAAGGCTTCCTTGCTGTCCCAAATTTGCTTTTCTGGGTTGCTGTCACATGCAGCATGCACACTGTGCAGATGTTACAGCAAACCAAAGTGAAAGCAGACCACGCCATTAGGTCAGGCAGCCTAACGCTGCATCTGAGCATAGATGAAGGCGGGAAAGGCAGCGCTGGAAAGGGAACAACGCCTCCTTTCTAGCTTTTCATCTCTCTAGTTGAACCCTGCTTGGGTATCACACCTGGGAACATAACCACTAAGCAGGGATCTATCGACTAGACACCAGAGGAGGCTCTCTTAAAGGAGATTGGCCCATTGGGATATGGCTCACTGATTTCACCCCCATTGTTAGAAGGTGACTCTGACACTATGGGCCACCTGGATTTTTTGCTTTTTGAGCACCTAATTGTTGAGCTTTTAATGTGGGGAAGCCTCATACATTGGGACTCACCCACAGTGAACTCAGGATGTAAGAGACTGCATGGGGATTTTACTGGTATACCCTGGCTTGACCAGGCCACTGCACAGCAGCTGGGATAAGGGACACCGGGCTGGTTAGATGCACACGTGTACAAATGAAGTTGGCAAGGAAACTGGAAATACAAAAGCATAGTTTAATAAACCCTTAAAGGTGGTGATACAACCTCCACAACACTTCTACAGCATTGTACAGAGTAGCACACTGAATACAAGCACATGGCCCCTTTTATTCACAGTGGAAGGGGTTCAGTTTACAGTTTAGACAGAGGTTACAACCACGTAAAGACATTTCTAAACATATCAGTGGGTGGAGCTAACAGTATTTCTAGAACATGGGAGGGCTATGCTAATAAGGAACAGCTGCTACGTCTGCTGAGCATGCGCTACACTCTCAAGAAGGACTAATAATAACTGTTGCTAGGTAGAATCCACAGTGTAACTGGCAGAGAGGTAGGACAATCAGAACATTGAGCACATGGCAATGTAGGGCATGAAAAATGGCAGACTCGAAATACAAAATGGAATCCGTATACTAGATATTTGGACTAATGCATTATGGCTTTGGCTAATGCTTAATAATACCGCTGTTTTATTTACAACAGACGACCCTTTCAGCATTAGCTGAAGCCATTCCATTTCATAGGGTAGTCATCATACTCATCTTGAATGTCAATGCTCATAATGTTAGAAATTTCTTTAGTTAGACTTTTTTGATAAGCAGCTTTGGAAACAGCTTTCTTATTGGGTATACAAGAGGTAATACAAAGAGAACATATCATAGGACCACATTGAATACACATACAGCAAGTGAAGAGAATTGCTACTATTATACAAAGGCCAGTGAGGATCTTCCAACCCCATGTAGTAAATAAGGTCCAAAACCAACTAGAGAAAGTCCATGTACCATTATCTACATGTATGTCGGCAGCTATTTTATGCAGTTTATTTATGGCATTATATACAGAAGGCGAGTGGTCTGGGATGAAGACACAACAGCTGCTTCCAATAATTCTACAAGCTCCTCCCTTTTCTGCTAATATGACATCTAACACCATTCTGTTCTGCAGGGCAACAATTCTAGTAATTTGCAACTCTTCAGTTACGTTTCCTAGTGCTGCAGCAGTTTGGTTGGTCACTGCCTCTACAACTCTAGTTAGTCTTCTTATCTTTCTACTGTTTAGGGCAGCTCCAACAAAGAAGAATAAACCTAGGTTAAAATCTACATATTGCTGCAAACTAGTGTCGGTCTGGTCCACATCATCGATAGATAAAGTACGTTTGTATCTATTCACAGTGGCATTATTCAACAATTTCAAGTCTTTATGTTATGTAGCAGGTGCTAAAAACACTGGTGGTAATAAAAACGATACATAGCATACTCCTGACCAGCCAGCTGGTAATCGATAATATCCTCTATTACCGCATACAAAATATGTATTATGGGATGCTAAAAATGTGCTATTATTCAGACCATCTATATTTAAGACTTTAATACAATCACTAACACCTACAGGGATGTACCCAACACTTTGCACACATAAGTCCGCTTGTGCTTGTGCAACTGAGATCACAAATTTTTCACTTTCGACAGTGTCTCTAGTGTTCGTAAAAATGTAGGGAGTAGACTCATTGTCTGGTCGATATTCTTCCCACTCCCATATAGTTCCATTGGCTTGTGGATAGCCTTCTTTATTCTGGTGACATTCTTTGTTTAGTCTAAAAAGTAACCTTCCAACAGCAGGCTTTCTTGTGGCAAATAGAAGAGTATACCAGGCACGACAAGAACCATTATGAGAGAAAGGGAGAGGTATGAACGGTGTTCCCCCCTTCTTCTGGTGCGCTGGCATCATACCACATATCCAGCAATTTGTTTCATTTGTAGCAGTGTGGGTATGATGTAGCATCTGAATGAAGGTGTTATTTACAAAGGACAAGCGGTGTTTTGATTCCTGATAGGGGAGCGTATAAAAGAAATGCTCCTCTGGCACCGGTGTAGAAACCACATATAGATCACGGGCAGGAATTACATCCTCAGCAAACCACGTGATAATGGCAACAACTGCCACAATATCAATGAATCCAAAAGCGCAGATCACTTTCTTTCTCTCCATGTTGAACAAATGTCTCGCAAATCTTCCTGAAACTAAAAAAAAGGTTGTCAGAACTCTTCCCCCAAGGCGGCCGTTGTTTTCTTCACCAGCGGGCCAAGACGGGTGTCACTACTCTAATGCAAGGCTGATCCCCCCCCCCTTGCCTCATCGGCTCTCCGTTGCACCAACCGAGGGGCCGTTCTGACAACAGTCTAAACAGCAGCAAACTTCTTCCTGAGTTGAAGGTTGTATTTTCTTACTCCAGAAGTCGTCGGGTCCGGGAAGAACTCCTCTTGCTCATCAGGTACCACAGCAGGGCCTTTCTCTGTAGTCAGGATTTCTCGATGGTCAGTCAACACGGCAGGCTCCACCAATCCGGGTTGCACTCTGCGACAGTGAAGGGAGTGGATCCAGTTTTTCCGGTTGGTCACTCGGACAGCCATTCTTGTTGCGAGCAGAACCTGCTCGGGACCGCACCATCAGGGCTCCAGGCCACTCGTCCTCTCGAACGCCTTGATGAGGACGAAGTCACCGGGTCGGAGACTATGACCCTCGCCTGTGGACCGGTCAGGGAGTGCTTCTCGAACCTGTTGATGAATAGAAAACAAGTTATCAGTTAATTGTGCCAGATAGTCATTCATCAATACACAAGGTACATCATATACGGAACTTGGTTTGGGCACTCCCCAAATATTCATGGGACGACCAAACACCACTTCATACGGTGTAAGGCCGGTTCAGGAGTGTGGTACTGATCTTATTGACAACAATGCCAAAGGCAAAGCGTCTGGCCAAGTCAGAGAAGTGGAAGCCTGGATCTTTGCTAGTTTAAGCTTCAGTGTTCCATTGTACCGTTCCACCAAGCCAGCCGACTGTGGATGGAACACTGCATGGAACTTCTGCTTTATCCCCAGACCTTTTAGAACATACTTGATAACGTCTGCTATAAAATGAGGCCTGTTATCACTCCATAGCAGTCTACAAACACCATACCTAGGGAAGAACTCCTTCAGTAGCACCTTTGCTGTAGTCATTGCAGTATTGTCCTTAGTAGGGTAGGCTTCAATCCATTTCCTGAAAGCACACACCACCACCAAGACGTACTTTAAATTATTACAGCGTTCGAGTTGGATATAGTCCATTTGCAGGACTTCAAAAGGGGCAGTAGGTATTTCAAATCCTCCTGCTGGAGTCTGTGTTCCTTTCCCTGGGTTGTATTTAAGACAGATCATACAGGTCTGTACCACTCTCTTGGCCGTGCTAGCAATCTCTGGATGCTCCCAAACTTGCGCAAGCAATTTCACAATCGCTGAAGCTCCAACATGTGCTATCCCATGTGCCATTTGAACCATAGGTTGGACAAAAGCTGTGGGCAACTTCCACCTATCCATTTGTTTGTTGCGCCAACAACCTTCATCATCCAGTTCTCCATTTTCAGACCATTGCTCTCGTTCTTTATCAGAAGCAACTCTCTGTATTTCCATCACTTCTTTCCTAGCATCATGCCATCGTTCTGCTTGTGACTTCACAACATACATTGAAGTGGAGTCAGGTCTCATTGCAGTTTCTCGTGCTACTTAGTCAGCGAAAGCATTTCCTTGCCCTACTTTGTCGGTAACCTTCTTACGTGCACTGCATTTCACTATAGCTATCTTTTTAGGAAATGTCAAGGCAGTCAAAAGATTGTGCAACAATTCTCCATACATAATTTGTGCTCCGTGTGATGTCAGAAAACCTCTTTCTTTCCAGAGCAGGCCAAAGTCGTGCGCTACTCCGAAAGCATAGCGGCTATCTGTATAAATATTCACACACAACTCTGTACTAAGTTCACATGCTTGTGTCAATGCTATCAGCTCCGCTGCCTGGGCTGATTTCTGTGGTATGCGTGCTGTTTCCACGATAGTATACAAAGTAGTGATGGCATATGCTGCCGAAGTCGTACCATCCGGTAGCTTCAGGCAGGAGCCATCCACCCATAATTCTCCATCTACATCTGAGAAAGGCGTATCCTGGAGATCGATACGACCCTTTGTCTGTTCCTCAGTCACAAAAATACAATCATGTGCTTCTTGTGCCTCAGGCTGAGTCGTCGGGAATGGTAACAATGTTGCTGGATTTAACGTAGCACATCTCCTCAATGTGATATGGGGAGCCAGCAACGTTAGTTCATATCCGGTCAGACGGGCACTTGTTAAATGCTGCGTCTGTGTTTGATTCAAAAGGCGTCAACAGCATGGGGAACCAACACTAACAGCTTGTGAGATAACACTATTCCCTCACTCTGACGTATTGACACAGCTGTCGCTGCGACCGAACGAAAACACCCCGGCAATGCCCGAGCAACAGGATCGAGCAATGCCGAGAAGTATGCACACGGACGCTGCCTGTCCCCGTGCATCTGTACTAACACAGATGACACACATCCATCTCTCTCGTGTACATATAATGTGAAAAGTTTCGTGTAATCAGGAGTGCCCAACACTGGTGCTGAACAAAGGGCCTGACGTAACTGTTGAAAAGCGTTTTCACATTCATCTGTCCACATAAGGGGAATTGGAGTGTCTTTTGTCAACAGCGCTAACAGTAGTTTGACTATGTGTGAAAAACCCAGTATCCACTGCCTACAAAAGGACGTAAGACCCAAAAATGCTCGAACATCTTTCTGTGTAGAAGGTGTTGGTGTGTCCAGGATGGCTTGGATACGATCTGATGTAAGTGCACGCCCCTCCTTAGACAAAAGGTGGCCTAGGTAGGTCACCTTAGGTCTACAGAATTGCAATTTCTTCTTAGATACCATATGATTGTGGGAAGCCAGAAAGGAAAGCAAGGACAACGTACAAGTCTCACATTGCTCAGGGGTGTCAGCAGCCAACAAAATGTCATCGACATATTGAATAAGCACTACCCCCTCAAGCAAGACAAAGGAATCCAACTGTCTTTTCAATGCCTGACTGTAGATACTAGGGCTCTCAGTATAGCCCTGTGGAATTCTACAAAATCTATACGATCGATTCTTCAAAGTGAAGCCGAAACGGTAACGGGTATCAGGGTGAATAGGGATCGAAAAGAAGGCGTTCTTCAGGTCGACAACCGAGAACGTTGTCGCTGTTGGTGGGACCAAAGTAAGGAGTGTCGTAATGTCAGAAACAACAGGATATTGGGGCACCACTATCTTGTTTACCTCCCTCAAATCAATAATGAATCGATATACCCTAGTATCAGTGTCTTTCTTCAAGATTGGTAGAATAGGACTGTTACAAACATTGTATGGGACTTCTTCCACCACCCCCACTCGGATGAGATCCTGCACAATCTGTATGAGCGCCTCCTCACCCTCCTGTGAAATCCTATATTGAGGCAGTCGTGGCAACACAGCTCCCTCCTTCACACTAATGTGAACCGGAGGAATGACCATTTGTCCCACATCAGTGTCTGAAGTAGCCCACAACGTGTGAGGTAAAGAGGCTAATGCAGCACTTTCAGCGACCATACACACTCTCTCTTTTGCGGGGTAATTGTCATTTAAAATCACACATACTCCTTCAGGGGAGCAGCGGATTGTGGCTCGAATATGTTTCAACATATCTAGACCCATAATGTTGTCAGGCGTGTTTGAGGAAAGCAAGAATGGACATGGTGCTGTAAATTTATCGACATGGAATGCAAGGGGTTGGGATTATGGGCTAAGAGAAGGTGTTCCATCAAACCCTACAGATGTGATCGTTAAGCCAGACAGGGGAGCCCTCGGAACCAATTGTTTAGACAAAGCGCTACGAGTAGCCCCTGTATCAACCAGAAACTGATCAGTAGAACCCAAAACATGTGCTGTAACATAAGGACCCCTCTGATCTACTGGCACTTCAACTGATTCCTCCCCCCATCCTACGCAATCCTATGCATATTGGGAATCATGACTTTCGGGGTGCACATAGTCAGACATCTGATACTGATTTCGTCTATCAAAGGTATTAGACCCTCCTTGTTGTTGCTCCTTGGATTCAAATCTAGCCCTGTCATTTAGGTTACCTCGTGGTCCAGAGAAACCCCCACGATTTCTCCCAAAACCTCTACCCCGTCCCATAGCCCTGTGCTCTCGCGCTAAAGGACACTCATTGGCCCAGTGGCCTCGCTGCTTACAATATGCACATTGATCTTTAGCCAAGTCTGTGTGGTTATATGTAGAATCATAAAAACCCCGACCACCTCTATTATTTCCTCTCTGGGGTGGTCCATACACTTGTGCTAACATAACTTTTGTTTTCAAATCCTTAGATTTCTTATCTTCATTACTTTTTGCTTCTAATTTCTGGCGCTCGTAATACTGAGCCATTGTCAGGAGGGATGCCGGAGTCTAAGTCGTCCAGGAGCTTTCACTCGCTTTCAACCGAGCTGCTACTCCCGGTAATGAATTCGAGACATATTTGTCTACAAACAGATGTCGACCCGTGTCATCCGTCAGAGACTGACCACTGAAATCGTGAAAAGTTTCTTCAAATCGCGTAAAGAAGTCAGAAACTGATTCGTCTGTCTTTTGCTTGCAAGATGCTAACATAGTCCAGTCAATCTTTTTAGGGGGGATAATCGTCTTCAATTTAGTCAAAATGGCAGCAGGGAGGCCTAGATTGAGCTGGGGTGGTTTCTGCGCAGGTTTCCTAGCTCTGTCCTCCTCCTCAATGTCTTCCCATTTAGCTTTAAACGTCACTAAATCGTCAATTTTCCGTACTGATCTCCACATGTCAGGGGGTAATATAAGACCAAAGAATAAATCAATGTCAGCTAATGTCATAGTACAAGAATTCAAAGCCCCCTGAACTTCCTCATAAAAGGCAGCAGGATTTTTCCGTGGGTCAGGTAACACTTTCTTTAAGGCCATAACATCCGCTCTATTCCAAGGAGTATATACCCAATTATAGATAAAATACCCTCGGGCATCAGCTGAATTTTTATCTGAACTAGTACCCGCTCCTTTAGGAGGAACATACAAAGGCGCTGCCTCTCGCATAGGTTTAACATGCACAATCTCGACCTTATCTGAAGAAGAGATAGGTGATTGTTTCCCGTCGCCACTCAAACCCGTCTCTTTGTCGTCCGCCGTCTCTTGTCGTTTTTCTTCTCGTAACCGAGACGTCTCATCCCGCAATGCGAATAACCGTCGAACTGCATCAGCTGCCTGGGAAGGAGAAAAGAGACCTTTACGCAATTCTTTCTTATCTTGTACTATGTCATCAGGTTCAAGAACAGGAGAATATTTTCGAAAAGCCCCTACTACTTCATCAGAAAAGGTTTCAAGAAAATAATTTTTTTCCCTGTCCGGCCATTGTTCAAGAGGCAACAATATTTCAGCAAGAGGAATTTTACCCTTAAGAATACGATAAGAAATTTGTCGGAGCTCCGCCATATGATCAGATGTTAACTTAGACCGCGTGTCTACCTTATCTTTAAGTGATCCAGAATCCTCATCTTCCCCTTTCGGAGCAGACGGGCCAGCATACGGAGGCGGAGAACGATCTAGTAATGAAAAATCATCATCAGAATTATTAAGGACAGGATAAAGAGGCCGTCTAATAGGATATTGGCCAGATATCTGCAATCTACGTTCTTTTTCCCGTTTTTCTTCCGCTTCTTTTTGTTCACGTTGTCTCATTTCTTGCGCATTCTCACGCACATTCTTCCTCTGCTCTTTCTCAATCAGCGTATGTTCACGTTTCTCACGCTCACGTACTTCTTTCACCCACATTCGCACACTCTCAAACATGTCTTGTCTCGCTCGGCGCTTACACAGGCACTGTTCCAAATACTCAATTTTGCGCAAATCAAACGAACCATACAAAGGCCATCTCAACTCAGGATCCTTCTTGGTATACTTCCTCCATAATGTGCTGTACATTATAGGAGAAAGACCAAACTTGATGTACATATCCCTATTCGGCGTCCCTTCTGGGGGAGCCGGCTGCGATTCTTCAAGACTTAACCGGTTTCCACAGCAGCACCACTTACGTAGTGTGCTAAAAGCAGGCATGCTAGAAATAGTGCGAAAAACGCAATATTATACAGAAAAATAGCGCTTAATCGTTGCGCCGCTCACAACCATATGTTGGAGAAAAATCTCCACATTACCTACCTATATGTGTTGCAACGCATATATACCCATATTCATAATCATAATATGATCGGTCATCCAAACATCTCCATATCCATATCCATATCCATAAGCCACTGCAAGCGTATCCTAAAACTGCCTTGCTAATCACTGGCTACCATAAACACTTACAGTAATTACCATACAATGGTCCTTACCAAGCACGAGCGTCCAGATTCCACCTGCCAAGTTTCACAATTTGCTCAAACAGCTTATCCACAGCAAACCGACAGAAGAGGTCTCAGTCGAGGACCGGCGCCACCCAGATGGTCAGATAGGAAGGAAGGAAGAAATACCTCAGGATGCCAGGACTAAAGACGCCGCTGGCAGTGATCACTTCCCCGGCAGAGTTCCATTCCTTCGTCACGACCAGTCCTTCGAGCCTCCGAGTCGCCGATGAGCCCCACGTGACGGGCGCCAATTGATGAATTCCGACCTCAGCAAGGCCCAAAGGTACCGAAAGGGTTCGCCCTTCTGTGTACAAAGTCCTTAGACTTACAAATGAAGTTGGCAAGGAAACTGGAAATACAAAAGCATAGTTTAATAAACCTTTAAAGGTGGTGATACAACCTCCACAACACTTCTACAGCATTGTACAGAGTAGCACACTGAATACAAGCACATGGCCCCTTTTATTCACAGAGGAAGGGGTTCAGTTTACAGTTTAGACAGAGGTTACAACCACGTAAGGACATTTCTAAACATATCAGTGGGTGGAGCTAACAGTATTTCTAGAACATGGGAGGGCTATGCTAATAAGGAACAGCTGCTACTTCTGCTGAGCATGCGCTACACTCTCAAGAAGGACTAATAATAACTGTTGCTAGGTAGAATCCACAGTGTAACTGGCAGAGAGGTAGGACAATCAGAACATTGAGCACATGGCAATGTAGGGCATGAAAAATGGCAGACTCGAAATACACAATGGAATCCGTATACTAGATATTTGGACTAATGCATTATGGCTTCGGCTAATGCTTAATAATACCGCTGTTTTATTTACAACAGTGGGACTGGGCCCTCAAAAAGCCGCCGATCGGCCGGGGTTGGGCAACCCAAGCTGTTACCATCACCTGGGGTCTGGGTGGGACTGGGGCCCCCACTGAGGCCCATGAAGTGGCCGGAGGCCCACATCACGGCTCTCCCCGGAGTAGCGGGAGAGCACTCATCAATTATGCAGGAGCGCCCATAATGCCTTGCATGCCTGGACCTGCCTGCAAGGAAAACCCAGTGTTTTTTTCTGCTTGTGGTGGCCCCCGGAGAGTGAGGTCACCACTACATGTGTGCCAAGGTGGAGGGGGAGCTGCAGGAGAAAGCAGTTTCCCCCAGCACGACTATTGGAAGTCCCTCCCCAAGTCACATGGGGATTTGAAAAAAATAACCACTCAAGGGCTCAGTCAACATTTAAACACCTTCTAGGCTGGAACTTTTGTCCTAGAGCTGAGGGTGTGTGGAAAAGTACATCACGGAGTGAAGGGCTGAGTTGGGGATATCTGGAGAAGGGCATCCTCTAGAGGTGAAGAGGAGTAATTGCACCACAAATTAATTTACTAACGGTTATTTATTTTAGAGGGACTGAAGGTCACATGTGTAATGTGAAGTACTGGTGTAAGGTGATGTCATAAGCAAAGTGGGGTTATGTTGCCAGACATTCCTGCTAGGGTGTCTGGCTGTGTATGTGTAATCCTGTCATTTCATCTGTGATGCCTTTAAGGGCTGTAATTGCAAAGCATTCTAATGATACCCAAATGTTATCAGTACTATCATTCTAAAGTGGTGCTTAAACATGTATTCTTGCTGCTGCACTTAGATGAAGAATCCAGACTGCTAGCCCTTAAGATGTAGCGGTGCATATTTCATGGTCAACAGGAAATGCGTAGCCAGGGTTGTGTGTCACCAAGGCAGTGTTACCTAATTTAAATGCTTGTTGAGATACTGGGGGGAGGTGAGGTCGCCACTGGGATGGTGCCAGTGTGCAGGGCCCACGCTCCAGGTTATGATCCACTAACTGCATTGGGGGCGAGATGATGTGCATACATGGGAGTGGTGGTACTAGACCCCACCCCCCGCGGGAGGGGTGGAGATGTTATGCAACGTCACAAAGTAATTCCAGCAGCTTATGTATATTTGTAAATTGGTGCATAATATTGAGTAGTGTGTGTGTTTAATAAATGTACTCTTACGGTGGCGTGGCTTGGACGGCAACGAGGACGGGTGCCTAGGTCCGATACCTCCACCACTCCGAGGGGAAAAAACGGCGAATTGACTAGCAAAACGAGCACCTTTCAGAGCCAAGAACAGAAATTGGAGCGTCGGAACACCTGGTGCACGCATTGAGTGCAAAGAACCCCCCCAATAAGGAAGAATAAAAGAGAATCCCTACACTTTCCTCTGGAAGAGAAGCGGCAGAGGGAAAAGCAAAATGGTGCTTTTAAAAACTGCTTGAGATCGGCTGGGTGTGGTCGGCTCGGGCGGACTCTGCAGCTGCATAAGATCCCCCCACTATGACAAGCCTCCGACAAGCCGCCAAGTAAGTGATAACGGGCGAGAGGGGATTTGGCAGCATCGCAAAACACCACGAGCAAGGCAGAAACGAAACCGAAAGCGCACAGACGGGGGTTGCCACTAGCCGCCACTCAGCCGCGCTAGGCCACTCGCCAGCATAATAGCAGCTAGGAAGTGTCAAGAGTCCAAATAATTACCGCAGACGACGAGGAAAAGTAAGGCCCCAAAACAAGCGCAATAGAGGAAACAGAGCCGACGGGAGTCAGCCCATCGTGGCTAAATCGAAACCGAAGGCACACCTCTGGGAGCCGCCATCTTGGCGACATCACATGCCCCAACAACTAGACCGCTGCATGAAGCCGCGATAGAAACAAAGAACTCACTGGCGGCGCACGCGGTCGGCTCGGGCGGACTCTGAAGTCGCAGGAAGGGTGAGTGCCCGCATAAGTGTGCAGCTATGACAAGCCCCCGACAATCCGCCAAGTAAACGCTAACGGGCGAGAGGGGATTTGGCAGCATCGCAAAACACCACGAGCAAGGCAGAAACGAAACCGATAACACACAGACGGGGTTGCCATTAGCCTCCATCAGCCGCTACTCAGCCGCGCCAGCCACTCGCCAGCACAATAACAGTTAGGAAGCGGCAAGGGTCCAAATAATTACCGTAGCCGACGAGGAGAAGTAAGGCCTCAAAACGAGCGCAATAGACGGGAGTCAACCCATCGCGGTGAAATCGAAACTGTAGGCACATCGCTGGGAGCCGCCATCTTGGCGGAAACATATGCCCCACCAACTAGACCGCTGCATGAAGCCGCGATAGAAACAAAGAACTCACTGGCGATATCCGCGTCAAGGGCGAACACATCGAGCTAAGGCTGCGTGCACCAACAACGAGCAGCAACAATTGAATAAGATAAGCGAGACTGGGCAAAAGAAGGGCATCTAACAAGGCCAACAAGAAAAACAGCTAAACGGCATCCGCGGCCTACAGGAAGAGAGCGTGAGCGGGGAAGCTGGCTCAAGTGCTACCACAAACACCGCAAGGGGAGCCGCTGCCTATCACAACACAGGCAGGCCAAGCAACAAGGTCCTTACAAATAGCCCACTACGCAGTTGAGAAGAGGGTAACATCACAGCAGAGAGTAGTGGACAAGGGCGGAAACTGGCAGGAGCAAAGACCAGGACAAGGTCCATCCGGGAACCAAGCAGATATAGACTAGACCCTCTAACCGCAAGGGAAGGTCATCTCGAGCCACAAGGAGAACGACCTGAGCACACACTCGCACAACAGAAAGGCGGCAGACTAGACAGCTACCTGGCCAGAAGAGGGTTCACAACAATGGCAGGTCAAGAAGCAAAAGGATCCAACAAGCCCAAGAAATACAAAAAGGACCCACCAGAATCGCCACAGAAGCAGACGCACGAGATAACACTGGATATGATCCTCAAAAAGGTCAACGAGGGAAACGACTTAGCTAAATCAACCAAACAGACAATAGACAACATGCAGCTTGAGCAGGCAGCCATAAGGGCAGACCAGCACAATACGAACAGCAGGATAGACGCTGCAGAAAAGCGAATCAGCGACATAGAGGATGGTAACGCCCAATCAAACAAGTCTCTACAGTCCTTCTCTAAGGTCTCTATCACCCTCCAGAAACAGCTAGCGGAACAAGACGACCGCAGCAGGAGAGGGAACATAAGACTCCTTGCGGTTCCTGAAGGAGAAGAGGACAAATCCGGATCCTGTATAACCCTCATAGAAGAACTAATACCACTACTAACAGGAAACAAGTTTGACAGACAATTTGAGCTAGACAAGGCATACAGGGTGCCGGCAGCTAAACATACACAAGGACGCGGCCCACGGCCAATCATCTGCAAGCCCCTAAGATCACAGCAAACAGAGGCAATTTTTCCCGTAGCACGGAAAAACCAGAACCTACGATGGAATGGCAACAAAATAATAATAATGCAAGACTTCTCAAGGCAAACGGTGGAGACTAGAAAGGGATTCCTGGTGCTAAGGGAAAATCTGCAGAGAGAGAACATCACCTTCAGCTTTGCTGGCCCTTTAAAAATGAGGATCACAGACAAATGGTGAACATTGGTTTTCGAGGACCCAAGCGAGCTGAGAATGTACCTCCGAGGCCCACCCCCGGAGGATATGGAGGCTCAAACCCTAGGAGCGACAAAAAGGAGAGCGTCCAAAGACAATCCAGGGGCTGAAGGGACTGAAGGTGCAGAGGACAACTGACGCCAGCTGCATCTAGGGTCACGCAATATGGAAGTGGGGGCTGCACCCCCAACGAACAACTACAGGACCGGCCGACCATACTCGCCAACAGAACGTGAACACAGAACCACACGAAACGCACAATGCTGGACATTGACACAACGCTAGATGACTAAAACAAGGCAGCCCAACACTAGGTAAACGCCGGGAACAGTATTAGCAGGACTAGTAACGGCTGCCTAGTTCACAAAGAGAAGCTGCGCCGGGCCAGACCGCTCCGAGGCGACCAGTAAGCACAAATTATGCACAGAATAAGCAAACTGGGGAGACCCAGAAACAACTGGCTGAAACTAGTTATATTCTACCTCGCTGAACCAATCTACCTCAGGTTACAACAAACTACCTCAAATCAAATATCCTTACCTCTCCAGTCCTGCGATCAGACGGAACGATCGCACAACAGGAACACTTTACATATCCTTTTAATGTTGACTAAGCTCTCCGGACATTGTCGACCTGGGCCACAGAGGGAGAGGGGAGACACCTAATAGCCATAGTCTAAGCCATTATTCCGACCTAAATAAATAATAAGGGCTCTGATTCAGCTCAACACAAGACCTCGGGGGGGAGGGAGGGAACATTGCTCGTATTTCAATCATGTGGGGGTGGGGGAGGGGTGGGAGAGGGGCAGGAGGGGCAGGTGGTCTCCAAGTACAGTTTCTTTTGTTTCCTTTCTTTCCTGTTATTTACCTTTCCTTAATCTTCTCTTTCTTCTTTTCGGACAGACGCAAGCGATCACCCAGCCAGCCAGGGCAACACATCACGCTTCATAGGGGGCAACACCGAAGGGTGAGCGGGGGCCAACAGCAGGAGGACTAGGTGCACACAAGATCCCCTCACTAATGGGCGACACCAAATTTAAGAAATGACACAAAAAAAAAAACCACAACTGCTCTCACGTTAAAGGGCTCAACCACCCGGTTAAGAGAAGGAAAACGATAGAATATCTGACAAAACTAAAGAGCGATGTGTGCGTGCTCCAAGAAACCAAGTTATCAGCACAGGACGCACAACGGCTGAAGGCGAACTGGATAGGCCACACCTTCTGCTCGCCAGCAGCGCATAAAAAGAGAGGAGTAATCACACTAATAAATAAGAAAGCCAGGCTGACACTGCACGAGAGCTACGATGACGAGGAAGGGAGAATGCTAATAACTAGCCTCAAGCGAGGGGAGGAGGTGATACATATTGCCAATATTTACGGCCCCAACACAGAGGACACCACCTTTTGGAGGGAGGTTGAAAATAGGCTGAGTAAGCTTCCCCAAGAGGACCTACTGATTGCAGCTGGAGATCTCAACCAAGTACTAGACCCTGCCACAGATAGATACCCGAAAGAGTCAGCCACCGCCCTCAGGGGCAGAATACCCTTAAGAATCTCTGCGCCAGAGGACACCACCTTTTGGAGGGAGGTTGAAAATAGGCTGAGTAAGCTTCCCCAAGAGGACCTACTGATTGCAGCTGGAGATCTCAACCAAGTACTAGACCCTGCCACAGATAGATACCCGAAAGAGTCAGCCACCGCCCTCAGGGGCAGAATACCCTTAAGAATCTCTGCGCCAAGCTCCAACTTAGGGACCCATGGAGACTCCAACACCCAGATGCTAGGGATTACACCTTCTATTCGCACCCAATCAACTCATACAGCAGGATCGACTACATCCTTATCTCAGCCTCACACACACACCTCATAGAACACACAGAGATTTCCCCAAGAACTATATAAGCCCACTCACACATCAGCCTAACGCTTAATGGACTACACAACGAACACACAAGCCGCAGGTGGAGATTCAACAGCGACATTCTTAAAAATCCAGCTAATGTAGCAGAGATAGAGGAGGCCATACAAGAGTACTTAGAGTTCAATGATAACCCTGACACTGACAAAGGTACACTCTGGGACGCCATGAAGGCCACAGTCAGGGGTAAGATACTTAGCATCAAATCTAGAATGAACAAAGGCAGAAATAAACAAGTATTAGAGCTCGAGGTGCAGATTAAGGATCTGGAAATGCATCACAGCACCAACCTAACAGGCAAGAACACCCTCACAGTTCTAACTAGGAAGAAATACGAACTCAACAAAATTTTAAGCGAAAGGGCAAGCATGTGGATAAACAAGTATAAGGCAATAAACCTCTGCTCAGCGAACAGGGCAGGGAAAGCACTAGCCTCATACCTTAAGTGCAAGCAGAGGCAACACACGATAACAGACACAAACGAGACCTCCCAAACATCAAACAAGGAAATCCTCAAGGTCTTTAAACACTTCTATGAGTGCCTTTACAAGGAGGACAAAGACCTTAAAGCCGACGCTGGTGCTAGCCTCCTAGACAAACTAAACCTACCCAAACTGACGGAAGTACAAAGAACGTCTCTAGATCAAGACATAACTGGGGCAGAGATAGAGAAAGCAGTGGCAGCCCTTAAAGATAACAAAGCACCTGGGCCGGACGGATTCACAGCAGGATACTATAAGCACTTCCTCCACCTAATCAAGCCTACAATGAAAGAGGTCTTCACGCATTGTATCAAAAAGGGGAAAATGACAAACTCGATGGCGGAAGCCAACATAATAGTCATCCCAAAAGAGGGCAAAGACCCACAACATCCGCAAAACTACCGACCCATCTCCCTAGTTAACGTAGACTGCAAGATCTACGCAAAGGTCCTAGCAGTGAGACTGAACGCGCAGCTTCCAAATCTAATCCACAACTCACAGGTCGGTTTTCTCAAGAACAGGATGTCCCAGGACAACACGAGACTCCTATGTCACCTAATAAACCATGCCTCTAACAACACTAAACCAGCAGTCATGATCGCACTCGACGCCGAAAAGGCATTTGATAGAGTGTCATGGCCCTTTCTTGACCAGTGCATGCTAAAGTTCGGACTAGGGGAAAACTATAGAAGAATGGTGATGGTGCTCTATAACGACCCGAAAGCCCGTGTGGTAGTTAACGGGGGCACCTCTGACCCCCTAAATCTGGGAAGAGGAACCAGACAAGGCTTCCCGCTCTCCCCAGCACTCTTCCTACTTTCCCTGGACCCACTGCTGACCATGATCAGGAACAACACTGAGATAAAAGGAATCTCCTTCATGGGCAACACGGTCAAACTAGCTGCATATGCGGATGATGTACTCATCACAACAGAGGACCTGGGGCCTTCGATAGCAGCCCTAATGACCACCATTGGTGAATACACACAGGTATCGGGCTACAAACTCAACAGGGACAAGTCTGAGTGCAAACCACTAAATGTGCATACAACAAGGTGGGTGCTAGGGGACTCAGGGCTGACCTGGCAGAAAAGCTTCCTGAAATATCTTGGCATCTACTTCGGCAGGGATCTCAAATCAACACTCGACTACAACGAGAAAATAATTCTAAACAAGCTAAAAGAGAAACTAGACACATGGTCACCAATGTTTGTCAGCTGGTGGGGCAGGGTAGAAACAATAAAAATGATGCTAACCCCCATGGTCAACTACCTACTTAGCATGCTCCCACTCATAACTACGGAGGACTTCCATAAAAAAATTGAATATCCTGACAAATAAATTCCTCTGGAGAGACAAGAAACCCTGGATAAGCCTACAGAAATTAAAATTAAGCAGAAACTTAGGGAGACTCAACCTCACCAACTTCAAAACATTCCAGACAGTATGTCTAGCCAAACAAGGGATATACTGGCACTCAACAGAGCAGGAATACACGCCAGTATGGCTGGCGCTAGAAAGAGCAATCCTAAAAGGTCTTGACCCCCTAGCCCTACTCACAGCTAATAAACACCCTGAGGCCAACAACACCATACTCAAAAACACCAAGAACGCTCTCCTCAAAGTAGACAAAAGAATGGAGAAGAGCATTAAGAACCCAGGATTGGAATCTATTTGGGACAACACCAAAATAAAATATAAAGACAAGACACTTAGTATTAACACGTGGTATGAACGGGGCATCTCCACCTCCAACCAGCTAGAGAGGCTGAACGTCCCGCTCACATTCGACTGCCTAAAACAAACACACAACTTACCAGATATAGAATTCTACAGCTTCTTAAGAATAAGGGCGGCCATCACAAGAGCAGACCTAAACAAAGATGCCCCAGCAATCTTCCAGTACATGGCGAACCTTATCAAAATCGGCCACCATACATCGCACCTATACAAACTCTTGAGTCCGAAAACAACAAGATTAAATGCCAAAACAACAGAATACTGGGAAGCCCACCAAGGTAGACAGTTCAGTGAGAAGGAAAAGATGCTCCTCTGGACTTCAACAGACAAAAACAAAGTCACCCCAATCCTAGCACAAACAAAATACTGGCTCCTTCACAGATCGTACTGGACGCCAGATCGCCTGGCGGCTGTCGGGCTCCAGACTAGTGATCTGTGTTGGAATTGCCAAAAGGAAAAGGGAGACTTAGCGCACCTTATCTTTTATTGCCCTAAAGTCAAGACATTCTGGGGAAGAATAGGGGAGTTCATACATAAAGTAACTGGGTACTTGCCACAATCAGACTTCCTAGGAGTAGTCACCGGCTTGATGCCTCCAGAAATAGAGTAAAAAAACGATAGCCAGCTGACCGACCTCCTCCTCATAGCGGCTGTTAAGACTATCCTAACTAATTGGAAAGACACGGGGAAAGCATCCTTCAAAAGTTGGCTCAACTGGATCACTTTCCTAAGAGGGGCGGACAACATAACAAAAAATCTATCACCAAAATGCAACTCAAAGGGCGAGATGTAGCACTCCTTGGACAAATACCCGGGCTGGCACAAATCACCCTAGGCAGCCCACACATCTCGGTACCCCACCCCCCAGCCACTGACCGTCGCGCCTATCGCAAACCCCTGGAAGTTTGCCGGCTTACTATGCGCTGCCCTCACTGTCCTCTCTTCTCTTTCTTTCCTTTCCTACTTTTGCTTCCCTCTCTCGAGGGCAATACATAGGCCCATCAAGGCTGCAAACATCATAGATCGTAAAAGACTACCCAAAGTGTAAAATGTCCAATCATATATACTGTACGCCAACTGTAACCCCAACAGTGTTATAACATGACCAGTATTGCCTTCATTCTCTCTGTACTGTTTATGTTAAACATTTTCTAATTAAATCTTTTGAAATTAAAAAAAAAAATACATAAATAAATGTACTCTTACTTTTATAAAGCAAAGTACAGACTGGACAATCAATTATTGAGTGTTATGTTTTTTGCGTCCCTGCAAATGGCGATTACTAGCCCACACCACCTCCCTTGAGTAAGCCTCAGACTGCTCTGCAACGCTACCCTCTGAGAGTCAGACGCTACAATTGGGTGTTTGGTTCCCAGTGAAGGACAAATGTAGTCCTGTTATTTGTGCAGGCCTCACAGATGCTGCCTCGTTTTCCATCACCCATGCACAAGTGTTTCTGCTCCCTGTGGGGGCCACATGGGGGTGCTTATTACTAATCTGCCCCTTTGTTGGGAGAAAGCCCACTTGACGCTAGGGTTTACTGACCATAAATAATAAAGGGCGGAGGGAGAATTCTGCAGCTTCCCACATCATCAAAATGAGTCATTTTTATGGCAAAAATGTGATATTTCCATATTGTGTTTTAGGGCCTTTCCTATCACGTGTGTGAGGCTTAGTCATGCAAGTGAATACTCTTTTTGTCGTGAGAAGAATAAAACATAAAAGAACATTTGTTTCTGTTTCTATCAACTAGACTTTTTTTTGCTTCCAAACGTGAGCCTGTGTGCAAGAAAGAATACATTCTGCCAAAGCCCCCTCCTACTCATTCGAACGTATGGGTAACCTGAAATTCCGAGACGTACAAATAAGCACTATTTCCAAACTCATTATCTTGTGAACATTTCATAGGGTGTCTTCATACCTATTTTCAAAGACTAACTTGTATTATATATATTGTTGTCTGGTCAGTTCACAAAGAAAAATCATTCCAAGCTGCAGGTCGGTTGTTGGCTCCGGCTATCGCGTGTTTTTGGACAACAATCACTATATATTCCTGCGAACAGAAGGATATAGTATGTTTGTAAGTCGGCCTTAAGGCCAAAAGTGACATAAAAAAGGCTCAGCATTGGGGTGGGAAAAGGCTCAGTAGTTAAGGGGTCCTAAGAAGACGTTTTGCTATCGCCAAGATGCTGGTTGGTACCTGCACATATTGAACCATTCATTCTATCAGGATTTATAAAGCGCTGCTAATCACCCGATAGGGTATCTAGGCACTCGCTGAATGCCACAAGGCCCCGATTCTGATATCAACCGAGGGAACACTGCCGAGCTCTGAAATGGTAAAACTTTAGTTGCCGTGAAATTTCTCAACTTCAAATTCCCTTCGACACATCAGACGGATCGCGAGCCGCACTTTTACCGCTGACGACTCTTCAACCACTCAAAGATGCTGGAACCTTGATACTTGCAAAATTTATTTTCAATAAAATACTTTGAAATAAAAAAATAAAAAAAATATTTGCACCCTTGCCTCTTTCAAGGGCAACATCTCCCACAGATTCAACAGTGGCCTTGGGAACTTAGGGTGAGTCAATTCAAGAGTCCAAACAGGCTTAGAGAAGAAGAAGATTCCCCCCCCCCTCAACAGGAGCCTCTGGAAGGCGAGGAATCTTGTTTGTGGTTTTCTGCTTCTTCTTGGAAGGTTTATTCTCTTCAACTTCAACTGAAACAAATCCTCTTGGGGCAGGATCAGCCTTGTTGCTTTTGTTTGGCCTGTAAAATATGGATGTGAGTCGTGTTTGACCCCAGACACCGCAGATAAGTGTCATGACGTGCAATCAGTTTGGAGTCTATAGCTTTGGGTATGCTGCAAGGGGCCTTGCTGTGCTGCCTGCCCTACCCCAAAATCCCAAAAATGAGGGCCTCTGTCTTTAAGGTGGGTTATCATTAACCCAAGTGAAAGCACGCCCATCGCTGTGATACCCAGGGCTTCAAGTGAGCCGGGTACTGCCAGGGCTGAGTAATGGGAATTGTAAATGTAAATGTAAATGTAAATGTAGTATACTTGTAAAGCGCACAGCTGCCCCAGCAACGGGGCGTCCCGGCGCTGTATAACTCTGGGGAACCCGTCCTGGCTTTCCCTGTGGGATGGTCCCTTGCTGGGAGTCCCCAAGGTGGAGCCAGGCATCCCCGGAATTGGTGGGGCCGTTGTGGAGATTAGGCAAGCTAATGCCCAGAGTTGCCGAGTGCAACCCCTGATTAGAGTAAGCACCGAAGCGAGAATTATCGAGTCCGCTGACCAAGGTCCACAACCCTGCCGCGTGGGGAATTGAACCCTGGTCCCGGGCTTACTTCTGCTCTCAGGCCTGCTGCCTCTAACCAGTGAGCCACACTACTACTATTGTAGTGTCTTGATAGTAATGATGACAGACACTATATATCTTTATCAAGGAGCTTTATTCTCTGCTTGTTTCTTCGTCCCAGTCCCTACTCTAACTACCTCTTAGCCAGTCCCTGGCTCCTCCTGTTCCTGTTCCTAGCTCCGCCCCCCCCAAGCACTAGACTGCATTGCACAATGTTACAGGAATAAAAGCGCTAGGCATTGAAGGAGGCTCCTACCAGACCTCCCTCTCTGACCCCCTCAGAAAAGAAAAAAAGTTGAATTAAAACAAATGAGTGAAAAGCTTAGAAGCAGGGCTGGTGTTGTTCTATTAAAAGTATAGCAGACATGCAGGGTTTGAAGGTATGCTGGGTCCTTCTGACAGGTGTAGGTTCTGTGCTTTATAAGTCTGGCAGCCCTACAAACAAGCACTGGTAACGTCCCTTTAAAGGCTGGCAGCCCTGCAGAGAAGGCCTGATCATGTCCTTGGAACTAAAGCATCCATGAGTCATGAGAGGCATCACCTTTCTGGCCCTCAAGGGACCTGCCAAGCTTCCATCTAGGGGCACACTGGGAAAGCTCAGTGGGTGCAAACCTGTTTGTTTCTGTCTTTTGCTTTATCACGAAAGACAGGGAAGGGTGGGAGGCTGTGGCATGTCGCTCTTGGTGGCCAATGGATGGGAGCACAGCGTCTCTGGGTCACTCCACAAAGGCTACAAACTAGCAAGATGGCGCCTGGCAAGTTTCCACTTGTTGTCTGCTCCCCCCTGCTTTCCCTCCACATTTGTTTTGTTCCCTCCCCCAGTCCGTATTTCTGATAATAACAATCCCTTTTTGTAAAGCGCAAACATATCACCCCATTAAGGGTTTCAAGGCACTGGAGGTCTTCGGCGAGATTAAGGGCCCGATGTAGGTAAATCTTTTTTACCACTTCTTAAATACCGATTCATACCGAATCGGTATTTAAGAAGTGGTAAAAAAGAGGAGGGCAGATGTAGGTAATTTTATTTTTATAATTACCGAATCGGAATCAATCGGTATTTGCCGATTCGGTAAATACCGAATCGGTAATGCCCATTGATTCCTATGGGCATTGAAGCCCATAGGAATCAGTGGGCATTACCGAATCAGTATTTACCAAATCGGTAAATACCGAATTTTGCAAGGGTGCAGGGGGTGTCACTTTGACACCCTCTGGCACCCCAATTACAGGCATGTGTGCCATGTGGCACACAGACATGCCCTAAGGGCATGTCTGTGTGTCACATGGCACAGGTGTGCATGCACAGATGTGCATGCACACCTGGATTCGGTATTTTACCACCCAATTGGATTGGGTGGTAAAATACCGACCCCTAAAGGCATGTGGCACTGTTTGCAGTGCCACCTACATGTGAGATTTACCGAATCGGTAAAATTACCGATTCGGTATTTTACAGAATCGGTAAATTTACTGATTCGGTAAATTTACCAATTCTGTAAAAAAGGTCCCCTACATCTCAATGACCCATTTACCGGTCGGTAACGGCCGAATTCGGCCGTTACCGACCGGTAATGGCCACCTACATCGGGCCCTAAGTGAGCTATTTCGCAGAGTTACATGATGTTGGACGGAGCTGCTGCTGGCGCCAGCGGTCGAACCGTGAGCCCGCTCGGGAAGCAGCTGCTCTGGCTGCTGCACCACACCTCTCCTTGTGGTGTTGTGTTGTCTTATCTGCGTTCCTGCTATATCCCTCTGCTCCGTGCCCCTGAGTCGCTTCAGCCTCGCTGCTGCGGGCACTGACGGGTGTTTCTTGGCCTCAGGGTGGTCCCTGCTGCCTTCCTGGCTCGGTGCTGCTGCTGCCTCCTTTGAAGTGCCTGGGGTGCCCCACTGCCTTCCCTTCCTGTGTATGCTTTATGTCAAGTCCTCGTGTACAGTTTGTTATTGTGCCTCTTGTTCTTAAAGGGCTGAGACAGATTTTGGGATCTCTTTATTGAGGGCAGAGATGTTTTAATGCATGGGCGAAGCGGGCTGGGCCCCAGCCTTTCAGGGGGCCACTGATAGACCCACCTCTGTTCTGCAGAGTCTTACCTAATGACCTTGAATATAGCCTTATAGCCCGCCGTAGCGGGCTATACCGGCTATTAAAGGCCTGCTCCCACGTTGAAGGCCAGAGCCGAAGGCGAGGGACTTTAACAAGCGAAAAGAACTTTAATAACAGGTATAGCCCTGCTACAAAGGGCTATAAGGACATTCTGCCACTAGAGGGCAGAATGTTCTAACAAATAAAACAATGGTCTCTCGAAGCTCTAGGGCATAGGTACTCACAAACTTTCTCTCGGGGGCCAAATTTACAGTTTGGTTTGTGTCCGAGGGCCGCATCGGTGGGGGGCGGGGTCAGTGGGGGAGGGGGCGGGGCTAGAGCAACAACATAAAACTGACCATGAGGTTGATCACAGGTCCCTGCAGCAGACGCCTTCGTCCACTGAGCCGTGCCAGCATACACACATCTCTCTCTCTCTTTCTCTCTCGGTCTCCCTCCCTCTCTCTAGCTCTCTCTCCCTCTCTAGCTCTCTCTCCCTCTCTCTCTCTCTCCCTCCCTCTCTCCTGTCTTCCTCTGTCTCACTCTGACTGTCTCACTCCCTCTCTCTCACTCCCTCCCTCTCTATCCCTCCCTCTCTCTCTCTCACTCCCTCTCCGTCTCCCTCCCTTTCCCTCCCTCTCACTCACTCTCCGTCTCACTCCCTTTCACTCCCTTTCCCTCCCTCTCCCTCCATTTCCCTTCCTTTTCCGCCCTCTCACGCCCTATCAGTCTCCCTCCCTTTCCCTCCCTCTCACTCCCTCTCCGTCTCCCTCCCTTTCCCTCCCTCTCCCTCCCTCTCACTCCTTCTCCGTCTCCCTCCCTTTCCCTCCCTCTCACTCCCCCTCCGTCTCCCTCCCTTTCCCTCCCTCTCCCTCCATTTCCCTTCCTTTCCCTCCCTCTCCCTCCATTTCCCTCCCTTTCCCTCCCTCTCCCTCCATTTCCCTCCCTTTCCCTCCATCTCACTCCCCATCAGTCTCCCTCCCTTTCCCTCCATCTCACTCCCCATCATTCTCCCTCCCTTTTCCTCCCTTTCCATCCCTCTCCTTCCCTTTCCCTACCTTTCCCTCCCTTTTTTGTCTCCGTCGCACTCCCTCTCCCTCCCTGTCCGTCTCACTCCCTCTCCGTCTCTCACTCCCTCCCTCTCCCACTCACTCCCTCTCCCACTCACTCACTCTCACTCACTCACTCACTCCCACTCACTCACTCACTCACTCACTCCCACTCACTCACTCACTCACTCCCACTCACTCACTCACTCACTCACTCCCTCTCACTCACTCCCTCCCTCTCCCTCCCTCCTTCCCTCTCACTCACTCCCTCCCTCTCACTCACTCACACTCTCTCTCACTCACTGTCACTCACTCTCACACTCACTCCCTCTCACTCACTCCTCCGTCTCCCTCACTCACTCCCTCTCACCCACTCACTCCCTCTCACCCACTCACTCCCTCTCACTCATTCTCACTCACTCCCTCCCTCTCACTCACTCCATCCCACTCCCTCCTTCTCACTCACTCCATCCCTCTCACTCACTCCATCCCTCTCACTCACTCATCCCTCTCAATCCCTCTCACTCCCTCGCAGTCACTCCCTCTCACTCTCGCTCACTCCCTCCCTCCCACTCACTCACTCCATCCCTCCCACTCACTCACTCCATCCCTCTCACTCACTCCATCCCTCTCACTCACTCCATCCCTCTCACTCTCTCCCTCTCACTCACTCCTTCCCTCTCACTCCCTCTCACTCACTCCCTCTCACTCCCTCCCTCTCACTCACTCCTTCCCTCTCACTCCCTCTCACTCACTCCCTCTCACTCCCTCCCTCTCACTCACTCCTTCCCTCTCACTCCCACTCACTCACTCCCTCTCACTCACTCACTCCCTCTCACTCCCTCTCCGTCTCCCTCCCCCTCCCTTTCCCTCCCACTCCCTCTGTCACCCTCTGTCATCTCACCCTGCCTGTGTGCCAGCCGGGGCACACAAACACTCACAGCCGCACCCGAGCACTTCACAGGTCGTTAAAGGCCATTTGCATGTTAATGAGGCCTTTGTATTTCACCTCTTCTTAGGCCCCTGCAGCTGTACTCTGGCCATTAATAGGATCGCCCGCCGGCAGCCTCCACAGAGCAGCAGAGTCTCTCGCGCTGCTGCAGACACTTAAAAAAACAAACCGTAAAACACAGGTATGATGTCTCGGGGGTCCGCGGGCCGCCAGGGAAGGCTTGCCGGGCCGCCCCTGGCCCGCGGGCCGTACTATGAGTACCCCTGCTCTAGGGGATTTAAATCCCCTCGAGCTCAGAGAGGCCTTTGTAAAACATTGGAATGTTGCGCTGTGAGACTTTACCGGCCCGTCAACACACATTGATACAAATCCAGACTAGACTCAGAGCAAAGCAGCACTTCTTGCACCTTACCTCTTTCTTCTGCTCTCTTCTTCCTACCCTATCTCTAATGTTTCACTGCTAGACAATGCAGGGGGCTCCAGCTGGACATGGTCAAAATAGTATCATGTAATGTTTGTAATGCCAGCTACGTTTTCATGTAATTCTTGTAATGCCAAGTATGTTCATCCGGAACCCTTCATGAGAATGCGATGTACCTGTTTTGTAAAAAATAATTATAAAAATACCTTGAAATTAAAAAAAATAATAACTTTAATAACGGTATAGCCCTGCTACGCAGGGCTATAAGGCTATTAGAACATTCTGCCACTACAGGGAAGAATGTTCTAACAAAACAAAGGCCTTTTGAAGATCGAGGGGATTTAAATTCCCTCGAGCTCTGAGAGGCCTTTGTAAAACATTGGAATGTTGCTCGGCGGGCCTTCACCGGCCGTAGAAGCCCGGAGCACTCCATTGTCTGCAATGGAGCTCCAAACATTCCAATGGTCTTGTAATTCTTAAACATTGTTTTAAATACAGCTTTCCTTTAATTTATTTTTAATGTGAGTGATGTATGGGACTCTATTACAGACATTTTGCAAAGAAATGTGTTTATGTTTTATTCAACATCTATAAAAAAAGTACCCTGTAGGTAATAGAGAGAGAGCTGGAGGGGCTGATGTGGAGTTTGGTGGTCGGTGGTCCATCCGTCGGTACGTTGGAGTACTCAGACATACCCTGGATTCTCCACCAGACAAATTCAGAGCTGTCCGTCAGCCCTGGGGATAACTCTGAGCATCGGCACCAATCGCCATCAAAGCGGTTCCTGTTAATGTTGTTAAAGTTTGACGACCTGCTCCGGCTGCCAGTCAAACCTTTCAAATGTTTTACTTTTTTCTAAAAAAAAACTCCCAAAGGGGGAGGTTGTTTTGGGAAAAAGTGCAATTAATGGCCCCCACACCATGGGAGTTGTCTCCTATGGTGTGGGGGTTATCATTTGATTTTTATTGTCCCTGACTGCAGCTGAAAAACAGCAAAACAAAACAAATAAACACCATTCACTCTACATCAGGTGAACGGTGTTATATGTGAACCTCTGGGGGCCGATACTCTGTCGTAGGAGTATGTCAGTGACGTAGCCGGAGTAGGCTAACTTAACATCCCCCTTCTGTAACTCAGTCGGCGAACCTTCAGTTTGGTGGAGAGGGCACTCAGTGCTGGTACGGGGGAGAATCCTCCCCCACAAACTGTAAGCAGCCCAGGAGCGCTCAGTACCTGGTAGGGATTCGACCAGAGTTAAGCAGAGCCTAGAGGCTTACTGCTGGCTTGTGAATAGGCCCCCTTTCCGCTGTGTTTAGCGTGAAAGGGGCGTGCAGTGGGTGTTTTGGTGAGTGTTCC
The DNA here is from genome assembly GCF_964261635.1 of Lissotriton helveticus. NCBI lineage: Eukaryota > Metazoa > Chordata > Amphibia > Caudata > Salamandridae > Lissotriton > Lissotriton helveticus. The sequence continues at coordinate 32,621,369 of NC_136059.1, read as the reverse complement.
ACTGCAACACCAATTGATATTTACGCTGCCCCCTATTCACAAGGGCAGGCGTAAATAGGAGCTAACGCCAAACTTAGGACAAGGAAACCCCTGGTGTTAAGTGGGCGATACGAGGACAAATGCTTTATTTCTCTTCGTTTTTGCATTTTCCATGTGTGCTGCCTTGTGAAGCACACACGGAAAATGCAAAATGCCATGGTTTGTTTATGTACAGGAAGGTGTCCCTTCCTCTACATAAACAGACCTTTTTAAAAAAATGTTGTTTTGTAACTTAAATGTGTGCTGCATGAAGCAGCACACATGTAAGATACAAACTAGCATTTTAGGTTTATTTATGTGCAGGAGGGGACACCTTCCTGTACATAAACAAACCTCCCTGCTTGCAGACACCCTTGCACTCTGGTGCAGGGGTATTGGCGTTGGTGCTAAGTTGTGAAACTTAGCGCAATCGCAGCGGGAAAAGCAAGGCTGCACCATCTGCTTGTGAATATGGCGCAGCCTTGCTTTTCCGAAGTGGCTGCAGTCCTGCACGAGTTATCTTTACTCTGAAGGTACCTCGCCACTGTCACTCAGGCACTGATCATAGTAAAAGACAGTTTGATAGTTTTCACTTCATCGCTGTTGGAAGAGACCACAATGAGGCAGCTAATGCATGCAATACTTTATTTTTTATCATTATACTTTACTAAATAAAACATTTTTTAGCAACACTGTATGTCAAGGCTTGATGACGTTCCAGATCTGGGTCTCGTGCTTAGTGGGTGATGTTCTTCATTCATTGGTCAGGCTGTGGATGGAAAGAGAACGACATTAGAGGTCATGTACATCGCATCACCATAAGCCAATGGGAGTGGGAGGGTGGGAGATGATATACATCATGGATCACACATCATATACGTGATACGTCACATCAACATCAGCGAATGAGAGTGAGAGGGTGGGTGCTGATGAGGGAGAAGAAAGAAAGTGTCAATTTATCGAAACACCTCCTTTAGGCACTGATCTCACTGAGATGCAGACACTAAGGGCACCTGCACACTCGCGAGGCGTTGTGTTATGATAGTTCTTACATGGTGCACTTTTAAGCTGCCAGACAGCTCTTTTCAAGTAGGAGGCTGCAAACACTTAGCTGGAAAGCAGTAAAGGACGGTCGATGCTCTGCTGACCCGAAATAGTTTTAAACAAACAGTGATAAATCCAACAGCCGTCTGACAGAGTAACAATGCTAAAAATATTGTGTGGACAGAATATTGAGTCAAAAATATTGAGGAACAATTATCGAGAGGGTGCGTGCAAAGGAGTCAGTATAGAGTTACTGTTCTTAACTCCATGTCTACTTACCTTGAAGACGTGTATCGTCATGATGCATATATGTGGAGTTAAGTGAAACTCTGCTCACCCGTAGTAACTTACCTTCACAATATTTTGGAATCGATATTCTGTCCAAACACCAAACCAGTATCCAACAGTTTATGGTTTTCTAATGTGAAAGATTTGGGTGTCACGCCCAGAGAAATCCTGCCTTCACACAAAGGCCCCCGCAGGGAGACTGAAAGTGATCCAATGGACTTTAAAAAGGATCTTTTCTTCGAGCCAGGCCTGGCGTGGGTGGGGCTGCATGGGTGGTCATGCTCGACTCTTGGCGGCTTTGATGCCACTCACTTGCTCTTGCAGGAGAGTCTGGAAACCACAGTGGGGGTCTCCAACCAAACCTTGGCTTGCCTGCTTCCTCCAGAATCATAGAAAGTTGTGAGTATAGTACAAGCCACTCCAAGGGATCCGACAAGTGGGAGGGGCCCCATTACAGGTCGTTCGATACCACATATCAGTGCAACACTACTTACATCAATACTCTTGGAAATAAAAATACAACCTAATCTTCACCTCATGACTCTCCTGAGTGAATGGGAGGCAAAATCTTGTAGCATCACATATCCCATGAGAGGTAGCAACAATATTACAACATCTCAGACACAGGGTGCTGGCTCTCCTCCACGCGTGGAGTCATCCAGTCTGTTCAGTGAAGTCAGGTTCTCCCTGGCAGCAGTGGGGTTTCAGCCCATATGTGAGTTCCGGTAACCTTGAGTGACTCAAGTCAGGGTAAACGGGGACCGTGCAACCGCCCATGAATCTGCCTCTTCTTTTGGCCACTGTTGGGTTATTTCCGCCTCCTCCCGCATTCCCAAACACCACAAGCACAGGACCCCATCCCAGACAGACCTTTGGCTGGTAGGCACACTGCTTTAATTACCATGCCAGTATCCACTTCTGACCCCCTCGAGAACCACGGCAGCTCTGACTTGAAGTCCCATGAACAGTGCTTCAAGTTGGCAGGAAGTGTCCGGTACTGAGTTCCAGCACATCTTTCATTTGAAAGGGAGCGTACCGGCACTTCTCAGCGCTGCGGGAATGCATTTAATAGGAGCCTACCGGCACTTCTCAGCGACAAGCAATACTCTAAGTAGTAAGTGCCCGCACTTCTATATTATCATTAAACTCCCTGCCCATGAGGCAGCCAAGAATGGGCACCCTAGGAGCTGCCATGTTTGCTGCTTCTGTGGTGACCGTATGTGTGATTGTTTAGTAGGACCAGGCCATTATTAGCTGGATCAGTAGAGAGTGAAGTCTCCAGACCCAGCTTGTGTAAAGTTCCAGTTTAATGTTGTTGGACTTGGCCCTTTTGGCAGGTTCACCCCTAAACTTTTTGCTTTTATATGTGACTTGGTGTTGGTTGTTTTTGGCTTCTGCGCACTTTAACACTGTTTCCCAGTGGAAAGTGCGTGTGCACTCTGAGTGCATGTGGTGAGATTGGCCTGCCCTCCCATAGGAATGCATGGGGGATATGTGTGTCGATGGTAGTTCCTGATGTGTGGGGAGTGCAGGGTCGAGTTTGGTATGTGCAGACTCGTGAGATTAAATGCTGCGCGATGATGTGTGTAGATTTAATGTGTCTGGCGTGGAAGTGCCACTTCTAGAAGTTGGCATGTCTGTGTAGTAAATATGAATTGACTGTCTGGCTGGTGATTGGCTGGAGCTGGCTGGTGTGCCTGGCTCCAGGAGTCAGGATGGGTCTGCCCCAGTGGCGAATGGAGAGATCTGCATGTTGATGGGAGGGAGGAGTGCACCTGGGACCTGAATAGGGCTAGGCCTTCCCTCCACAATGCTGGCTCCACCCCCTGTGGTGCGTCTGATGTCCCTAGCCTGTCCTGTGAATGGGGAGAGGGGCTGAGCACAACAAAGTGTTCCAGAACCAGCTGCGACTGGTTCTCCCCCTGCCCTGCAGCCTGAGACAAAGGAAATATGGGTATAAGAAGGGGCTGTGACCCCATGCAAAATGTTCTCTGTGGATCCTATCTTGAGGGGGGGGCCTGCTGCTGCTGCTGGGCGCCAGGAGGTACCGTCACTGGGGACTGCCTCCCTGCCTGGAGGGCCCTGTGAGCTGGACCCTGGGCCCAGCCTTTGCCCCCCTGCCTTCCTTCCCTGAACTTTCCCTGAACTTTTGTCTTCTGTCTGCCAGCGCCTGGGAAGCGCTGCCCCCCCCTTACCTTCTAAGAGACTTTCCCCTGGACCTTGGGGGCTGTAGCGCCTGGGAGCGTTGTGCTTATTCCCTTGGTGGCCCTGAAAGAGAGAATCCCAAGCGCAGGGATTCCCCCCGTGGCCCCTTCGTAGCTGGTGCCTACCCTGCATTATGACTGCCGTGAAGGTGTGTATTTGAATTGCACGGGTGCCCACCCCATGGCTTTGTCCACATTTCTCTCTATAAAATTCTAGCGGGTGCCCACCCCGCTTGCTACATTCATTTTTCATCCCAAGGGAGCCTACCCCTTGTTTTGGCACCAAAGAAAATCACCGCCAGTGGCCCGGGAATTTTGTGAGGACCACCCTTCCGTCGCTGATGTCGAGATCGCTGCGCTGGGATTGGCCACAGTGTTGGGCATCCCCTAGTAAGGTAGGGGCTCGACAGAGACGAACCGCGCTGCCATTGGCTGCCCCAAGAAGTAAGCAGGAAGCAGACGGGAGCCTACCCCCGTAATCCTGCACCGCAGAGAAGAAGCAAGCGTTTCACCCCGGGGCTCCCGGGAGCGAGGGAAAGCCCCGGACCGCCTGCTTATTAAGGCGGGATTGACCGGGAGCCTCGGAGGCTCCGCCAGAGAAGACCGCGATCCATAGGAAGCGGAGTGGGCACGAGGCACATTGCCGGTGCCTGCCCCTCCGCGAGCCAAGAAAGGAGACCACCGCCTCAGGGAGATCCCGGCCCCCAGAGGACGGACCGGGTGGAGAGAGTAGTCCCCTACTGAAGAGAGCTGGTGAGTGAAAGCCGGCTGAGTGGGGTGGAGTGAGGTCGCGCACCCCGCCGGTGTCTCTACCCTGAGCAGCCCCGCTTCACAGAGGGCTGCTCCGACGTTTGGCCCTTTTGGTGTCCTGAGCGGCCCCACTTTGCAGCGGGCCACGCCACCGTTTAGTGGGACCTTTTTCTTTGGTTGTAGAGCGGCCCCAGGAGGCAGCGGGCCGCTCCCACGTTAATCTCCGCATTGGGGGGGCAATTCTTTCTGATTTAGAGCCCACGTGGCTCCCAAGCACACAGGGGCATTTCTTGTAGTCAGAGCCCGAGAGGCTCCAACGTTGTTTGGCCGCATTATCTAATTACCGAGCCCCGTGTCTCCAATGTGATTTGGGGCACATTGGTTTCAGAGCCTGCAAGGCTCCCACGTTGTTTTGAGGGCACTGTTGTTTCTTAGAGCCCCCGGGGAGAGCCAGGGTGCACGCTTGTGCCCAGGCTCAGTTCCCCATCTGCCCAGCACTTAGTGGGCAGCTGCATCGTTTAGGCTCCAAAACCCTTGCGCATTCTTCTTTGGTTGCCTGCGCAGCCCAGCCCTGACATTTTGGACAAAGGGCTTTTTAGCCCCTGAGAGGCCAAGTTGGTCTGGGGGTCAGTATCTAATGCAATTCTATGCAAGGTGATGGTATTTGTGTTCATGTTGGTAATGACCTGATGCCTTATGTGATTTATGCATAATGTGCAATGCCTTTATGCTTGTGATACCACTAACTGTGTTTATATGCTTAGGAGGTTGTTTTACCTAGTATAGTCATGCTAGTGAGTTGATGGTTCCCTGCGTGATATATGCCTAAGGTGGTTAGGATTGCGTAGTGTGTACCTACCTGTTACCAGTGGTTACTGGTTGTGTTCTGCAAGTATTATTTTGTGCATCAATTATTCTACATTCGAAGTGCTATGTCTACTAAATGATAATTCTGACAGTGGCCCATGTGGCCCTGTCCTGTGTATATAATCCCCTGTAAATACTGCCCAGTGCCAGTTGGCACAGTGTAATTATGTGATTATGATCTAATGTGTTTATGGTAATACAAAGGCTATTTTTATATATATCCTTGTGTGGAGTTCCTTTTTGTGGTGTACCTAGTATGTTGCTGCCGTGTGTGGGAGACAACCTTTACAACGCAACTTTTACTATGCAGTGCCATTACGACGCAACTTTTACAACGCAAACCATTACAACGCATTGCGCTGGGGGGGCGCTCTAGGATAGGGAATAGGTTTAATTTACTATCCAACACCTTCCCAACTATCCACGGGGACTGGAGTTGGAATAGTAAATTAAACAATTCACTATCCAGTGCCCCAAAGCACTATGCGTTGTAAAGGCATGCGTTGTGAAAACCGCGTTGTAAAGGTATGCGTTGTGAAAGCATGCGTTGTGATGTCATACATCCGCTGTGTGTGTGTGTTGCGCAAACGCTTTTCACATTGCCTCTGGGATAAGCCTGACTGCTCGTGCCAAGGTACCAAGGGGGTGAGCAAGGGTTATCTTGGCGTGTGACTTCTTGCCCTGACTAGAGTGGTGGTTTCTGCCTGGCTTTGGCGCAAGCCTTAGCCAACCAGTAATCCCATTTCTAACAAATGTGAATACAGACAGCTGACATTCAGCACATGTGCTGATTGTACGTGTGTGCAGTGCGGGTGGTGCACATGTATGGTACCAGGGCTCTGTTTGGTGAAGTCTGAAGACTGGAGTCAAGTAGGATCTACTTAAGATGGCGGCTGATTTGGCATGCTCCATTGTGAAGGGTGGTACTGCTTTCCCAGACAGTGAAAGTTTTCTGACAGCATTTCTATTACAGTAGAGTGGTAACCCAGACACCGTACTCAGGGGGATAGATCTATGGCAACCCATAGAAATTCCTCGCAAACCTTAATCCTTAGCACTGTCATTTTGATATTATTTAGGGGGGGTGGGGCTGTAGTGTCTGTTGCTCAATCAAGGCAAATACATATTTTCTAGTTAGGGTCTGTCTTTTCGTCTGTCCATGATTTCTGCTTCAGGAAGGCAGATGGCCTTTAGGTACAGAGCTCTCACGCGTCACTCTGTGCCCTTGTTATGTACACTCCTGCGAGCTCTCACGCGTCACTCTGTGCCCTTGCTATGTACACTCCTGCGAGCTCTCACACGTCACTCTGTGCCCTTGTTATGTACACTCCTGCGAGCTCTCACGCGTCACTCTGTGCCCTTGTTATGTGCACTCCTGCTTGGAGTCAGCATCATTATTCCCTGCTGAGAGTCATTACTGAGAAGCACCCATACACTGACATTTGAAAGAGAACCAACCCAAACCGGAGGAAAACCGAGTATAAAAGTGAAATCCAAAGCATCCCAATTTATTCCAGTACAGGTTCTTCTTGACCAAGGAAGGGAGTATCTCTAGAGTAATTGAAGGACTATTGTGTGACCAGGGCTGGTGTCTGTATGACAAACAGTCTCACACATGTGAGGGCACATCACTTGAAGTATGCACTTTGAGTAGCTGAGAGTTTGCTGGGAAGTCTCCCTGCCTGCTGTAACAATGAAGGAGAGAGCCTTGTCCAGGAGGAGGAGCGACTGGTCAGGAGGAAAAGCCAAGCATGTTGTGTTGTAGGGCTTGTCCTTAATCTCCATTTTGGATTTCCCTTTTCAGCTTCACATCTTTTTCCAATGGTGACTTTTCGCACATTTGATTCTAACACAAGAATGTGCTGCATGTATTCTTGGTAGGCACTGTCACCATGTAGTCTGTACATTTAGTTCAAGGGTCTTACTCTAGCCTTCCAGCCCAACACCTTACTCTAGCCTTCCAACCCAACACCTTACTCTAGCCTTCCAGCCCAGCACCTTACAACAGCCTTCCAACCCAGCACCTTACTCTAGCCTTCCAACCCAACACCTTACTCTAGCCTTCCAACCCAACACCTTACTCTAGCCTTCCAAGTCAACACCTCACTCTAGCCTTCCAACCCAACACCTTACTCTAGCCTTCCAGCCCAGCACCTTACAACAGCCTTCCAACCCAACACCTCACTCTAGCCTTCCAACCCAACACCTTACTCTAGCCTTCCAACCCAACACCTTACTCTAGCCTTCCAACTTGTCTAATGCCTTACTCTAGCCTTCCAACCGAACACCTTACTCTAGCCTTCCTACCCAACACCTTACTCTAGCCTTCCTACCCAACACCTTACTCTAGCCTTCCAACCTGTCTAATGCCTTACTCTAGCCTTCCAACTTGTCTAATGCCTTACTCTAGCCTTCCAACTTGTCTAATGCCTTACTCTAGCCTTCCAACCGAACACCTTACTCTAGCCTTCCTACCCAACACCTTACTCTAGCCTTTCAACCCAGCACCTTACTCTAGCCTTCCTACCCAACACCTTACCCTAGCCTTCCAACCCAGCACCTCACTCTAGCCTTCCAACCCAGCACCTCACTCTAGCCTTCCAACCCAGCACCTCACTCTAGCCTTCCAACCCAGCACCTCACTCTAGCCTTCCAACCCAGCACCTCACTCTAGCCTTCCAACCGAGCACCTCACTCTAGCCTTCCTACCCAACACCTCACTCTAGCCTTCCAACCCAACACCTTACTCTAGCCTTCCTACCCAACACCTCACTCTAGCCTTCCAACCCAGCACCTCACTCTAGCCTTCCAACCGAGCACCTCACTCTAGCCTTCCAACCCAACACCTCACTCTAGCCTTCCAACCCAACACCTTACTCTAGCCTTCCTACCCAACACCTCACTCTAGCCTTCCAACCCAACACATTACTCTAGCCTTACAACCCAACACCTTACCCTAGCCTTCCAACCCAACACCTTACTTTAGCCTTCCAAGCCAACTCCATATTCTAGCCTTACAACCCCACACCTTACTCTAACCTTCCAACCCAAAACCTTACTCTAGCCTTCCAACCCACCTAACACCTCACTCTAGTCTTCCAACACCTCACTCTAGCCTTCCAACCTGTCTAACACCTCACTCTAGCCTTCCAACACCTTACTTTAGCCTTCCATAACCTGTGCTTACCCTCTGGCAGCTTGGCGCAGAGCAGGCAGGCTTATCATCAGAGACAATGTGTAAAGCGTTTGTGCAACACACTCACACAGCAACACAATAACTACACCACAAAATAGACTCCACACAGGATTGTATAAAAATATACTTTTAGTATTATATTTATCAGAAGACCAAAATGACATGAGTTGCAAAAATAGTGTGATTAATGCAGGATTACAATGTCCCATTCGATGCAGAAAATAACCATTGCATGATTATTATTTTTTGATGTGGGTAACGGAGAGGCTCTTTCCTCAGAGCAAAGTGCCTTTTAGGAACAATCACTCATATTGCAGCACAAGCATGGGCACAGAAGCACTGCACTCCTTTTAGCAGTTATACGGTACTTTCTGGGATGTTATTCACACAAGACAAATGCAATACAAATATCACACAAGTACCATTCTAGTTATCACAATAAATGTCTGAAGGGCATGCAATGTTCTAATAAACATTTGCTTCCTTGAGAGATGTTAAGACCACATGAAATGCAACAAATAAACAACAAGCGCCGAAGCACCTTTGCTTCTACCAGGGCATTAATGGTAACCAGTCTGTTGAGGGACAATGATCCTCATCAGGGATTAATCAAAGGACTCCTTAAGGCGGGAGCGGGCAACGCAGCACTCCGCCAACTCCTTGTGATGGCATCTATCAACACAACTGAGTTGCACACAGTGAGAGCCCGAGAGGCCTCCTGCGGTCCCTTGCAACAGCGCGTCTCTCAGGGCCTACACTCGCCTCGCCGCATTTGTGAAAGTGGCGGGGGAACTGCCTTGAGAATCGGGGCCACGCGGGCTGTTCAAGGGCAATGAACACAGCGATCCCTAGTGTTGTACATATGCTCTTTCTTGCAATTTTTCCAGTATTTATTTAGATCTCAGTGCCATATAGTGCATGTGTATTTCCTGACTGTTGTGTCCAATCAGGTTGATCCACATTATGATATATCATCATGGAATCTTTGTTGGGTATTTACATGATGTAATGCAATGTTGGGTGCATTTGTCGGCACTTCGTTCAGGAGCAGCACGTCAGGCTTTCACCTGCGTGTGGGCCTTTATGATATTTATTATTTAAAATAAATATTCTTTTTTGGGTCGAGCCTAGCGGAAGCGCGCATGCGCTGCTCGCTCTGCGAGGCATGCTGTATTAGGGTATACACTGGAAGCCCCACCCACTCTCCGCCCATATTTGTCATTGGCTTGTGTCATTGTCCTTCGAAAATGCTGGCTTCTGATTCTGGCTTCTGATTTGTACATAGGCTTATTAGTCCCGCTTTGGTACCGCCTTGTCTGGATTTGTTACCGCCCATAAAGACTGTTTGGATCTAGCCATGTGCAAATCAGATTTGGCCCCAGTTCTCATAACATGAACAATGTATGTGCTAATTTAAGGCAGAAGCTCTGCAACTGTTTTGATCTGAATGGTGTCACAAGTAGTTGAATAGCCCGAGCAGTGGTATTTTCTGATTTTAGGAAGTGGTAAAAGATAGTTTATCACAGGAACTTGAACGGAATGTGCAGCTTTTTTTGTAAATGTAACAGCACAAAACACAGTCCCCTCCAGCCCACTTTGCCATGGTTAGAAAGATCTATATGAAGTCTGAAGTCCTTTAGAAAGTCCTGCTTGCAAAACATGAGGGGTTCGAGTCTGACTTTAGCACTAAGTTTGATTTACCAAATAAAGGATTAGGTGTCCCTGGATTGTGTTATTCCCCAATTTTAGGTCTGGAACTTGAAATATTGCACATCAGCTCAAATCTATACCCCACTATATCATTATATATATTTGCATGTGTGCCTGATTCTTGCTGACCCTATAGAGTTCCAATAGTGTCTACCACCGAGAGTTCCATGATTACCTGTCTCCTATGGACCTTATAGAGAGTTCTATCTGTGTCAGGGGAGAACAAGTGAGCATCTAACAATGATGTTATGATAATCAGATGTACAATTTTGATTTATATGTTGAACAGACATTGTTATATTATTTTTCTTTTGTTCTGTAGCATACATTTAACCTGCGGATGAAGGACAATGATGTCTGAAATGCATTGAGGATTCAAAGTTTGAACATTCAATGAATGACTGAAATAGATAAACATCACATGTAATTATTAAAGATTCAATACACTTGGTTTGGAAGCAAAAGAACAGTTGGATGATATATTGATGATTTATTTGAGTATATTTGTGGAACCATTGAACCCCTATTGGGGAGACAAAGGAGTGCCAGGCGGACACTGCACTTGTATTGGGCAGTGCAACAGTGGGCTATCTTTCACTTACACAGCTCCTTGCTCATAGAGCTAGCTGGGCCTACCTTAGGGGTTATCTGTGTGTAATAAAAGGGGAGTGAAAGGTTTGGCAAGGAGTTTTAAATGCCAAGTTAAAGTGGCAGTAAACTGCATGCGCAGGTGCTGCTGTGGCAGGCCTGAGACAGATTTGAAAGGCGACATCTGCGGGTGGCATGAGAAGTGCTGCAGGCCCACTAGTAGCATGTAATTTACAGGCCCTGGGTGTATCGTTTACCACTTTACAAGGGAGGTACAAGAGAATTAAATATTCTAAACAGGTATAAACCAATCATACCCTGTTGTAGGGGTGAGAGCACTTGCACTTTAGCACTGGTTAGTAGAGCTAAAGTGTCCTAAAGCCAACAAAAAGGTCAGAAAAATCGGAGGAAGAAGGCAAACAATTTGGAGATAACCGGGCAAAAAGGGCCACGTCCAACAATTATAAATATTAGTAGCTTTTCGATCGCTACTAAGCAAACATTAAAACGAGTTTTCTGGCTGTAAATAGCATACATTGGAAAACATACATTTAGCTTTTTTAATGTGTGGTACGATGGACTTGAATACACCTGGATTAAAAAGAAGTTCATTTTGTATGGGGTGGAACTCTGGGGGCACTGTCCAATGAAAAGTATATCTAAAATTGAATATAGTTTTATCAGTCACGTAGTTGGTCTCCTCCCTAGTACCCAACTGTTTCACTTTGACTTGATTTGGGCATTAGACCGATTGCAGATGAAATAGGACTTAGACCACTAACTTTTTGGAGATGCATTTGGGCTACTGCAGAACTGGTTTTATAAAGGTCTGAGCTAAAAGAGGTAAGAGGTCTCTCAGGGGCAGGGAAATGACCCTGGTTTACACACATTAGAGACACGCTCCAGAGTATTGGGAAAATGAGCATGTGGAGTGATCGACAGTTTCATGTCCTGCAGCACCCAGGAATGAACTTGTTTGGAGTTATAGGGGGCAGAAACCTTCTCTCCTTCAGGGGAGCTCAGCACGAGGCTCTCTAACAGTAACATTCATGAGAATTAAAGATTACTATAACTCTGAGTCTTTCCTAGATGAAGTTCAGCCAGCCCTAGCTAGGAAACTATGGGCCCGATGTAGGTCGCCAATTACCGGTCGGTAACGGCCGATTTCGGCCGTTACCAACCGGTATTTGGGAATTGACATGCAGGGGGCATTTAATTTACAGAATCGGTATATTTACCGATTCGGTATATTTACCGATTCTGTAAAATACCGAATCGTTAAATTTACCGAATCGGTAAATACAGATGTAGGTGGCACTGGAAACAGTGCCACAGGCCATTACCGATTCGTTATTTACCATGTAATACTATTACATGGTAAATAACGAATTCCAGTGTACATGCACATCTGTGCATGTACACCTGTGCCATGTGGCACACAGACATGCCCTAAGGGCATGTATGTGGGTCACATGGCACACAAGCCAGTAACAGGGGTGCAACAGGGTGTCAAAGTGACACCCTGTCCCCCTTGTAAAATCGGTAATTTTACCGATTCGGTAATTACCGAATCGGTATTTGCTATTGAATCCTATGGGCTTCAAGGCCCATAGGAATCAATGGCAAATACCGATTCGGTAATTACCGAATCGGTAATTACGGAATCTTACCGATTCGGTATTTTTACTGAATTTTTTACCCACATAGCAATTACCGAATAGTGAATACCGAATTGGTAAAATTCGGTATTTACCATTCGGTAATTTGCTATTACCTACATCTAGGCCTTCATGTACAATTTGGGCGTGGGTCACTTCCTCTGCGCTCTTTTACCAATAAATGAGCAGGTGATGGAGCAAGGGAGAGACAACAAGTTTTGTGTACCCCTTGTGAAATTAATTTCGTATAACAATAACCGAATTATTGGTGTGATGCATGAAAAATTAATCAACAAAACGCACTTAGACATTTTTATTGCACGTGGGAAACGAATTGCCATTTTCAAAAATATTATACTAACAATTGTGAACGAGTCGTATTAATATAGTCCTGTAATACGGAAAAAGCATGTATGTTATGCTTCATTAGAGAGTATGTATTTATCGTGGCAAGAGAAAAGTAAATGCACTTGGTAAGTAAATTAAAGCTATATGTCACGCTTTTGCTAGGTAATCACTAAATAGGGATATTAGAATGGTGGGAGGTAAACAGACAAACTAAGGGGCATATTACCAACAAATAGCGATATTTATCGCTAAGTAGGGTTAGCGGCAATATTTTTATTGCTGCGCATCACCGGGTTTTATCGCTGGGATAACTTGCTATTAGCAAGGTTTATCTCAAAAGCGACAAAAATCAGGCGAAATGCCTAAATATCGCTGAGAATACAGCGATATTCACGCATTAGCGACGAAATGCTCTTAGCCATGTTATCCACCTCCCATTGGATAACATGGCTAACAACTGGTCTGAGCAGGCGTTGGTTTTTTGGCGATAGCGGGAATATTTCCATCGCTACGCCTGCCTTGCTAATAGTCGCTAACAGGTTGGGTACGCCCACTTTGCATGTCATTAGCGATAAATATCGCTGACATGCAAAGTGGGCCACAAACCGCTCGCTATCGTCTAAAAGCTGTCGCTAACATTAGTTAGCGACAGCTTGCTAATAGAGCGATAGAATTATCGCAGCTTAGCGGCCGAAAACGGCCGCTAAACCGGAGATAATTGCCTATCGCCACCCTTGGTAATATGCCCCTATAATTCTAAATCTAACCTCTGTTGTGTTTGTTTTTGCACTAGTTCTCATTGAAGCCTATGTGGCCTGATTGTTGAAAATGGCTGCTGACTGCGGGGTTGACATCGGCCTAAGAGAAAGAGGCTCTATGCATGTGCATAAATGAAAAGCCAAGTAAGCAGAATGACTGGTACACAGAGCAAAGTGATGTCAAGGTCAGCTTGACCTAGGGCGAGGAAGTGAATGACAAATATAAATGGAGATGACTGTCCTGAGAACATGTTAAGGATGACTACGCATTTTGGAAAACTGGTTTGGGCGAGGAAGGGATGAGGTGATCATAGCCACCCCTCTAATGGACCAATCAGAATGAACTGTCTACCCTAAAAGTTTCAATTTTAAGTTAGATGGTTAGAAAAAAAGGGTATAAAAGAGCTTATTCGAAAGGGTGAATAAGCTTGCTCCTTGGATTTATTTTGCACCACGACATGCTGTCGGATTGAACTATTTTATGGTGCTAGAGTCTTTGAAATATTAATGTACTCTAATTTTTGGAGCAATGAAGATGATGATCGAATGCAGAGATTTTGTTTTGGAAGAGAGGCGCTGAGGAGAATAGAGAGGCAGATTGAGACTAGTGCAACTCTGTTATTTTCTTATAACAGAACTTGGTAATATGATTTCTAAATTTCATTTTCTTTTAACATGTACTAAATAAAATGCTTAATTCTTGCTTGTCTAATACATTTTTAAATTTTAAACTCGAGTTGTAGTTTTATTTTATTAAAATGTTATGATAGATTAAAATGCTAAGGTTATAGGATTACTATGATTAAGCTGGTCTTAGTCTCCATCAACTAACTACTACTAGATGATCTATTGACCAAATAGTGGAGTACCTTGGTGTAGGATTTTCCAGGTAACATATTAACATATGTTGAATATTATAATGTATAAAGCACAAATCCTAGGTAGCCCGCTAACCAGCAGCTCGTATTCTTTGTCACTGATTCAGGTGTAAAGTATGTGTGTGTGTGTGAGTGTGACTCGCGGCGCTATGGGCCCCACTGATGAGTAGGTAATAATTGCACCTGGGTTAAGTGAAATGAGTATTGAAGGTTGTTAGAGAGTCACAGGCACCGTTCCGTAGCGTGCCCGGCCTGTGGGAAAGCTGAGGAATCAGAGAGTCATGTATTTTTTCTTCTGCCCATTGTCCAGAAAATTTAGATCTGGATGGTTGGTACAGCTGTGCAGAAATCTGGGGACCCCTTATTGTGCAGAAGCATTTAGGCTTCTGAAATACGATACCCAACAATCGATTACATATGCTGTCTCAAGATTCCTGTTTTCTATGTGGTTCATGCGTAAGTCAGTCTTGAGCCTTTAGTATTCCCACCTAAGCCAAACTGTTGTGTTCTTGGGGAAGGCCCAGGCTAGTTGTGGTCCGTGCTTGCTCGTTCTAATAGCACAAAGGTCTTCCATGGGGCAGGGATTGTGGGCAGAGGAGCGAGGAGTCTAATTGGACTTTCTGCTATTAAATTATAGCTGCATTATAGGAGGTTTTCTGAAAATGGTTGAAATATCCGGTCCTTTATCTGAGTGATTTAACGATTTGGATTTAGGCATATGCAAGTTATTCTTGGGACTGTAGTACTCGCACCTCAGCCAAATTGCTGTGCCCTCAGGTGGAGGTCCAGGCCAGTGTGTGGTGCGTGCCCGCCTGCTTTATCTGTATAAAGGCTCTCTATTGGGCAGCAACTTTGGGCAGGGGAGTGAGAAACCATTCGGGCCTTTTTAATCTATAATTGCACTTTAGAAAACTCTCTGCAAATGGTCCGAAGATCTTGCCCTTTTCTAACTGAGTTTTTTAATAAACAGGATTTTTTCTTATTTTACCATGAAACATGGAAGTTATAGTTTTATATTGTTATCTGAATATATTATAAGTCTTTATGGCCATGGCTGAAACAAAGAAGTATTTACTGAGGTGCACAGAAATATTCTAGAAAACGAGGTTTTAGAAATACTGCCACTTGACCACAGGCTATGAAGAGTACTGTCCAACTAAGTGAGTCGACCACAAACTACTTTTTTATTCTTCTCGATGTAGATAAAGAGACTCACACTCCTAGTGGAGACATTTTCCATCTGTACAAAACTGGTTTGAACCATCTAAAAGCAGACTATGTTTACATCAAACAATCACGAGTCCCAAGATTAAGTTAGATAGGCGTGGAGGAATATTGGCCTTTTTTTCGCATGCCATAACAACGCATGCCATAACAACGCGGCTGTTACAATGACCGCGTTGTTATTTCGCATACTGTTACAACGCAAGTCGGAAGAACGACTTGCTTTTAGGGGGCGCTTCCAGCGGTTGGTGAACCAGGTATTATCTGGCCTGGAGTCCTTCTCAGCAGCTTACCTGGATGACATAGCTGTCTTCAGTAGCACCTGGGAGGACCATCTGCAGCGTCTCCAGGAGGTGCTGCGGGCGTTACAACGGGCTGGCTTGACCATCAAAGCTAGCAAGTGCTAGATTGGACAGGGCTCTGTCGTGTACCTGGGACACTTGGTGGGCGGAGGTAAGGTGCAACCCCTCCAGGCCAAAATTGAGACCATCATGGCCTGGGAGTCCCCCAAAACTCAGACTGAGGTCCGAGCTTTCCTCGGCCTCACTGGCTATTACCGCAGATTCGTCAAGGGATATGGCACCATCGTGGCCCCCTTGACCGAGTTGACGTCCAAAAAGCAGCCACGTCAGGTCATCTGGACGGCTGCTTGCCAGGAGGCATTTGAAACCCTGAAGCGCGCGATGTGCACTGCTCCGGTGCTGGCCACTCCGGACTTCCAAAAAGAAGTCATCGTGCAGACAGATGCCTCAGAGCATGCCGTAGGCGCCGTGCTGTCGCAACTCAACGATGATGGCCAAGACCAACCTGTGGCCTTCATCTCCCGAAGACTCCTTCCTCGGGAACGCCGATGGAGTACCATCGAGCGAGAAGCCTTTGCTGTGGTCTGGGCTTTGAAGAAGTTGAGGCCATACCTCTTTGGCTCTCACTTCCTGGTTCAAACCGACCACCGACCCCTTCACTGGCTCATGCAAATGAGAGGCGAAAACCCAAAGTGCTAAGGTGGTCCATTTCCCTACAGGGGATGGACTTTAGGGTGGAACATCGACCCGGAGCTGACCATGCCAATGCTGACGGTCTCTCCCGGTTTTTCCGCCTTAGTGATGAGAACTCCCTAGAGGTTGGGTAGCTCTCCCCACTTTCAGCTTGGGGGGATGCATGTTAGACCTGTCAGCCCTAGGGTGGTCTTTCCCTGTGATTTTTTGCCCTTGCCTCATTTTTCCCACCTTCGTTTTGTTGGCCCTTAGGTCTTCGGGCACCTTTTCATAGCTAATGTGTGTTAGGGTGCAGGTGCTCTCTACTTTCAACATGGCTGCCACTGGCCCCTGCTACTGCAGCGTGGTCTTTTTAGTGTAGCACCCTAGTTGCCAGGAGCAGGCTGGGTCCCCATACAATGTTGCAACACCAGCCACCCAGCCCCTGTCCATAGTTAGAGTGGGGAAGCTCCTGGTACCTTCCAGAAGAAAGGCGGACCTGACTTTTCCCGCCTTAGAGAGTGGTCACCTGACCTGGGCGTATATAAGCAAGGGAGGGAACTTTTTCTAGTCAGTTGGGGCATCACTGACCTGGGAAACCCACACAGGAGTTTTAGGCGGGAGGGCCTAGTGAGGAACCTATGCTACTGGGAGTGACAGGATTTGGGTGCTGCCTCTTAAGCTGGGTGAGGTGTCCAAAGCTAGCCCCCTGATCTGGCCCAGTGGTAGGGAACCCCAGGGCCCATCTGCAGTGACTGAGGAGAAATTCTTCAAGCCTTCAACTCATCACTCCCCCCCCCCTTCCACTTCAAGAACAAGCAACTAAGGGCGCAGAACCATCCAAGCGCCAAGGAACCTGCTTCCTGGGACCAGATACTGGACTGTGCTGCCCTGCGCATCCCCTGCCTACAACTGGGCCTACCTGTCCCCCCCCTAACTGAACTGTATGACAAGCGCTATTATTTGCTCACATCCTGCCTGCCCTGAGCTAACTGTGCCCTCGTGACTCTAGCGCTGAAGTCCCCTGTGAGGCACTGGAATTCCAAGGCGTTTTTCCCCTCAGGGATCATCCTGCCTGCGAGGCGCTGCGTTGGCCCCCAAGCGCTCACCTGCTGTCCCCGAGCGCTGTGCCCAGAAGCGCTAATTGCCAGGCCAACTCACCGCCACGGCCCGGAGCTGTCCGCCCCCTCCCGGGGTGTCGTAGAATCTCCTCAGAGGGAGCGTGTATCCCCCTCGGCGGCCCCTGTATGCCAGGAGAGGGCCGCTGGAAAACCTGAGAGGCCGCGCTGGGCCGGGAAGTATCCTCATTCGTCTGCCCCGGCGCTCCGGTGAAGAGGCGCGCCATTGATCCCCCCTCGGCGGCCCCCGGTGTCAGAAGAGGGCCGCCGCAACGTAATCACTAGGCCGCTAGGCCTGAGGCCTTCCCCTACCTGCAGCACGTGACGGGGGAACTCCGGCCTCGTCATCGGCCACGCCCCCGCCACGCCGCGCAGCCATTGGCTGCTCCGATCCAGCCCTTCTTTCAAGGCCGGCACCCGGAACAGGCTGCGATTCATCGCGGAGGGGGCCCGAAGCTGGAAACGCCCCTCCGCTTGGTCCCGCAGTGTGTGTTTATCGCCCCTGGCGCCGGTGCGCTGTAGCAGCGTATGGCACCGCATCAGGCCGCGAGAGGTCCCCCAGCCGGCGGAAGCTTCTCCCGCCGACTCCAGCCTACGCAAGGACCCCGGAGGGCCAAAGCATAGAGGTAACCCCCTGGGGAGGAGGGCGGTAGGCCGAGTGTGGCCCGAGGTCGCCCCTCCCCCGGGGTTAACTGTGACTGGGCCCTGTTGGCCCCCTTTTGAATGTGCCTCAAGTATTTGGAGGCTGGAGGGTCAGACTCTTTCCTCATTAGATCGTAGTGCACCATATTTACAAGCCTGATAAATTCTACGTGAACCATATTTACAAGCCTGATATGTTCAAAGTGTACCATATTTACAAGCCTGATATGTTCAACGTGCACCATATTTACAAGCCTGATATGTTCAACGTGCACCATATTTACAAGCCTGATATGTTCAACGTGCACCATATTTACAAGCCTGTTAATGAGAGGGAGAGTCACTTCACTGTACTGAATTTTCTTGCAGAGGTGGACTTCCACAATATTCTGATGATCTGATCTGGGTCGCAAACCGATCTGTATTCACAAGAAGAAAGGCTTGTCACAGATGACTAAAGGCTGTGTTCTTTGAAGTTCCTTGTTCGACTGATAAGTACTTGCTGATATGTGTTATTCCTTTCCAGGAAAAGCATCCATGAGAGGTTTGATGTGTTAATTAGACGCATTACTATAGTCGCTTCTTGTAGGATCCTCCAGGTTTATACAATTACCCCTTTGCCTGCCGAAGAGTCTGATGCGACAGGCGGGGTTAGTTAATGTTTCACTGCATAGATGAGCTGGTTGTTATTTTAATGAAATGTCTTACTGAAATGCTCATCTGAAATGTTTACCCATTCACAGGAAATGCAATCTGCACGTGATTCATGAAACGTCTTAATGAAATGCTCGTCTGAAATGCTAATGAATTACCAATGCATTGATCTAATTGAAAGCCTATAAAAAAGATCTTGATTTTTCAAATACAACTACTGGTGTGGTCTCCATTATTGCGCCACTGTGTGTTTCATTGGATGTGTGTGTTAAATAGCTGCTTTACACGTAAGCCCCTGGCTGCCTTCCTGCTCGAGCCATGCTACCCCACGGAGAACTGGTGGTCCCAGTTCTTACATTGGTGGCGAGCGGTGGGATCCAGGACCTGTAGCTACCTAACCCTCCAGTGGGACAGGGCGTGCTGCAATTAATTGGGCACCTATCGTGCTACAAGCAAACCCAATTGCTCATCACTGTCTAGCCTGCAACAAAGTGTGTTGAACCAGTATTGTTGCCCACGTCCTAGAATTTTTCTTCCAGGTTATCTAGGTCCTCACCTGACAGAATGGAGTTCCAGCTGGCTGACCTTGATAGGTACACGGCAGTGCAGTTAAGGGAGTTTTGTCAGGGGATGGGGGTGCCTGTGGGGACGAGAGCTGTAAAAGAAGAGCTCCGTACCGCCTTAAGGGCATGGGTAAGGGCCCACCCAGAGGAAGAAGAGGATGGGGAACAGGTCACACACGGGGAGGTGGACACTCAGGAAGACCCAGGCCTACTCAACATTGACATATCAGACAATGTATTGCCAGGAAGACGTTCCGGGGCAGGGAGCAGTGTATCTAGGGAGAGTGTGTCACCGCAGGAGTCCGAGGACAGGAGGGAGGAGAGGCGATTGAAGTGGGAGCTTGCCAAGTTAGAGTTAGAGAGAGAAAGGGAAGATAAGCAGTTTGCTTTGGAGAGAGAAAAATTAGCATTGGAAGAAAGGAAGTGGGCGCACGAGCTGCAGCTCAAGGAAATTGAGCTGCAAGCATTGCAGTTGAGTGAGCCAGGAAGTCCTAATGGTGGCAGCGTACCATGAGCTCATCAGGAGCCCAGATTCTGGTTACCCAAGGAGGTGATAGCGAGCTACACCAAGGGGGATGACATTGCCAGGTGGTGGGAGGCGTATGAAGTGGCCTTGACTGCCCATGGGGTGCCTGAGAAACACTGGGGAGGTGGTTTGTACCGGTATATACCTCCTGATGTCAGGGACTCACTCCTGTATTTGGAGAAGGCAGACCAGTTTAGGTATTCCCCATGAAGGAGGCGCTTATCAAACATTTTGGCCTCAACCCTGAAAGGTATCGCCAGAGGTTTCGTGGCAGCCATTAGCTGTCCACGCAGAATTGGGTGGATTTTTTTTAATATGCCCTAAAGGCTCTGGATGGTTGGGTGCGTGGCAGCGAGGTGCATGATTTTGAGGGTCTGTATAACCTTTTTTTGAGAGAGCACCTCTTGGATAAGTGTTTTCCGGAGTTGCGCCAACGTTTGGTGGACCGCAAGCTTACTGATCCCCGTGAGCTTGCAGAGGAGGCGGATATTTGGGTTAGCACCCAGGTGTCACACAAGGGCCCCGGGGGAGATGGCCCGAAAGGCGGACAGGGCGCCCCTCAGAAGAAAGAGGGTGGTGATAAAAGAACGGAGTTCTCACGAGGCCCACAAACTAGACAGTTTGGGAAAGGAGTAGGTACCCCACCTCAGAACCGTTCCCCAAAACCCACTTACCCTGACACGAGTCAGCAGCCAAAAGTGATCCGGTGCTATGAGTGCGGAGAGGTCGGACACTACAAGGGAGACCCCCAGTGTCGCAAACGACCCCCAGCCCCCACTGGTGGCAAGAGTCCCGGGGTGGCTAGTGTAGCGCTTGGGTTGGAGCTGCCCCTAGATAGGGAAGGGGAGTGGACAGGCCTGACCCTGGTTTCACTCGGGGATAAAGAGATGGTCCCAGTGACGCCCTTACCATCGAATACTGCTAAGTACCAGCAGAGGGTGAAGGTCAATGGGGAGGAGGTGGACGCTCTGAGGGACACAGGAGCCAGCATGACCACTGTAGTGAGGCGGCTGGTGTCCCCTGAGCAGGTTGTTCCTGATGTGTACCATCCGGCCGTGTTGGCTGACGGCAGAATGAGCTACTATCCCGTGGCTCAAGTTCCCTTTGATTGGGGAGGAGTGTCAGGCCCGTTGAGAGTTGCGATCAGCCCTGCCTTGCCAGTGGACTGTCTGCTCAGTAATGACCTCGAACATACCGCCTGGAAGGAAGTGGAGTTTAAGGCCCACACTGAGATGCTGGGGTTACCAGGGTGGACGTGTGTAGTCACGCGGTCCACAGCTGCCCGGCAAGAAGTTCAACCCGGGTTGGAGCCTGAAACAATGGCCAAACCCACTGTCGGTCCAGAGGAGAGTGTTGTGGAGGACACACCCCGTGTGACGGATGGGGAGCCCGCGGAGGTAATCCCGGAGTCCGTGGAGGTGGATGTCGTTCCCGTGGGAGATTTGCCGACCCTTGCCGAGTGGCATGTGGAAGGAGGTCCTACCCGGGAGGATTTCTGTCGGGCGCAGAAGGAGTGCCCCGCGCTTGAAGGCATGCGGCGACAGGCCGAAGCCCAAGCGATGAACAAGGAGACCGGCAGTTATCACGTGTATTGGGAGGATGGCCTCCTGTACAGTGAGCCAAGGGTTCCGGTGCATGGGTCTTCAAGGGCCTTAGTGGTCCCCCAGTGCTACCGGGCCTTTTTGATGGAACTGGCGCATGAGATACCCTTAGCCGGACACCTGGGCCAGGACAAGACCTTTGCTAGGCTAGTCCCACATTTGTATTGGCCTAGGATGAGAGTTGCCTCTGACACCTATTGCAAGACCTGCAAGACTTGCCAGGCCAGTGGCAAGACTGGGACCAAATTGAAGGCCCCATTGGAACCACTCCCAGTGGTCGGGACCCCTTTCGAGCGGGTCGGTATAGACATCGTGGGGCCGTTGGACCCTCCGACCGATACGCGACATCGGTTCATTCTGGTGTTAGTGGACCACGCCACTCGGTACCCGGAGGCCATCCCTCTGAGGACCGTTACTGCACCTGTAGTGGCGCGGGCCCTAATGGGGATATTCACCCGAGTGGGATTCCCCAAGGTCGTGGTGTCAGACAGGGGCACAAATTTCATGTCAGCCTACATGCAGGCCATGTGGAAGGAGTGCGGAGTGACATATCGGTTCTCCACTCCTTACCACCCCCAGACTAACGGGCTCGTAGAGCGCTTCAACAAGACCTTGAAGGGGATGATCCGGAGTCTGCCAGAAGACCTGAGGCAGAAATGGGACATCCTCCTCCCTTGCTTGCTGTTCTCGTACCGCGAGGTACCCCAGAAGGGAGTTGGGTTCAGCCCCTTCGAATTGCTCAATGGCCATCCCGTTAGGGGACCCCTCAGTCTGGTCAAGGAGGGTTGGGAGAAGACTTCGAAGAAGCTTCCCCATGATGTTGTCAGCTACATGCTGGCATTCCGCAGCCAGATGGCTAAGCTGTGGAAGGAAGCCTCAGACAATCTGGAGGCTAGCCAAGCCATCATGAAGGAGTGGTATGACCACAACGCTCGGACGGTGGAGTTGGACGCTGGACAGAAGGTGTGGGTCATGGAGCCTGGGGAGCGTAGTGCCCTCCAGGACCGGTGGACTGGTCCGTACGAGATTGTGGAGCATAGAGGCCAGACCACCTACGTCATGGACTTGAAGACCCCCCGACAACCCCACCGGGTGCTCCATGTCAACCGCCTGAAGCCTCATCATGAGCGATCAGAGCTGGCTCTCCTCATGGTGACGGATGGAAGCAAGGAGGAGAAAAGTGAGCCTCTTCCTGACCTTCTAGCGGCTCAGGAGAAGGATGGTTCAGTGGAGGGAGTTGTCCTCTCCCCATCCTTGACCCCAGAACAACAGAGGGACTGCTGCCAGGTTTGGGTGCAGCACGCCTCATTGTTCTCCCTCACGCCTGGAATTACACATCTGTGTACCCATGATGTGGACACAGGGGACAGTCCGCCAGTGAAAACCAAGTCTTACCGGCTGTCCGATAAAGTAAAGAACAGCATCCAGGGTGAGGTGACCAAGATGCTGGAGTTGGGAGTAATCGAGCCCTCCAGCAGCCCGTGGGCTAGTCCGGTCGTGCTGGTGCCGAAAGCGGCTCCGCCAGGCGCCACACCAGAACTTCGGTTCTGTGTGTATTATCGGGGGTTGAATTCTGTCACCAAGACAGATGCTCACCCGATACCACGGGCAGACGAGCTGATTGACCGGCTGGGAGCAGCCAAGTACCTCAGCACCATCGACTTAACATCAGGGTACTGGCAGATTGCCATGGCCGATGGAGCAAAGGAGAAGACAGCGTTCTCCACCCCCGTGGGCCACTTCCAATTTCGAGTGATGCCCTTCGGGCTCAAGAATGCTCCGGCCACCTTCCAGCGGTTGGTGAACCAGGTATTATCTGGCCTGGAGTCCTTCTCAGCAGCTTACCTGGATGACATAGCTGTCTTCAGTAGCACCTGGGAGGACCATCTGCAGCATCTCCAGGAGGTGCTGCGGGCGTTACAACGGGCTGGCTTGACCATCAAAGCTAGCAAGTGCTAGATTGGACAGGGCTCTGTCGTGTACCTGGGACACTTGGTGGGCGGAGGTAAGGTGCAACCCCTCCAGGCCAAAATTGAGACCATCATGGCCTGGGAGTCCCCCAAAACTCAGACTGAGGTCTGAGCTTTCCTCGGCCTCACTGGCTATTACCGCAGATTCGTCAAGGGATATGGCACCATCGTGGCCCCCTTGACCGAGTTGACGTCCAAAAAGCAGCCACGTCAGGTCATCTGGACGGCTGCTTGCCAGGAGGCATTTGAAACCCTGAAGCGCGCGATGTGCACTGCTCCGGTGCTGGCCACTCCGGACTTCCAAAAAGAAGTCATCGTGCAGACAGATGCCTCAGAGCATGCCGTAGGCGCCGTGCTGTCGCAACTCAACGATGATGGCCAAGACCAACCTGTGGCCTTCATCTCCCGAAGACTCCTTCCTCGGGAACGCCGATGGAGTACCATCGAGCGAGAAGCCTTTGCTGTGGTCTGGGCTTTGAAGAAGTTGAGGCCATACCTCTTTGGCTCTCACTTCCTGGTTCAAACCGACCACCGACCCCTTCACTGGCTCATGCAAATGAGAGGCGAAAACCCAAAGTTGCTAAGGTGGTCCATTTCCCTACAGGGGATGGACTTTAGGGTGGAACATCGACCCGGAGCTGACCACGCCAATGCCGACGGTCTCTCCCGGTTTTTCCGCCTTAGTGATGAGAACTCCCTAGAGGTTGGGTAGCTCTCCCCACTTTCAGCTTGGGGGGATGCATGTTAGACCTGTCAGCCCTAGGGTGGTCTTTCCCTGTGATTTTCTGCCCTTGCCTCATTTTTCCCACCTTCGTTTTGTTGGCCCTTAGGTCTTCGGGCACCTTTTCATAGCTAATCTGTGTTAGGGTGCAGGTGCTCTCTACTTTCAACATGGCTGCCACTGGCCCCTGCTACTGCAGCGTGGTCTTTTTAGTGTAGCACCATAGTTGCCAGGAGCAGGCTGGGTCCCCATACAATGTTGCAACACCAGCCACCCAGCCCCTGTCCATAGTTAGAGTGGGGAAGCTCCTGGTACCTTCCAGAAGAAAGGCGGACCTGACTTTTCCCGCCTTAGAGAGTGGTCACCTGACCTGGGCGTATATAAGCAAGGGAGGGAACTTTTTCTAGTCAGTTGGGGCATCACTGACCTGGGGAACCCACGCCGGAGTTTTAGGCGGGAGGGCCTAGTGAGGAACCTATGCTACTGGGAGTGACAGGATTTGGGTGCTGCCTCTTAAGCTGGGTGAGGTGTCCAAAGCTAGCCCCCTGATCTGGCCCAGTGGTAGGGAACCCCAGGGCCCATCTGCAGTGACTGAGGAGAAATTCTTCAAGCCTTCAACTCATCACCCCCCCCCCTCTTCCACTTCAAGAAACAAGCAACTAAGGGCGCAGAACCATCCAAGCGCCAAGGAACCTGCTTCCTGGGACCAGATACTGGACTGTGCTGCCCTGCGCATCCCCTGCCTACAACTGGGCCTACCTGTCCCCCCCCTGACTGAACTGTATGACAAGCGCTATTATTTGCTCACATCCTGCCTGCCCTGAGCTAACTGTGCCCTGGTGACTCTAGCGCTGAAGTCCCCTGTGAGGCACTGGAATTCCAAGGTGTTTTTCCCCTCAGGGATCATCCTGCCTGTGAGGCGCTGCGTTGGCCCCCAAGCGCTCACCTGCTGTCCCCGAGCGCTGTGCCCAGAAGGGCTAATTGCCAGGCCAACTCACCGCCACGGCCCGGAGCTGTCCGCGCCCTCCCGGGGTGTCGTGGAATCTCCTCAGAGGAAGCATGTATCCCCCTCGGCGGCCCCCGTATGCCAGGAGAGGGCCACCGGAAACCCTGAGAGGCCGCGCTGGGCCGGGAAGTATCCTCATTCGTCTGCCCCGGCGCTCCGGTGAAGAGGCGCGCCATTGATCCCCCCTCGGCGGCCCCTGGTGTCAGAAGAGGGCCGCCGCAACATAATCACTAGGCCGCTAGGCCTGAGTCCTTCCCCTACCTGCAGCACGTGACGGGGGAACTCCGGCCTCGTCATCGGCCACGCCCCCCACCACGCCGCGCAGCCATTGGCTGCTCGGATCCAGCCCTTCTTTCAAGGCCGGCACCCGGAACAGGCTGCGATTCATCGCGGAGGGGGCCCGAAGCTGGAAACGCCCCTCCGCTTGGTCCCGCTGTGTGTGTTTCTCGCCCCTGGCGCCGGTGCGCTGTAGCAGCGTTTGGCACCGCGTCAGGCCGCGAGAGGTCCCCCAGCCAGCGGAAGCTTCTCCCGCCGACTCCAGCCTACGCAAGCGCCCCGGAGGGACGAAGCATAGAGGTAACCCCCTGGGGAGGAGGGCGGTAGGCCGAGTGTGGCCCGAAGTCGCCCCTCCCCTGGGGTTAACTGTGACTGGGCCCTGTTGGCCCCCTTTTGAATGTGCCTCAAGTATTTAGAGGCTGGAGGCTCAGACACTTTCCTCATTAGATCGTAGTGCACCATATTTACAAGCCTGATATGTTCAACGTGCACCATATTTACAAGCCTGATATGTTCAAAGTGCACCATATTTACAAGCCTGATATGTTCAACGTGCACCATATTTACAAGCATGTTAATGAGAGGGAGAGTCACTTCACTGTACTGAATTTTCTTGCAGGGGTGGACTTCCACAATATTCTGATGATCTGATCTGGGTCGCAAACCGATCTGTATTCACAAGAAGAAAGGCTTGTCACATATGACTAAAGGCTGTGTTCTTTGAAGTTCCTTGTTCGACTGATAAGTACTTGCTGATATGTGTTATTCCTTTCCAGGAAAAGCATCCATGAGAGCTTTGATGTGTTAATTAGACGCATTACTATAGTCGCTTCTTGTAGGATCCTCCAGGTTTATACAATTACCCCTTTGCCTGCCGAAGAGTCTGATGCGACAGGCGGGGTTAGTTAATGTTTCACTGCATAGATGAGCTGGTTGTTATTTTAATGAAATGTCTTACTGAAATGCTCATCTGAAATGTTTACCCCTTCACAGGAAGTGCAATCTGCACGTGATTCATGAAACGTCTTAATGAAATGTTTGTCTAAAATGCTAATGAATTACCAATGCATTGATCTAATTGAAAGCCTATAAAAAAGATCTTGATTTTTCAAATACAACTACTGGTGTGGTCTCTATTATTGCGCCACTGTGTGTTTCATTGGATGTGTGTGTTAAGTAGCTGCTTTACACGTAAGCCCCTGGCTGCCTTCCTGCTCGAGCCATGCTACCCCACGGAGAACTGGTGGTCCCAGTTCTTACACTTACTATTCCAACTCAAGTCTGTGCGGACACTAGGGAAGGTGTTGGATTTTAAATCCAACACCTTCTGCCCCCTAACGCAAGTCATTTTTCCAACTTGCATTGTAACGGTATGCTAAATAACAACACTGTCGTTGTAACGACTGCGTTGTTATGGCATGCGTTGTTTAGCATGCAAAGTAAAAGCTGTTTACCGGCATGGAGTAGACATCCAACTTGGCAGACCCCTTTAGTCCAGTGTTTAGTATTTTTTGAGGGTTTATATTGTTTCGATTTCATTGTCCCTTCAGAGGACGTTATAAAATACTTGAATGGACATTTATTGGTAATGGGAATGTGCACTTAAAATGGTGGCTATTTATGTACTGTATGTATGTATTGCTTTTTCACTTTTATGGTCATTTGACCGAAATACATTATTTTGATAACGATGATGAATATGCGGTACGATGGACTTCGATGCACATGGATGAAAAAGAAGTTTATTTTTATTGCAAAAAGTAGGACAATTCTACCCTTTGTTAATACACTTCAATTAAGAGCATTTAAAAGAGCCGTGAAGGGGTACCTGTAGTAATGTAAGCCATCTTTCTATGATGTATTGAATGTTCTACTATCACCAGGGTTGTCATTCCCTTGGTTATAGAATGTTTGCACTGAAGCTTCTGAGACTGTTATCTCATTCCCTGGAACGGTATTAAAGACTGTTTCCCTCAATCTACATCTGTGTATCTGGTCACTTCAGTACCGCCTACTGTTTAAATGCAATAGTAAATATCAAACATCTAAAACTGCAAGTAGTGAGTTCAGAGACCACAATGGCAGCAATGACGAAGCGTTACTCGAACCCCTTACAGGCGACAACAAAACGCGGCCATGATGTTAGGTTGTGTCAGATAATCCTCACACTTACACCTATTGTGCAAATAATCATTAAACATAAACTCAGATCCATCCTCTTAGGTGAATCAGGAACAAGTTTTCACAAGAGTTTGACTGTCTCAAATGAAAAGTTGGATCATGGAGAAAAAATGATTACCTCCCAAGGAGGTGAGAATTAGTGTCTCATTCGCTACCATTGGCAATGTTTTATGCCCGTAAACCCCTGTGAAAAGTATGTGAAAAAAAGAAAAAATTAAATTTCACTTTGCTTTTGAAGACTTTAGCCTTGTGTTTGATCCGGTGGAGCACCAAAATAAACCCAAATCCCAGTTGCAAATGGTGTAAAACAGGGATGTGTGTTGGCGCCCTTACTCTTTTCACTTTAGGTATCTGACTTTTCACGTTTTATAAAATATCTCAACCCTTCCTTCCGAAATCAGGGAATCATGAGATTTCTGGACTAACATATTCTGCTGACTTGGTGCTTGTAGAACCTCCCGGGGGAGGTTGGGGTAGCAGAGACAGATGCATTAGCTAACTACTCAAACCCACAATCTATTGGGTAATCAAAATAAAACCAACATTGTGAAAATGGGAACAGGCGGACTGTCAAGTGGTGA
Organism: Lissotriton helveticus; assembly: GCF_964261635.1. Taxonomy (NCBI): domain Eukaryota; kingdom Metazoa; phylum Chordata; class Amphibia; order Caudata; family Salamandridae; genus Lissotriton; species Lissotriton helveticus. The sequence continues at coordinate 32,593,025 of NC_136059.1, read as the reverse complement.
TCCAATAACAAATATCTTGAGGCAGTTAAAGCTTTACTGACCTACAATTCACAATGACTAACAATCTATCTTGGTCAAGTTAAATGCAAATTCAATTAGCAAAAGCCAGTTCTGTTGGTTTGGATTTTGCTTTATGTTCTTGGGAAAAAAAACTTGCAATGTTTTTAAATAACCTAAAAACCTATAAATTGCCCCAGTTGTGTGTCATGGAATTAAAGGACATCCAATTACTTCCATTTATTTATTTATTTTATTTATTTATTTTGCTCATTTGTAAAGCGCATGAATCGCCCCACATGGGGTATCTCCGCGCTGAAGACTAGTGAGGTAATGTCAGTTGACTCAGAACAAGAGTGTTTTCAGCTGCTTCCTAAAGCTAAGATAATTATGATTTAGTCGCAGCAACTCAGGGAGCTGGTTCCATAACTTGGGCGCAAGATGAGAGAAGGCTCTACCTCCCCATTTCACTTTCTTAAAACGGGGAGTAACTAGGAGGCCTTTGCCTTCCGAAGGAAGCCTGCGTGGAGGCGTGTAGACTGTCAATTTGTTTGATAAATATGACGGGCCAAGTTGATGAAGACTCTTAAAGACTAGAACGCATATTTTGAAGTGGATTCGTTTGCGAACCGGAAGCCAATGTAATTTGTGAAGGAGGGGCAAGGAGGGAGTGCGGCGAGGGGCATTGGTGACCAGTCGGGCTACTGTGTTCTGAATCACCTGCAAAGAACGCAGGGCAGAGTCTGTAGCTGAAATAAGAAGTGAATTACTAAAGTCCAGCCGGCTTAGGACCAGAGCATGTATCAGGGTCTTACGGGTAGTGAGGGGTAGGAAGTGAAAGACTTTCCGTAAGAGGCTGAGGGCATGGAAGCAAGATCGTCTCGTAGATGCTATGTGCTCCTCCATGTTTAACTTGTTATCAACAAGAACCCCTAGGTTTTTTACAACTGATTTGGGGGTTGGAGCCGCACCTAGTTCTTCCGGCCACCAGCTCGGGGACCAGCTGGTGATTGCCTCCGTGAATAGCATGATTTCCGTCCTAGTTGTATTAAGCTGGAGGAAATTTCCGATTCATCCATGCCTTGATTTTAAGCATGCCTTCAGAAAAAATTTCACGGATGTTAGGAGCATTAGTATCATAGGCCAGGAGCAGCTGTGTATCATCTGAGTAGGAGACTGGGATAAACCCAATCTCTCTAAGCAGAGCAGCCAATGGAGCAATGTAAATATTAAAAAGGGTAGGGCTGAGACAGGAGCCCTGAGGGACTCCCTTAGTGACCAAGGTGGTTTTGGCTTTAAATGGGCCCAAGTTGCTGCCGGGCCGCCCCGAAACACATTCACGGACCCTTCACCTGCAGAACCTGCAAGTTCACCTGCCTCCGAACCTGCACCGCGCCCGCCAAGCCAAGCACCAGCAGCAACCTCAAGTGCATCCTGCTCAACACCCGCTCCGTCCACAGACACGCCGTGGAACTCTGGAACCTCCTCGACACAACATCACCAGACATCGCCTTCCTCACGGAAACCTGGATGAACGTCTCCTCAGCCCCCGACATCGCCATCGCCATCCCGGACGGATACAAGATCATCAGGAGGGACCGCGTCAACCAGACCGGAGGAGGCATCGCCATCGTCCACAAGAACACCATCCGCATCACGACCGACTCCAACGACACCTTCGCCGCCGCCGAGCACCTCTACTTCCAGATTCACACCAACCCAAAGACGACCCTCAGAGGCACCCTCATCTACAGACCCCCGGGACCACGCACACAATTCAGCGAAGACATCACGGACTTCATCAGCCCACACGCCCTACCCTCCGCCGACTACATCCTCCTAGGGGACCTCAACTTCCACCTGGAGAGCAACAAGGACCGCAACACCGCCGCCCTGCTGGACAACCTCGCCAACCTCGGACTCAAGCAACTGGTCAACACCCCCATCCACTACGCCGGCCACACGCTTGATCCCGTCTTCTCATCCAGCAAGCACATCACCTTCAGCCACTCCACCGGACTCCACTGGACCGACCACAGCTGCGTCCACTTCAGCTTCAGAAAAACCACAACCCACCACCACCCACAACAGGTTCCTCACAGGAACTGGAGCAAGATCGCCGCCGACCAGCTCACCACCTCCCTCAGCCAGAACCCACCTGCCAGCACAACGGACCCCAACGAAGCAGCCCGCAACTTCACGCAGTGGCTGACCGCCTGCGCCGACGACCTCGCACCACTGAAGAACCCTCCCAGCAGACCCAGAAGCAAGAAGGCCCCCTGGTTCACTGACAAACTCAAGGACTCCAAGAAGACCTGCCGCTCCCTTGAGAAAGCCTGGCTCCTCGACCAGACCACCGACAACATGACCGCCCTCAAACACGCCACCCGCAAGCACCACCAGCTCATCCGCACCACCAAGAAAAAATCACTGAAGGAGCGACTGGACAACAACGCCCACGACAGCAAGGAACTCTTCAGCATCGTCAAGGAGTTCTCCAACCCCAGCACCGGCAACAACGACATCACTCCTTCACAAGATCTCTGAGACTCTCTCGCCTCGTTCTTCCACCGCAAGATAGCCGACATCCACAACAGTTTCGGCGCTCCACCCACGCACCCAACCGTCGAACCAAGGCACCCCACCACCACCCTCCGCACCTGGACCACGGTGACCACCGAAGACACAGCCCGCACGATGAACAGCATCCACTCCGGATCTCCAACCGACCCCTGCCCCCACCACGTCTTCAACAAGGCCGACTCCACCATCGCACCCCAACTCCGGGACGTCATCAACACCTCCTTCAACACCGCCACCTTCCCGGAGAGCTGGAAGCATGCCGAGCTCAGCGCCCTACTGAAGAAACCAACAGCGGACCCCACCGACCTCAAAAACTTCTGCCCCATCTCGCTCCTCCTTTTTCCTGCCAAAGTCCTCGAGAAGATCGTTAACAGACAGCTTGCCGCCTTCCTCGAAACGAACGGATCCCTTGACCCCTCGCAGTCCGGTTTCAGAGCCAACCACAACACCGAGACCGCCCTCATCGCAGCCACCGACGACATCCGAGCCCTGCTCGACAACGGGGAAACAGCGGCACTCATCCTCCTGGACCTCTCTGCAGCGTTCGACACTGTCTGCCACCGCACCCTAGTCCAACGCCTCAGCAACATCGGCATCCAAGAGAAGGCACTGGAGTGGATCATCTCGTTCCTCGCCGGAAGAACACAGAGAGTCCGCCTCCCCCCGTTTCGATCCAAGGCCACCGAAGTCATCTGCGGCATCCCGCAAGGATCATCACTCAGCCCCACCCTCTTCAACGTCTACATGAGACCTCTTGCTGCCATCGCACGCCAACACAACCTCAACATCATCTCCTACACCGACGACACCCAGCTGATCCTCTCCCTCACCAGAGACCCCGACACCGCCAGAACCAACCTACATGAAGGGATGAAAGACGTCGCCGAATGGATGAAGAACAGCCGCCTGAAACTGAACTCAGATAAGACGGAAGTCCTCATCCTGGGACCATCGCCCTCCGCCTGGGACGACTCCTGGTGGCCCCCAGCCCTGGGCACCGCTCCTAAGCCAACAGACCACGCACGCAACCTGGGCTTCATCCTACATTCCTCCCTCTCGATGACCAGACAAGTCAACGCCGTCTCTTCATCGTGCTTTCCCACCCTTCGCATGCTTTGCAAGATCTTCCGATGGATCCCGACCGAAACCAGGAAGATGGTCACCCAGGCCCTCGTCACCAGCTGACTGGACTACGGAAACACCCTCTACGCTGGAACCACAGCCAAGCTACAGAACAGACTCCAACGCATCCAGAACGCCTCCGCCGACTCATCCTGGACATCCCCCGACGCAGCCACATCTCCGGCCACCTGAAGGACCTGCCATGTTTCCCCGTCAACAAGAGTATCACGTTCAGGCTCCTCACCCACGCACACAAATCTCTCCGAGACCTGGGCCCCAAGTACCTCAACGACCGCCTGACCTTCTACACGCCCACCCGCCAGCTACGGTCTACTAGCCTCGCCCTCGCCGCCGTACCACGCATCCGAAGAGCCACCGCCGGAGGCAGATCCTTCTCCTACCTTGCGGCCAAGACATGGAACTCCCTCCCCATCCACCTTCGGCTGACCCAGGACCACCTCGCCTTCAGGAGACAACTCAAGACCTGGCTGTTCGAGCAGTAGCGGACCCCTTCCCCCAAGCGCCTTGAGACCCTTCCGGGTGAATAGTGCGCTATACAAGTGTTATGATTGATTGATTGATTGAAGTTGACTGTTTGGGTCCGGTCCTTGAGAAAGTCAGTCAGCCATTCCAAGGCTTTATCCTGAATGCCTATTTTACTCAATCTATCCAGAAGAATCTAATGCGAGATGGTATCAAATGCGGCGGATAGGTCGAGCAGTACCAAAATGACTGCTCGACCCCCGTCTGCTTGCAATCTAATATCATCCAATACCTTGACCAAGGCAGTCTCGGTACTATACCTAGGTCAAAATCCTGACAGGAAATAGTCCAAGCAGTTGGAAATCTCAACAAAGGAGGAGAGGTGCTTGTTAATATGTTTCTCCAATATTTTGCTATAGAGTGGAAGCAGGGAGATGGGACAGTAATTAGTAATCACGTCCGGTGGAAGTTTTTGATTCTTCCTTATTGGCATAACTTGTGCATCTTTCCATTCTCTTGGAAGTTTACCAGCATTAATGGAGCTGTTAAAATCTGCTTCCAATGGTCCGGCCAAAGTGGAGGCAAGAGTTTTGGCAATTTTTGCCGGGGTGAGATTTTTGGGGGAATCTGACTTAGCAGATATGAGCAGGGTTTCTGTTTCTCCTAAAGTAAGGAGGGGAAACGTTTTTAGGGAGGACTTGGCGTTTTCCAAGGAATTCGGTAGAAAAGTATCTGTTTCTAAATCCCGAGAGCTGCACAAGGGAAATTTAGCATAGATATCCTCAACTTTGTTTGTTAAAAAGTTGGCAATGTTATCGCAAAGTAGTTGCGACGGCTCATCTTCGGGGTGACAGGCCTTAGGGTTCACTAGAGAATTGAGGATCTGGAACAGTGTTTTAGAAGTATTATCAGCTTGTTCCAATTGCGAAGCAATGTATTTCTTCCGAGTATTTCTAATATTCTTGTGGTATATCCTCTGTCTCTCTTTGAAACTATCCCTGTCTAAAATTGCTTTAGTTCGTCGCCAAGTTGGTTCCAATGTTTTACAAATACTTTTTTGTGCATTCAATTCTTTCGTATACCAGGCAGCTTGGGGCCGGCGTGCCACAGTGGCCGTCTTTTTTATAGGAATAATGGCGTCTAGAGTAGTGATGGTGGCCTCATGTAGAGAGTTCAGATGCTCTGCCACTGTTCTGTCAGCGGGAGGTAAGGAGGCATGAAATGCCTCAGAGAAGGACACTGGAGAGAGTTTGTGCCAATGCCTATATCTACGTACTCCGAGTTTTTTGTTCGGTAAATTCACTCTTGGCCCTACTAAATCAAAAGTAATCATATAATGGTCCGACCAGGTTAATGGTAAAGTTTGTTTATATATTAGGTCAGAAGAATTTGATAATATTTGATCAAGGGTATGCCCTGCGCTATGTGAAGGCCCATTATTTTTCTTGACCAGACCCAGGGAACAAATTTCTCCAACAAAATGCATGGTCTCTGAATCAAGACTATCTTCACTGTGAATATTAAAATCTCCCAATAAAATGAATTTATTAGAGGACATAACATGGGGTGCAATAAGTTCCGAGAGAGTATTAAGCGATGTGGCAATGGGGCCCGGAGGGCTGTATACGAGTGCGCCTTTCCAACTGAGTTGAGAATGAAGATCCAACCTAAATACAATGACTTCTAAGTCTGTTCATGTATTGATCTAGGATGGTTGCCCTGATGGGATCTTTGTATACAATAGCTATCCCACCACCCCTTTTCATGGGTCTATCTAATTTCAAAATTCTATAACCTTCCGGCAGGGCTGTAGCGATTGCTGGGGCAGAGTTGGTTTTAATCCATGTTTCTGTTAGAAACCCAAGCTCTGGTTTCAATGAGGTTAACAAATCCCAAATGTGGGTCGCGTGCTTAGGGAGGGAACGCACGTTAGCCAAAAAGGCTGTCCATCTATGATCGATCTGCGTTTCTCCCGTGACTGGGGGGACAGGGCAAGGAATATTGGTGCCTTCATTGAAACTATGGAATTTACAATGGCGACAAGAGATGGGTCCCTCCAGAATTGTGGGAAACTGGTATTTGCAAGAGATGGGCAAGATCTCAGAATTTTCCTGACTATTACTATGGCGAGTGAGATTTAAAAGCTCTTGCCTTGTGTAGTTAATGTTCGTTGTACCCGCAAGGTTGGAAGCGCCATTATGTAGGGCGCTGACATAATGCCTGACGCCTGGCAGCGGTCTGGCGTGGACGGGCGCAGACGGGCTCGCCTTTGGCGCGCCCGCTGCGCCCGCCCGCTGCGCGGTCGAGTAGCTGATGTCATTTATACCCAGGGGAGCGGGGGAATGCGAAACAGCTAGTCAGCCTAGTCCGCTCTCTGCCGTCCTCCCAAGATGTCTGCTGTCCCCCGGAGCGTCCGGCCGCAGCACCTAATCGTCTGCGGGGACCAGGGTTCGAGGGTGGAGAGGATGAGGTGGTAAGGTTAGCGAAACAGGAAAAAGTGCAATTGTGCAATGAGCAGCGATATATAAAATGTATTTAAAATGATGCAGCCAGTTCTGAGGAAAAAGTGCAATTGTGCAATGAGCAGCAATATATAAAACGTAGTTAAAATAATGCAGCCTGTTCTAATCCCCGGCTTTCCGCCTCAGGGAACAAGATTACCTAAGTAGTCCATTACCTAAGTAGACCAGTAGTTCATCACAAAGATGAATAAATTCGAGTCACAATGAAAATATTCCTAGCCGTAAGTGCCAGTAAGTTTCAATTCTATTAAGGACTCGGAGGCGAGGAATATGCCTTCTTCCTTCTCTCTTTATTCTTTTCACAGCAGCAAGAAAGACAATATAAACTACATTTCCCATGAACATTAGGGAAAGAACAACAAAAACGAGCCAGTCCTTTGTCAGTCTCTGCACTCCTGATAGCTCCCATCATGCTCTGCAGCCAGTTACTCTCTCTTCGCGCGAAGCATCCAGTTCAGCACCCTTAAGCATCCGCCTTGCCAGCCTCATTTCCTGCAAAAAACCACAATGTCAGAACTGAACCTCAGTCAGCCCTACACAAAGCAAATAGGCAACAGGGCAAAGCAACCACAGCTCAACGCAAGCATAAGCCAATGCATGAAAAGGTTTACTTACAGCCAGTACGGGGAAGGGTCCACTTCTTGGAAGTCATTGGGAGGGATAATCCTCGCCTCCGAGTCCTTAATAGAATTGAAACTTACTAGCACCTACGGCTAGGAAAATGTTCATTCTATGGCAGGACCGGAGGCTTCAGATTATGTTGGCTCAAAGCTTGTTGACTACAAAATTATCCACCTCCAGCACTGGTTTGAAATAAAACCGTTTAAAGGTGGAATCTGACGACCAATCGGCCGCTCGCATCAGATCTTCCAATCGTGCCCCAAGGGCGAATGCCTTAGAGGCCATAGCACCTCTTGATGAATGAGCACCAAACTGCTTAGTGTCAATCCATGCCTCCTGCATTACCCAAAGCACCCATCGGGCGATAGTCGGGGAAGAAACAGCCTTGTATGGCTTACGTAGAGCAATGAGAAGTTGTCTTTCGCCCGGAGGGCGGGTATCTTCGGTGGCATCTTCAGAAGCACGGAGGCACTGTACAATGCACAGCTTCGGGGAGTCCGGAAAGGCCGGATACGAGATAATTCTCGTATTGGATTTAGTCCGCCTACTCAGCGTGAAACACACTCCATCAGGAGAAAAGACTCTGGCCGAGATATCCAATGCTCGTACATTCGAGACTCGCCTGCAGGAAACCAGGCATAACAACATGGCCAATTTAGCCGTTAACTCCTTCCTAGACAAAAACCTATTTGGTTGCCATGACAGAAACAAATTCAGAACCCTGTTCACATCCCAAAGGGCCGAGTAACGCGGCTCCAGGGGTAGCGAGAGCCGAATCCCCCTCAGGAGCCTACACACCAGGGGATGTTCTCCCACCGGTGAACCTTGCACAGGTGCATGACCCGCTGAGATCGCAGACCGAACGGCATTGATAGACCGATAAGCCAGGCCATCCTCTGCCAGGCCTGCCAGGAAATTCAGGACATGGACTACATCTGCCCCCACGGGATCCACACCCCTTCGCACACACCAATGGCGCCATCGCTGCCAGGCCGATCGATACCTCTTGGTCGTGTTTGCGGCCCACGCTCTGTCGAGCAAGTCCTCAGCCTTTCCCGAAAGGCCCGGGAGTGCCCAGCGACACCGGAGATCCTCCATGCCATCAAGCGGAGAGACCCTTCGTGGACTAACCAGTGGGGAGCCCCATCTGGATTGAGCAGAATTTGCGGGTGCTGGGGGAGTAGGATTGGAGAATCCCAGGAAAGTTCCAGAAGAACTGGAAACCAAACTTGCGACCTCCACCACGGCGTGACCATCACCACCTCCATCAACTGGCGGCGCAGCAGAGCTGACACCCACCTGATCATCGAGAACGGAGGAAACGTGTATCCCTGCTCACCCGACCAATCCTGCAGGAACGCATCCGTCGCTTCCGCAAGCGGATACGGACGCCAGCTGAAAAACCTTGGAAGCTGATGGTCCAGACAGGACGCAAACAGATCTATTGTGAAGGGACCCCACGTCTCCGACAACAAGGCGAACACCTGAGGGTCCAGCTTCCACACACTGGTGTCCAGGAGATTACGGGAGTGCCAATCGGCCACCTCGTTCTGCTGACCCGGCAGATACTCCGCCGTAACCGATACCTGACGATCCAGGCAAAAGTACCAGAAGTCCCTCATGAGATCCGCCAGCATCTTGGATCTGGTACCTCCCAGATGATTTATGTATCTGACCGCTGACACATTGTCCATCCGCAGGAGGACACAGGACTGCACTCGTACACGTTATCATTCTTTTACTCTATGTTTCCCATCCCATAGAGTAAAAGAATGATAACGTGTACGATCACAAAGCATTGTGGTGACTGTAGGAACAAATATGCGGGAACTACGACATTTCTGAATAGTCCTTCGTCAAAGTTAGTGATAGAACCAGTTGAGGCACACGTGTTGCATATTAGAGGTTGGAACAGGGGCGTGAACATAAAAGTAAAAATTCGTTCAGTTTAAAAATGTTTGGATATGCGTCAGCAGTGCTCCGGCACACGGAGATTGAAGGAAGAAAAGCTCTTATTTTAACAAATTAGGGAATTATATGTCATGGTAAGCGCACAAAGGTCCACGTTTGCATTTATGTTTTGGTTAAAAAACTGCTGCATTGATTAGAAAACAGAGGCGATTGGATTGAGAAACCTTTTGAGTGAAGCACTAATGATGAAATGAAACCGAGCAAAAATGAAATAGCGGTAAACTGGTTTTGTAAAAACGTTGTTGCTACACTGTTAAGTAATCATACTGTTTTCAACATGGTTTTATAATGATGCACTTTTGTATTTATAGATGCCCCTGATGAAGGGAAGTGATTTCCCGAAATGCATTGGGTTGTTTTATTAAAATCATGGCAAGTGGAACCGAACATGGTATTCTGTGCTTTATTGAAACAACTACGCTTACAAAATTGAGTAAAATGAATTGATAACAAACGAAGAGTAAAAGTATGGTGAAATATGGATGAAACAAGGATTAAACCAAGAGTAAATTTTATTAAAAAATTGATACATTGGACTCAAACCATGAGTGTGGCAGTGCAGCCTGGCGGAATCAGAAATGGGGTTCCCTGTGGTAAAATTGTCTATGTCACAACGCACTGAGACGAAGCGTGAAGCAGGTTTTTGCACGCCAAAAAATTACTACGGCTAAAGACATCGACTAAACACGGACAACAAGGTGTGCATCTCTTTTCTCATGAACTTATCAATATTATCGATTGTATACATTTTTTAATCTTTCATTATTTAAACACGCCTAATTTTTACACTGTCACTTTATTTTATTTTCATAAACTCTTGCGCAGTCTCAGATCTGCTCATTCTTAGACAATGAATGCCCCATGTTTAAAAAAATTCCATGCAGGAGGACACACGTTTTCCATAACCACAGATTCCTCATGGGATATACTTCTTTCGACCTGCCTCTTTTACCTGCCGCCACACCACCGCATCAGCTGACCCTTTCCTTGCCGGCCCATAGGAGGGGCCGTGACGAACTTCCGCCGGAGCACCATAAAAGCAAGTGAGGCATCTCACAGCACAGTTTATTGTATGATTATTATATTGTTATGTTAAAAGAATTTATAACACGCTCAGCTCCTCATGAGTGTCCCGGCACGGAACCGAAAAAGGATAGACAGAGGATTTATGTTATGTTAAAAAAATTTATAACGCGCTTAGCTACTCATGAGTTATATTGTGTGTATCTTTTATGATCACCCTCTGGAAGATTAAATAAAGACAATTTAATTGAATTGACCTGCACAGGGTATTTCATTTTGTTTCCATTTCACAAAGACCTGAAGACCTACCTTTTCTTCTGACATCAGTATTTCACTGCATTGTGGCCAATGTTCTCTGGGCACCAGAACACCTCCACACACATAAATAAATTAACATAAAATAACATACCATATGAGGTTGCCAAAATTGAGTCTAAGATAAAAATACACATATGGGTGGGGGCCTAAAGAGAAGAGAGAATTAGGGCTTAATGTATATCTTGGATGTATGTATACTCCTTTGCAACGGGGTATACATACCGCAAAGGGAATGATCTGCCAGACAAATTCAATAGCAGGCGGACCTTCGGTTTAATCCCGGCGGAGACCACTCCGACTCCACTGTGGTTAAGCCCCTCCGATGGCCCTGCAGGCCTCTAATTCCACCCACCAAATTTAGTTGGACGGAATCAGAGGTCAGTTTCAGTGTCCGTCACCACCAGGAAAACACTAGCGATGAGGGGCAGCGGAAATTGCTAAATGCTCCTCTTGAAATGGGAGCGCTCCCATGGCGAAAGGAGCATTTTCATTTTCATTTCCAAAAAGAAAACCTTGCTTCAGGATTTTCTTTTTGAGGCTCCATAATGTTGACGGAGCCCAGCACCAAATGGTAAACAGCATTGACGGGAACCGCCATGATGCTTTAGAAATGATCACCAGCTTATTGGTCGCCTCCATCAGGGCGACAGAGTAATTTACTCTGTCTCCCTGGTCTTCTTAATAGAGAGATGGACCCCTGCTATTATATTAATTAGTCCCTTAGTTTCAGACTTTGCGGGAACATTAATACAGAAATTGAGATTCCTAAATTCACATCGTTTTCATGTCACATAATGTTAATAGAAACAAAATCACACAGTACATAGCTACATTTCCTCTGCTTTTAAATAACAATAAACACCTTTCAGTAGCACCGGGATGATGCTTGGGGCATGCGCAGTATAAAATAAGTTTACCGGGTGCTCGACTTAGGGGTCCACGATCCCCGCTTCAGAAAATGTGCAAAAGAGGCGTGGGTGCCTGTGGGATGAACAAACCTCTGCTCAAAATGTGGTGGGGTTACCTGGGAATTATAATCTGAAATACTTCCTTGGAGAAGCTTTGAACTTTATGACGTCATCGAGGAGCTCCTGGAGGCGGGGGCGGTGCTCCGGTTTGAACAGGTTGACATCTGAACCCAGGAAGTAATGGGGTAGATTTCCGTGCTGGAGGTAAAACACAAGATCATCCACCAGCCTTACGAAGCTCACCGTCAGGTCCTTCCAATCATTCTCTGAGGGGTGCTGCTCACAAGCCCAGAACAACACGGTCTGTAGAAACAAGCACATGTACTGGTTAGTCACACAAAAGATGCTCTAAACTACCTCATCATGCCATGTGCTCATTACTTTATTCAATGGTTTTTGTGGCATTTGCTTATGGTAATTGTTTAAGACGTTCCTACTGTCAGTTGTGGCTCATGACATTTTAAAGTGGTGCGGCATAAAAGTTTGGGATGAGAACCCTGTAGCGAGCGAACATAATGAGCGAGCCTGACTGCCTCTGCCCTAGAAAAACTTTGAAACAAGCATTTCCAATGCAATAGATCTTGCATTTGCAAGAGTTTAAGCTATTGGCATGGTAAATTACAATGACTTTTATTTATCTGTTTTGATAATTAACACATATATAAAAGGCATTGTCATTTACAATGCCAATAGCTCAAACTCTTGTAAATGCGGGACCTATTGCATTTCACAGAAGCAGCCGCCATCGTCCCCGGATGCAAACACCCTCATCTCACTCAACCACGGATGGCCGCTCAACTGCCACAAGGCCGCCCCCAAGCGCACCCACGTCCCCTTCACCTGCCGGAACTGCAGCTTCTCCTGCATCGAAGATGCCGAGACGCCTGCAATGACGGAACCCAACCAGCTCCGATGCATCCTGCTCAACACCCGCTCCGCATACAAACATGCCGTCGAGCTCTGGGACCTGCTCGACGCCACATCACCAGACATAGCCTTCCTGACCGAGACCTGGATGAACGAAGTCTCCGCCCCAGACAGTTCAGTGGCCATCCCCGACGGATACAAGATTACCCGCAGAGACTGTACCAACGGAGTCGGAGGAGGAATCGCCATCATCCACAAGAACACCATCAAGGTCTCTACAAACACCGTCAACACCCTCAACAGCGCCGAACACATGCACTTCCAGATCCATACGGACCCCAAGACCACCCTAAGAGGCACCCTCGTCTACAGACCACCCAGACCCCGTCCCCATTTCTGCAACTCCATCACCGACTTCATCAGCACGCACGCACTGACCTCCACCGACTACGTCCTCCTTGGCGACCTGAACTACCACCTGGACAACAACGACAGCAACTGCTCCACCCTGATCGACAACCTCGCCACCCTCGGACTGACACAGATCATCACAACACCTCCCCACATCGCCGGCCACATGCTCGATGCCATCTTCTCCTCCTGCCCCCACGATGCCTTCAGCCACGCTTCCGAACTCACCTGGACCGACCACCACTGCGTCCACTTCACCTTCCAGAAACCCGTCTCACATCACCGCACCCTACAGAACCCCACACATCGCTGGGGCAAAGTCACCAAAGAACTACTACAAACACAACTCGCACTCAACCCACCGACCAACCCCACAGACCCCGATGAGGGGGCCCGCACCCTCAGACTCTAGATGGAAGATTGCGCCAACACCTTAGCCCCTATGAGACTACACACCCACAGAGACACCAGCCAGAGAGCCAGCTGGTTCACCCCGGAGCTCCTAGCCTCCAAGCGCACCTGTCGGAGACTGGAAAACCTGGCACAGCGAGAAATCGCCCGACAGCCGCGCAGCCCTCAAAAACGCCATCCGCAGTCACCACCACCTCATCAGGACCACCAAGAAGGCTTCCTTCAAAGACCGCCTCAACAACAACGCACACAACAGCAAGGAGCTCTTTAACATCGTGAAGAAACTCTCAAACCCCAGCTCATGCACCAACAACATCCCGCCGTCTGAAGCCCTGTGCGATGCCCTCGCTGCCTTCTTCCACCGCAAGATCACTGACATCCACGACAGCTTCAATCCTCGGACGAACCCCACCAACCCCACCACGTCAGACCCACCGATCCCCACCGACCACGAACGCCTCACCGCATGGTCCAGCGTGACTACCGAGGACACCGTCAAAACCATGAGCACCATACACTCAGGCGCCCCTTCCGACCCCCTTCCCCACCACGTCGTCAACAAGGCCGACAGCTCCATCGCACCCCACCTGTGTAACATAATCAACCTCTCCTTCAAGACCGCGACTTTCCCTGAGAGCTGGAAACACGTCGAGATCAACACCCTACTGAAGAAACCCAAGGCGGACCCGAGAGACCTCAAGAACTTCCGGCCCATCTCCCTGCTTCCGTCCCCAGAGAAGGTCATCGAAAAGATCGTCAACACCCAACTCACCCGATACCTGGAAGACAACAGCATCCTCGATCCCTCACAGTCAGGTTTCTGCAAGAACCACAGTACCGAGTCCGCCCTCATCGCCGTCACAGATGACATCAGAATCCTACTCGACAATGGCGAGACAGCAGCCCTCATACTCCTGGACCTCTCCGCCTCCTTCGACACCGTCTGCCATCACACGCTACGCACAAGCCTCCACAACGCAGGGATCCGCGACAAGGCCCTGGACTAGATCACCTCCTTCCTCTCCGACAGATCCCAAAGAGTCCGCCTCGCCCGTTCCACTCAGGAGTCACCAAGACCATCTGCGGCGTCCAGCAAGGATCATCCCTCAGCCCGACACGTTTCAACATCTACATGGCACCACTCGCTCGCATCGCCAGTCTTCACGACCTCAACATATTCTCCTACGCCGACGACACCCAGCTGATCCTCTCCCTCACCAAGGACCCCCTCACCACCAAAGCCAACCTCGTATGAAGGGATGGAAGAGAGCCGGATCAAACTGAACACGGACAAGACGGAGATCCTCATCCTCGGGTCCAACCCCTCAGCCTGGGATGACTCCTGGTGGCCCACATCTCTGGGCACCGCCCCCACGCCAACCAACCACGCACGCAACCTGGGAGTCATCCTCGACTCGAAGCTCACCATGTCCAACCAAATCAACACAGTCTCCTCAACCTGCTTCTACACCCTCCGCATGCTCCGCAAGATCTACAGGTGGATCCCTACAGACACACGAAAAACCGTCACCCACGCCCTCATTAGCAGCAGACTCGACTATGGCAATGCCCTCTACTCCGGAGCCCCATCCAAGCTCATCAGCAGACTTCAAAGAATCCAGAACGCCTCTGCACGCCTGATCCTCGACGTCCCCCGCCGAGACCACATCACCCCCCACCTGAGAGACCTGCACTGGCTCCCCATCAACAGAAGAATCACCTTCAAACTCCTGACCCACGCACGCAAAGCACTCTACAATACTGGCCCAGAATACCTCAACAACCGACTATCATTCTACGTACCCAACAGGAAACTCCGCTCCGCCGACCTCTCACTGGGCGCCGTCCCACGCATCCACAGAGCCACTTCCGGGGGCAGGTCCTTCTCCCACCGCTCTGCCAAGACATGGAACTACCTCCCCCTCCTCCTACGTCAGACAGAAGACCCACAGACCTTCAGGAGACTACTCAAGACCTGCGGTGTGTAGTGCGCTTTATAAATTCTCTGATTGATTGATTGATTGAAAGCGTGATGGAGCGAGGCGGTAACAAAATTTTTTGTATACCCCTCGTGAAACCAGTTTCTCATAATTATAATATGTATTAATTGAGTGAATTTGAACTAACCAATAAAGAAAAAAAACACACACAGAAAAGTACACGTGGGGAACTAATTTGCTTGTGTTGCAAATCATAATACATTAATTATGTGAATTCGTCATACTAATAAAGTGCAATAATGCTCTAATTTAACAACGCTATGCATGTATGCTTCTTATAAGTATTCATTGTGGCAAAAAACGAAGGAGAATGGTAATAAAACAACGCATATTTGTAGCTTAAAGGCTAGGTAACCACTAACAGGGTTAACTTAGAATGGGGGTAGATAAACAGAAGGGCTTCACTTCGAAATCATTTAATTGTGTTTGTTTCTATAATAGTTCCCATTATGGCCCATGCGGCCTAAATAAAAATGGAGGTTTTGCGAGACTCTGAGAGTGTGTACTTCTACGCATGTGCGACTGTGCTCGAGAGATGTGCGTGCGGCCTGTGCCTGGGCTGCTGATGTCAAGGTCAGCGTGGCCTGAAGAGCAGAATGGTGCCAAATTGGAATGTCCGAGTTGAGAGCCTGGGAAAGTTGACCGAAGTGTCGATATAAGGACAAAAATGAAATATTGCAACATTAACAATTATGACCGTATGAGACTTATGGAAGTGACTTAGCAAAAATCAGACAATGAGGAGAGGAAGAGATCTTCATCCACCCCTCGAAGGGACCAATGAGAAATGAGTGTGGACCCTAAAGTTTCCAATTTTAGTTAGATAGTTAGGAAAAAAGGGTATAAAAGAGGCCGTTTGGACGAGAGAAAAATGCTTGCTTTGAATTATTTTCGCACCTTGACATGCTGTCAGACAGATCGATTTTTCTGGGTTCAAAGACTTTGAAATTTTTCCTGACTTTAACTTTTGATGGGGACGGAGTCTTGATGGGAGGTGAACATCGAGGAAGATAGAGAGGCTGTTTTGGGGAACTTTGCAGTTTAATCCTGATTTCCTTTTTGACCAAGAAGATGGGTAATATGTCTTTGAATTTTCTCATTTCTGAAGTATTCTGCTAATCAATGTAAACTAAGTGAACTTAATTTATCCTTTACTTGAAGTGATTAAAGAAATGCTTAACTAAATTTTCTGAATAAAGACAGCAGTTTGAGGAGTTGACAAAGGCCTTTGGGGTGCCTTTAGCACCAGCAAAGAAAGGTGGGCCCAACTGTAGGTTGACATTCCTTGGCATTGCACTAGACTCTGTGCAATGGATGACACGTTTGCCCAGGAAAAAGTCGATGACCTGAAGGCATTCCTGTCACAGGTTATGGGAGAAAAGAAGATTGAGTTGACAGCTGTTCAGAAGTTGCTGGGCTTACTGAATTTTGCGTGCAGGGTGGTGAGAGCTGGGAGGACATTCTGCAGGTGGCTTGGCATGGCCATCTCAGGCGCAGTCCTGCCACACCACAGGGTCAGGATCTCATTGGGGGTCAGGACAGATCTGGGAGTGTGGCAGATGTTTTTGGATGATTTCAATGGTGTCTCATTGGATTTCGCGGAAGAGAACACTGTCTCGCAGGTGCAGATAATTTCTGATGGTGCTGGCATTTCAGGCTTTGGTTTGTTCTGGGACGGCATTCGTGTGCGGAGAAGTGGCTGGTGCATTGGTTGAGTCATGGGCAGATTATTGCTTTCCTGGAGTTTTTTCCATTATTAGTGGCATTGTTGGTGTGGGGCAGTGAGCTGCAGAATCGGATGGTGCTTTTCCACGTAGACAATACCATGGTGGTGGAAGTGATGAACAGACAGAAGTCGAGGAAAAATACTGGCACTCACAGTGAAGTTAGCCCATGACTGAAGTGGGCTGACCCAGTGCCCATGTTTATGCTGCCGTGGGCAGAAGAAAATTGTGAATGATACAACAACAGACCAATGTATGAAGAGGCCGGATGAAAGCCTGTATCAGAATGCATATAACATATATGAATTTACAAAAATTCAAAGGTATTGTAAGACCTAAAAATTGAAACAACATGTCTGCACCAGTGTAAAAAAGGAAGCAGGTGACCCCGCAGCACGTGCAGCTGAGGGGCCCGTTTTTTAGGTCGAGCCTAGTGCATGCACTGCTCTAGGAGATTACCTTTTGGACACACAAACTAGGGAATCCTCCCTTCTACAACTCTATTACTTAATTGTCATTTACTATTGTTATTTGTCATAATATTAATATACTGGTCTGTTACATCACATTTTGTTTGGGTTGCAGCCCTGAGGAAGTCTTAGGTCAAATCTGACCAGACGAAACACGTGTTGGCTGCATGAAATTTTGTTAACCGAAGATTATACTGACAAATGGAACTTTCTCCAATGAAGAAGATAATTGGAAACAAATAAGAATAAATTTGCAACAATTTAAAGACTGTTATGGAATGTTATTGAGTGCTCGTTGTAAATAATACCTTTTGGAATCGGTCTGCACTTTTCAAGCACTCGTGCTTGTGGCGGAATCCACCTTGCGGGAGCGAGCAGCGGCACGCAGGGGCCATCTGTTTCCAATTTGCATGGCCGCGCTCGCTTGTTGACATTTCTCTACTCTCTCTCTCCGTACTTTACTGCACCTTAGTCGGGTAGCTGCTCTCATTCTTCCGTGCCTCTTGTGTTTTAATTTTTTAAAAGGAGTACCGGCGGCTGCAAAGTGACTACTGGCCTCTCATTTCCCCTTTTGCGCTATTGCACATGGTGTCTATTTTTATTTGTTTACTTATGCTGAGTTTTACAGCGCTTTGTCAAGAGGTTTCATCCTCTAGACTCCCCCGACTCCTGAATGTTCCCTGTACTATGTATTCCCGCAGCCTCTCTTTTGTGTATTATTGTATTTGATTTATATGGCACCGCCTTGTTGTTTGTCCCCATCTTACAATCTTATCGGGCATGTAGTACAGCATGCCTATTGTTTTAAATCGCCGAAGCCTCAGATTAATAGACCAGACAGCATCTTTTAATGGTGATAACGCACCATCTAATATTATACAGCTTATTTCCTCAGCGAAAATTACACTCCATTTTGCAGCTAAATGTATCGATGGATCCGATTTATTTGGCTAAAAAGCCGATACACCGTACATAATATCTTCTTCTG
The DNA here is from genome assembly GCF_964261635.1 of Lissotriton helveticus. NCBI lineage: Eukaryota > Metazoa > Chordata > Amphibia > Caudata > Salamandridae > Lissotriton > Lissotriton helveticus. The sequence goes on along the minus strand of NC_136059.1, from coordinate 32,574,546 downwards.
AGGAGAGTCATGCATAAGTACCAATAATTGCGGAGTCTCTACTGATTTAAGACCTAGCAATCTCACAAAATAATCCCTAACATGTATTTATAATAATGTTGCTGTGGTATCAAAAAAGTATCCTGTAAATCTTGAAAAGTACGAAAACCGTAACAATCATAGAGGTCTTTCAATTTATCCACTCCAAGACTAGCCCATTGTTTTGCAACCCTATCATGGAAAACATCTGGGAGAAGCGAATTATCCCACAGTGGAAACTTAGTGAAATAAATCGGTAGAGAATACATAGTAGCAATTTCTCGCCAAATAGTAGCTAACCACCTGTGAGTCTTAAAACGTACTCTCCTGAAGTAATTTGGATCATGTATCCGATAAAGAAAACACTGCAGAGCAGGCATATTGACATATAAATATTGAAAAATATAAATATCGCTGCAGAAATATCGTAGGGAAGAAATATCGACAACAGAAATATCGTGGACAAGAATATCGTCTGACAGGTAAATAATATCGATTACAAAAATATCGACGTGTTAAATATCGTTCACAAAAATATAGTTGACAAAAGATCAAATTATTAATAATTTTATGTATTTTAGTGTTTTTAATGAGAATAGTTTGTCATTTTATTATATGTTTGAAAATGTTAATAATTATTAATTTATTTTAAGTTAAATGTTGTGTTTTTAGTTCCGTAGCGGGTTGTGGGTTTATAGGAAATAGGGTGGGAAGTAATTTAATTATATAGATTTAAATTATAATTTATAGTAGTTAATATTTTTTTTTAATATGAATTTTGTGTTTTTAGTTCCGTTGCGGGTTGTGGGTTTATAGGTGAATGAGGTGGGAAGTAATTTAATTATATTAAATGTATTGAATAATTAATGTGGTAATTGATTAATTAATAATAGTTTAATCATTAGTTGTTAATTAATTTCAATTAATCAATTATTAATTAAGTTAATTGATTAATTTTAGGTGTGTGTTGTGGTGTTTATATGTGTACATGGTGTGAATGGTGTTGAGTAATACATTTTTCTTGAATATTTATTAAATATTTATAAATTAATTTCCATTAATTCATTAGTAATTTTTTATTGAAATTGTGTAATTAATTCTAGGTGTGTGTTGTGGTGTTTATATGTGTAAATGGTGTGAAGGGTGGTAAGTAATTTATGTATTTATTTATTAATTGTTAAATATTTATGAATTAATTTCCATTATTAATCAGTAATTATTAAATGTTATTGTGTAATTAATTTTAGGTGTGTGTTGTGGATATTTTAGTGTTAATTATTGCCTAATTAATGATTTTTTATTATCTTTCTTAATAATATTATATGTGATTTTTTATATTAATTATGTTAATATTGGAAATTTTAATAATAAACATGTTGACGTTTTTGATTTTTATTGTTGTGGGATCCAGCACTTTCCCTACTGTTGCACTCACTGGAGTGGTAATAGTAATTTTTACCCCTACGCTATCCAGCGCTTTCCCTACTGTTGCACTCACTGGAGTGGGAATAGTATACCCCTATGCTATTCAGCGCTTTCCCTACTGTTGCACTCACTGGAGTGGGAAAAGTAATTTTTACCTCTACACTATCCAGCTTTTTCTCTACTGTTGCACCCACTAGAGTCGGAATAGTAATTTTCACCCCTACGCTATCCAACACCTTCCCTACTGTTGCACTCACTGGAGTGGGAATAGTAATTCTTACCCCTACGCTATCCAGCGCTTTCTCTACTGTTGCACTCACTGGAGAGGGAATAGTAATTTTCACCCCTACGCTAACAAGCGCTTTCTCTACTGTTGCACTCACTGGAGTGAGAATAGTAATTTTTACCCCTACGCTATCCAGCGCTTTCCCTACTGTTGCACTCACTGGAGTGGGAATAGTATACCCCTATGCTATTCAGCGCTTTCCCTACTGTTGCACTCACTGGAGTGGGAATAGTAATTTTTAGCTCTACACTATCCAGCTTTTTCCACTACTATTGTGATTATTTTGTTATTAAATGCATGTTTTTTTTTTAGTTTAATGTGTTAATTAAACATAGAATATTGAATTTAATTCTAAAATATTTATTTATGCGTATATTTTATTTACATATAATTTTAAAAGGTTATAAATTAAATAAAGATAATAGTTAATAAAATATATGTATATGTACACATTGTTTGTGCTCATATTTATTAAATTAAGATTATTAGTTATAATTAGTTAAAATATATTTTACATTTAATTTATTTTGATAATATAAATATTATTTAATTAATTTTATTTAATTTATGTAATTTTTGTAAGTTCATATTTTTTCTTCTATATTTTTTACATTGATATTTTTGTGTTGATATTATTGTAATTACCTGTTTATATATAGGAAGTCGATATTTTTTGTTATCGATATTTTCACATCGATATTTTTTTCATCAATATTTTTAACATCGATATTTTAACATAGAACCAAAGAAACCTACAGTTGTCTTGGCTTAGCAAAAGCTTATGATTATAATCTTGGTAACTGTTAGAGAAAAGGCTACAAAGTCTGCGGTTAAAGGAGGCCCAATAGTAAAGTCTCAAATCAGGAAGTGTAAGACCAACTTGATTGAATGGATATTTAAAAAATGTGATTGCCCGACGAGCGTGCTAATAGCCCAATATGAAACTGCTCATTGCCCCATCAAGTTTCTTAAAAAACAAATTAGAAACTTTCAAAGGATTAGACCGGAATAAGTATAAAAACTTAGGAAGGATAGTCATCTTTACAATGTTACATTGTCCGATTATACTAATAGGTAATTTATTCTAATTCTTAAATATTTTAATAACATCAGCTAGTAATACATCATAGTTTAATTTAATTATATTTTCAATCTGAGGGGTGATACAAACACCCAAATAAATAGCTTTTAGACATGTTCCCATTATAGGACTGTCTGGCTTAAAGTAAAACCTGGGTTTTATTAGTGTTCAATTTGTAGCCCGAAAAGGAACGAAATTTCTCTGCCTCTTGTATAATTAGTTCTAAGGATTGACCTGAGTCCATGGAAAAGAATTAAAATATGATCTGAATAAGCTTTAACTTTTAATTCAGTAGGCCCTGGAGATAATGGTGAAATACCTTGAATCATCCATAAAACTCGGATAAAAGGTTCAAGATATAGTGCCAACAATAATGGAAAAAGGGGACATCCCTGATGTGTACCCCGGTTTATCCGAAAAGACCTAGACTGTAAACCAGCATAGCTCAGTTTAGCCTGAGGTAGATGATAAAGCACTTTTACCCATATCAAAAACCGGTCAGGAGCTCCAAATGCAGTAAGAGTAGACCAGAGACATCCTGTGCAACTCGGTCGAAAGCTTTCTCTGCATCCAACAGTATCATGCCTAGGTTAACATTAGTATACTCAGCCAGATCAAGTGCCATAATTGCAGCGTTGATATGAAATTACGTATCTCTTCCTACTATAAAACCATGTTGTTGACCAGAAACCAGTTTCTGCATCAGTGGAGAAAGACGGTTAGCTAAAATGTTTGCAAACTATTTAGCATCAGCATTAAAAAGTGATATTGGGCGGTAAGACCCGCAATCCACTGGTGGCTTTTTCTTCTTTAAAAAAACCAATGCTAATAATATCCCAGGAAGGTGGTACAGTTCCTAGTTCACCTATTTCTACAATAACCTTAATGAAGAGTGGGGTTATGGTGTTTCTAAAAACTTTATAAAATTCAACTGGAATCAGATCTTCACCTGAAGCTTTACCCGAAGGAAGTGATGACAAGGCCATCCAGATATCATCTGCTGATATCTCTGAATCAAGTTGGGTACAATCCTCAACTAAAAGTGAGGGAAGTCGTGCACTGACTAGATATATGGAGACCTCCTCTATTACTATCTGATCTGAGGGAGAATAGAGATCTTCATAAAAAGACGCAAATTGCTCTAAAATCGTGTGAGTTTCAGTGTATAGCACATTATCCGCACCTTTTGTCAGCAATTTTATAGGTTAATACCCTACCTACTTGCTCACTGTATTCATATTGTTCCGAGCGACATTTGTTGCAAGCAGTAGCCACTCTCTCCTTAATTATCCCCAATACTGATTCTTTCACTTTTATTAGTTTAATATAAGCCTGTAATATAATTTCGTCTTGTTCCTTCACAGAAAACGCATGGGAAAGTTCTAAGGTAGTTAATATCATGCAGGCTGCTTTAATAGAAGCCTCCTTGCTTTTGTTTTTAGCCAGTATAAATAGTTGTGTAATGCCCCTTATGAATGCCTTCATTGAGTCCCAAACCATTTGGGGTGAAGCAGTATGAATTTTAAATTGCAAAAATTCTGCCAACAATTTCCCCATATGTAAAATATACTCATCATCCGATAGCAAGTACAGTGGAAAACAAAAAGGGCGTCCTGCCTTGGAAGCGGGTAACAATTGGCTAGATAGCAAAATAGGATTATGATCTGAAGTAATCCGAGGGCAAACCTGCATCTTGGCTGTACACAATACTGCATTGCTAACCCAGGCCATATCTATCCTTGAATATGGTCCATGTCGACAAGAATAATATGTAAACCCCAGGGAGTCTGGATAAAAAACCCTCCATACATTCTGAATATCATACAGACGTGCAAGCTCCAAGATTGCAGCCCGTACTATCGGCATTTTTAAAGTAGAACGTCGAGTAGTTGAAAACATAGTTTGATTCATAACACTTTTAACTATCAGCGCCCTCTGAAATTTCAACAAGCTTAACATCAGTGCATTAAAAACCTCCGAATCATCTATATTGGGCCCATAAACGACAAATAAAACATATTTGATTCCATGAGTCTCCAGTTGAACAATAGCCCATCTCCCCTACGATCCGTTAAAATGCGGCCAATTTTATATACCAGGATCTTATTAGCGAATGTAGCCACACCCCTTATTGAGACTTTCTGAGATGAACAAACAAGAGTGTTATATCCAAGTTGATTAAGCAGTGCTCGATCTTTGTATGCTAGATGAGTTTCTGTTAAAAAGATTAGATGGGGATGATACATCTTTAACTCTCCTCGTACAAATTTATGCTTATGTGCAGCATTTAAACCTGTACCTTCCAATATAAACATTTAATCATCCCCATGGTATAACAAGGATTAGCTCACCTTTATCAACTTTTCCTAAAGTATCACCAATCAAAAACACTCCCCCAAATGAAAAAGAAATCTAATTCATGACTCCTTTGCTTTTACCCTGCACCAGCCCCCCCCTCGCCCACCCCTCTCTTGTTACCCACCCCATCTATAAAGAAAGAATCACCCCCCTCATTGCTGTCATTATAATGACAGCTTTGGAGGAAGGTCACATATAGGGGCCGATTCTGATCCTGGATTTTTATTTACCATACAAATAGGATTTGTATTTTTTTCCATACAAATTGTACAAGTCCCTTCCAACCCGTGTAGTACAATTCGTACAGGAAAAATACATATATATCGGCCCGATCCTTACAAATCGGATTGGGAAAAGCTGTACGACACAGACTTGTGAAAACACCATAAAATTTGTAAAAAGGCTGTCCAACCCGTCAAGTACGATTCGTACCGGGTTGTCAGTATACGATTTGTATGCAAAATGGCATGTATACGGGGAATGACTCGTACCGGGCAACAAAGCAAACCCCTATACGCCTCGTACCCTGGTATGACTCGTTCTGGGGGTACGAGTCATACCAGGGTACGGGTCGTATAGGGGTATGAGGCGTACAGGGATCCCCCCACATGCAAGGCGTGTGTATGGTGCATACCCCAACATCGCGCATGTACGCACCGTACATATGCGATTTTGGGGTACGGTGCGTACACAGGCGATTTCGGGGTACGGTGTGTACATACACGATTTTGGGGTACGGTGCTTGTACGGTGCGTACACGACCAGTACCCCTTCATCGCATATGTACCCCACTTTATGTGTCATCCGTACGCACCGTACATACGCACCATACCCCTGTATTTATGGGGTGTACGACGCGTACATGGGGGGGGTCTGTCTCGTACTGTTTCGGGGCGTACAAGGTTTTTCCGGCACTTTTTGGCTCTTGTAAAAAATGTGCCGTACGGAGTGCCGTTTGTACAAATCGTACTTGCCTGGTTGTAAACTGCTGCCGGAAATACATGGGAACGTCGCGTATAGAGCAATCCGAATCGGAATCGCTTGTATATACGAGTTGTTAGGTCTTTTTGTATGGAGTGCGTCTATTTGTACGGATCGTACTTCCTAGGTTGTAGGGGCCTCCTTACAAGTACGAGTTGTATGGGGAAAACGCTCCATACCACGATTTGTACAGAGTTTTTCCAGGATCAGAATCGGCCCCAATGTGTGCCCCCCAAATTGTCTTAGCAAAAATTCACACAAAAGTCCAGAAGAAATATCTGTCAACTGGGAGAAAAAGAAGAAAAATAGCAAGAAAGAAAATAAGAGTAAACAAAGACAAAATACAAGGAAGATACAGGGAAGATAGAAGAATTAAGAATTATAACTCATCACTTCAAATTTTTTCTCAGTCCCCTGTCCCCAAGAGCCCAGAACTTCCTGTGCCTCCTGTTCCATAAATACTAGTTTGATAATTTTTAGATGACCCGGTTCCTGAAGATAAACCTATGCTCCTCCAGCTTTCAAAGGATCGATAAACTGGCATAATTTCCATTACCTGTCCATTGTAGCCTTGCAAAAAATCAGACCTAACAAATATTGAAAATTAATCCAGCCATATAGGGGAAGTAGGCCAAGCTTTGATAGACACAGCTTACCTTAATAAAAAATGTCCAAAGTAAATAAGGATAAGCCTAGGGAAATGGCCAGGAGCTTTATTAGAAATCATCGGTAGCCTATGAGCACGTTGAACTTGACTGACCGAATTCAAATCAGCTAAATCACAGAAAGTTTTTGGGAAAAGATTTACAATGTATGCCTTCCAGTCTTTCTGATACACCAAACACTCGGAGAATATTAAGTTGTTGGATGTTTTCCAGATCTTCAATCTTCTTTGCACAGACCAAAGCCGAATATCATGTAATATTGATTTTTGATTGTCACAGCATCTTCTTTATGGTTAAATTCCTCGTTTAAACTTTTACCTTCAACCGCCACAGAGACACTGATCAATTTCCGACTATTGCCTCCCTCTGATGACCTAGTCACCCCACCAAGAAATCTGGGGCCTTGTCTTGAGCAACTGTAATGTAAACTGAACATATGTATCCCTCTATCCCTTATGTACCCAGCACCCCGCCCCTTCCCAATCGATTGCATACTCTTATGATTCCATGCTTTTTGTACAACGCTATGATTCTGTAAAGCGCTCTGATACCCTAACGGGTCAAGTTTGCACTCTATAAAACACAAAAATAAAATAAAATAAATGTGCCTCTGTAAGTTTGGCTGTCCTGCTTAAATAATTTTTCAGTGTCAGCTACCCTGTGCTGCAGCTCGGTAATATCAGATGTGAGAGAGGCTATTTGGCTTTTAATCTCAGAAAGAGATTGTTTGATCACGAGCTATCAGCCCTGCCTTGAGCGTAATAATCTTGAGTCTCAGTCCCTTGTACTTGGAATGCCTAAAGGATTTCTGTCAGTGATGCCTGGTCAGATATCTGGCCAGATTTTGGCTGTACATCCATTCGATCATCACCTGCTATAACCATAGTAGCAGCTGAGGGGGCCAAAAGAAGAAAAGGCGGAGGTAGTATCCGAACATTAGTACCCCTGCCACTAGTACTGTGGTCACCTTGTTCGAAAGGTAAGTTTCCTTGTGCAGCAGCCAAGGAGTCTTGAGAAATGTGTTTAGATTGGAGAGCCATACCTGAGCGAGAGCCGGAAAGACTCTTGAGGGTCGATTACAATGGCGGGCGGATCGCATTGGCAAAAGGGACCGCCCGCCATAGGTGCGGCGGTCCCGCTACACAAAATGGGATGCGCCCGCCACACTGGCGGGCGCATCCCATATTTTTATATTCCGGCGGGTGTTGCAGTAAGCAGCACCTCCCGCAATGTAAAAATACATGTTATGCATTTGAATGTACAACGTGACAGGCACCGTTCAGTGTCTGCCACAATGTACATGCAAATGCAGGGGGTACCATATGTACCCCCCATGTGCTGCCCTCCACCCCTCCTCCGCCCATTCCCAATCCCACCGCCATCCTAATTTGGCAGTTGGAATATTCAGGTTGATGGTGGTCGGACCGCCACCGCTGGCCCGGCGGTCCTCACCGCCGGCCCAGCAGTGGCGATCCACCCGCCATCGTAATCGGCCCCAAAGTTCCTGCGGACATCACTTTTTCCTCTGCTGTCTGGCCTGCGGCCGCAGTACCTTTATTTAATTATGTAACCAGTGAGCGTGGTCTTACTTGCTTAATGTCGTGAAATACATTTCTTTTTGGGAAAAAGTCCTTCTTTTTATGACTATTTATGACCTGCTCCAAGCGTAAGTGCTACCCTTGTCATGTTGCCCTCACTCCCGCCCCTCCCGTTGTTCTTGTTTACCACCTCCTTCGTCCCTATTTTCTATTTTAATCTACTTGCTTTCAGACTATTGATATGTATTTGACAGCCTCTCTCCCACCCCAATCAAGCTGCTCTATTTGTCTGCCATAGTGGGTGCTACACCACAGGCTTCCGGCTGGCTCTTTCTCGCTGTAAAGTTTAAAAGCAGCAATTCTTCCGTGCACACAGTAAACACAATTGTTTTACCAGAGCGCAGTTTCCCTGCTGAGACATGGATATGGAGGGACTGGAGGCTGTGATGAGGCAGGGGTGGTGGAGGCAGCTAGTTTCCTAATTCCTTCCCATGACCATCCCCAGCAGTAAACTTTTCCATTCTCCAAACTTTTAGTGAATGCGTGTTCTCTTTGTTTCTACCAGGGGCATACTTGCATGCAGTGTTTTAAGGGACATGCTTCTGTCTACTTTGCATGCTTTTTTATGAACCTTTTTCATTTAAAAGCACGATAAAAATCATTACTGTTAGCTGTTAGTTTATTTATTTAAAAGAAGCTCCTGGCAGTTGAACACATTGTTATACATTTAAGAACATAAAATAAAGCCCCCCATCTTATTAGAAAGGTGCCGCCCTCCTCCATGAATTATCAGCAGACCCTTCTCTAACACCAGCCCCTTCTCTCCGGCCTCTGTTTCGAGCCAGGGTGCCACTGTCAAAATCTACCATTCATTTATCTATAATGGCTGCTAAGCGTTTGGGAACCTACATTTGCATTTGTTTGCACAACATGTTGTCTGGTTTCGGTAACTCTTCTTTTTTTAGGTCTCGCCTATGCAGCACGCATGCGTTGCATAGGAAAGAAACCTGTAGCCATCAATTCAGGCAAAAAATGCTCTGAATGGCAATGCTTGCACGTTTGATGATTCCCTTGCGGGAGCGAGCGACACCATATGGTAGCAATTATCATGCTCGCTTCATCAAGGGAAACGCTGCGCGTCTCAGCTCTCGGCCGCACTCCCCCATTTGTTTTATAATCGTGATCGCTTTCGAGATCGCTTTCACTGCCACTTGTTTTGCTTTTGGCAGGTTTGCAACCAGATCGGGAAAGCGCTTGTTTGTCTGGTAGTTCCAAAGCAAAACTTTGTTTTTTAAGGATGTTTGTAGGATCCAATTTCTGTTTTGAAAATGTGTAAAATGATCGCATTTTTGAACTGAACTCGCCTATTTATCGCCATATGCACGATGGGCCAGGCATTTTACAACCACAGGATCTGTCCTGGACTAAGCTGTGGGCACAGCCAGGCCATGCAGCTCGTTCTATCACTGCATTTGATAGAACAAGTTGCATAGCCGCAGTTTTCGTGATACCTCGTGGGTTTCGGATATTGGGCAATTGCCTGCAGAATTCTGAAATTTCAGATCATACCCGAATACCTTTGTCTAAATTTCCAGGTATGAAGCAAGCGTGTATAAATATCCTAAAGGAAGAATGAAAGACTGTTTCAAGGAGATGGCGATAACAGTTAAACTAATTCACAAAGACATCAACAGGGCAGGTTGTGGATTAAAGACTCGTGCATCTTAATAGCAACAGAGTCAAGCTTCAATCTAGGCTGGTCACTGGGCCTGTCTAAGTCCTTGCAGTGAAGATGGCCAGCCAAGTGGCTGGGCGACACTTGTAACTGAATGCATCAAACACATCTGCGCCGTTAGGGCTACCCAGCTGCAAAGGGAGGCCATGAGTTAATAATGCATGTGTCCGGGATGACGACTGAGAGGTGTGCCAGAGGTAGGACGGCCCAGACTGTTGACATCCGGGCACATAGACCGTATTTGAAGAGAGAGGTCTTACAGGGGGACAGAGGCCCCGCATACTACAGTGGCGTTGATATTGCGGAATCCGGGAATTTTTACTATAAATGTAATAAGTGCAGTTCTTATACACTTTTGTTCTAAGATACATTAATATGACTAACCATTATCATTTCCACAAACGATACCTCCTTTAGCTGCAGACATGGTACATTTCTTCATCATATTCTCTCACAGTGGAGGTCTGTCAGTAAGCAAAATGTTAATATTGCCTCTTACCCCAGAAGAATCGCGTGCGACCCTTCTGGACCACGTGACTTCAGGTTGAACCAATGTCAATTATTCTGTGAAATCGAGGATTCCACGAGACAGACGCTGAAGGCGCTCCTTTGATGCTATAGTCAGATTCATCTTAGAAGGAAGCTTCACTGAAAGACTAACACCAGCAAACTCTGGGAAAGTTTAGCAGGTTTTCATCTAGTCCGTTAAACCAGAGTGCGGAGGGAGGAGAGGCATTTCCGCATTCAGATACCCGCGTGTCGTTTTCCTTGTCCCCAAGCTCAGGAAGGCTACGAGGAGAAGTCCAAAGATGGCAAACAAATGTTTGGAGTGGGTAGGTGGGGTTTTTAATACACACACAGGTTCACTTTCCAGACTGAACTCGCAGCTGGGGCTACAAAGTATTTCTTTGTTCCTCCTAAACACAAATTTGTTAAGTATTATTTCACTGTGTGTAGCCAGTGAAGAGTGGGAGCCAGTCAGCTGCAACATGTTATATTATTGAAAATGTGTTCAAGAGAAACTTTCTTACAAGTCAACGGAGGTGTTTGATAACCGCATGACACATCGCTGAACTTGAGAGGTGGTGAGAATTTATACTGCTTCCATTTTTATTGTAGGTCACTATAGTATTGAGTATGTGACAGAGAAATAGTTTGTTTACCTAAAACTATATGTATTGTATTGTATTGTAATTGCATTTATATAGCGCTTACTACCCCATACGAGGTGTTGAAGCGCTTTTTCGGACAAGTAGCAGGTTACTCCAGGACCCACAGAGGATTAGTGTTGAATTATTATAGTGAAACATGCAAGTACATTTTAAGTGGTGGATAGGTTAGTCAGTTATTTGGATTTGGAATGATAGCAGAAGGATAGAGTAGGACAAAGGTTTGTATTTATATAGCGCTTGTTGACGCACGCTATTCAGGAAGCCCATAAAGGATTAGTGGGAATTAATATGGTGACATATGAAGTAATTTCAGTGGGGGATATTTAGTCAGTTATTTGGAGTGAGAAGGATAACGGAAGGATAAAAGGGGAAGAAAGGTTTGCATTCATGTAGCACTTGTTACCCCGGATGGGTGTTGAAGCGCTTTACTGGCGAGTAGCACGCCACTCCGGAACCCATAAAGGATTAGTGTTGAAAATGAGTATAGTGAAATATGTAGTAATTTGAGTAGTGGATATGTTATTCAGTTATTTGGGTAGAGAAGGGTAGGTGGCAGGATAGAAGAGGGAAAGATGTTTGTATTTATATAGCGCTTGCCACCCCTGATGGGGTTTTGAAGCGCAAGTAGCCTTGCAAAGATGAAATCCACACATAATAAATATTTGATCAAGCTAACACTAAGGTGTAGAGCAAGCGCAGTACATGATAAAACTAGTACACCATTCTTTGTCATAAATTAGATTTAAAAAAACATATATTAAAAGCAATATGTGTATCATACTAGTATGTCAGGTTGGAGCCACTCAAATCGGGCTCTCTATTTTTCTACCAAAGCATAAAGGCCAGACTCAACACTTTGACAGTGTTGTCCTTGGATTTTAGTGTATGGTCGTTGAAGCAAAATAATAGCGCCTCTGACGTTGCTCTTATGCCCTCTGTGTTAACAATAGGCTTTCTGTATTTTTCCCCAGCATCCCGTAGGGCCGTGCACAAGGTATGTGTATTGCACGGTATGATTTTTTAAACTAAATTATAGATATGATACTGTCATTAAATCCTAGAAATATGGCATTTAGATTCTGATAATAAATGTATTGTATAATTTGCTACATGAATAAGTAATTTCAATTTTTCATATATTGATGTTCTTATGTGTCCATTGTGAATTTTAACGTTTAGAGTTGCCGTGGTTTTCTAGTACATGCTATACGTTTGAACCTTTGACATCCAGACACCATTGAAATTCTTAGGAAGATTTTTAAAAAACCTAAAGTGCAAGAATGCAATCTCATCCTGAGTCTTGCATGTTAAAATCGGGATAATGTCTTAAGGGAGCATATGTTTTGATGGGTTATTTCTTATGCTTCTATCTTGCTGCAGCCTCGGTATCCCTGAGCAGGCTTGAAACGTTTGCGCCTTTTTCCTCCAGTACCTTCCGAACCTTTCTAGACATGCCTGGTAATGCCACTATGGGGAGGGAGTTTATTAAATACCAGCAACTTTGCAACTGATCTTTCTGAAAATCCAGTTAAAGCTTTGTTAATGAGTGGTCTTAAGGTGTTATTCCTGCCTCCTTTGAATCTATGAAATAAATGATTCTGTTAATGTCAGGCAAAGCAGGAAGAGGGATAAAGCCTTAACAGTACAAATGGGTAAACTGACTTAAATGTTGACTTCTTCAGATACGGTTGGATACGATTGAATTTACATTTTGGATGATTGTACAAGGTGAAGTTAAAGAACTGCTTAAAAGAACAAGAATAATCATTGCTTTTATGACACCCAACAAAGGACCTACCACTTTACCCCTCCTCCTCCAATATACTCTAGAAAACCGTTTCAGTGCTTCCATAGTTCTAGAAGATCTACTTCTTAATTTATTGACGTTTCTTTTCTAATTTAGATTTTTCTCTAGTGTAAGCCCAGATCCCCAGATATGTGTATTCCTGGACTTCTTCTAGCTTAATGTTATCTATTTTCCAGATATTCTTGGATCTCTTTCGACCAAAGGACATTATCTTAGTTTTATTAATATTAATTAAAAGGTTATTCTCCTGATTGTGTGATTGCATTCTATTCGGTTGCCATTGTAGGCTTCTCTGAGTGGTTGCCAAATAAAAAGATCACCAGCATAAGCTAACAAGCATTGGCTGCGCGGCTGTAAAAGTCCACGTGGCCCGCTAAAGTGATCGCGATCGCAGACCGATGGTGGCTGCACGCATCACAAACAAGCATTGGCCGCGCAGCCGTAAAAGTAAAGCCGCGTGGCTGCGAAATGAAATAAAATTTAAAAAACACCAGTGGTGATGCGAGTGGTGCGCACGCGCGTCACCGCAAGTGCTACCTTGCCGACCACTAGCTTGCTATTAAGCGCACGCACGCGTGCTTTTGTGCGCGTGATAGTAAGTTGGTCGCCAGGAAAGTAGCACTTCTCAAAGCAGCTACTAAATGTCTCGGCCAGGACAGCGCATGCGCTAGTTCAGGCCGAGACCTAAAAAGGGGACTTTAGTCGCCCCCCACCCACCCCCAGCTTTGAGCGTCATCTAGTCTATGCACAAATAAGTCAGCCAGGCCAGACAGGTCCAGATTTAACCGGAGCAGGACTGAAATAAACCCTTGCTTTAGCTCATTATGAGTAATGGTTTTCTCAGCTGTGGCATTCCCATCAGACTCTGACCCAAGTGTTACTATTGAGTTCTGTTATCTGCTTTAAGAGACCAAGGGGTATACCCCACTTGCGGAGCTTCCTGCAAAGTCGAGTTTGATTTACTCTATTGCAAGCTTTTGAAAAATCATTAAACCAAGCAAATATTGTTTTTCTGACCACAGGCTTTCTTACAGATCATTGTTAAGGCTATAAAATAGTCTGCTGTATGGGCGAAAGCATGACTGATGGAAAAGTTAATCTATATGATTGTTTAACCCATGCTTGCAGATGAGTTAGTTTCTCATTTGCATCCAATAGGGCTTTAAGGTGGTAACTCCTCGGGGAATTTCTTTCATGTATGTATAACCATTTGCACCTAATGGCATCAGAGAGACCACATTTATGAGGTAGCCTGGAACAGCATCCTTGAGTGACCCATTATATTTGCTACAAACTCTTTTTCATTCTAGCCTGTTCTTTTTTTTGGTTTTTTTTTGTTGTTATTCTAGCCTAGTACATTTATTTTGAGTTGAAATTTTTTATTGAATTTTATCATGAAATACATAGTAACACACAAATAATAAAACAATACATTATTGATAATATTAAAATCATATGTTGGTGATAAATATGAACGAATAAATAACAATAAATAAGGAATCAAATTTTATATAAATAGTAAAATGAATAAATAAATGAGTAGATATATGGTATAAAGAACATGAAAAAGAATGTGATACCATACATATTATAATATATAAAATATGAATAAAGCTAAATATAAAAAAGAGAATAACTTTGTACGAGATAAGTAGAATAATATCATAGCACAAAAATGTATAAAAGAGGAGAAAATTGATATGAAAAGTGGAAGAAAGAAGAAAAGAAGAGAAAAAAAAGATAAACTGTAAAGAAGAGAATGAGAGAACAGTGAGAGATAGTAGAACCAGAGTAAGGGAGGTAAGGGAGGGAAGATGGGAATAGGGGAAATGAAATGATGAAGGATAAAGGAAAGGGAAGAAGAAAAGAAATACACAACATATAAAATAATGAATTAGTTAATTCAAGTGTTTGCAATACGAGAGAGAGTGGAGTTGGCATCATTGTTAATTTCAGTTTTTAGAAAAGAAGACCAAGTCTGGAGAAATACGCCAACTTGATCTTGAAGGTTAAAAATGGTGCGCTCATGTTGGGCTGTTTGCATCATTGCCACCAGCCATTCTTCCTGAGAGGGTGGAGAAGGAGACTTCCAATGACGCAAAATACAGATTTTAGCTGTACATTCTATCCTGTTCTAATGGGATGTAAGTGACTTACCTGAAGGTTAAACATGGTTTCATGTTAGGGAGCATGCTTCTCACCTCCTTGATGGTCTTTTGGCTACAAGCTGTATGTAAAGCTAGTGGCTACTTTAGGACAGGAGTAAGCTGAGATAGCTTAGAAACACCATCTGCCTCAGGGTTTTAAAAACAGATGTTCGGATTGCTTGCTCTGCTGATAAGGTATGGGTGATTGTTGGAACATGCATATATCCTCTATGTATCATCACTACAATACAAGCATTATAATCTATACTGGATTTAGGGCATGCACAGCAAACCTTGCTCCTATAAAAGCCTTCTTTAGAGTCTGCAGGTTGTAACTTGGGTAGTTGTACATCCCTGTTGTTGAACGGTTTCGGTGACCAAGCCTTTCTCGTGAAAGTCTCTTTATAGCTAAGCATGAGAGAAGAGCGCTCCTCATGTTGCTTGAGCTTCAATATTTGCTAGGTTTTGCTTTTTCAGTGTTGGGTCCTCTGCCATTAACACAACAGTGTATTTTGACAGACCGCTTAGGCACCTGTGGGCAGATTTACAACTTCTGGCACATCTCTGCAAATCAGCAGGGATGCGCCAGAACAGATGCGTCACGTAAGCCCCCCCTTGCGCCACCATGGATGCGTTGCATTGACAATGAAGTTGAAGTTGAAATTTCTTAATAAAGCGCACTGCGACCAAGCGGCTTCCTGGCGCTGGGGTTTGACAGAAGCACACAGAGGCGGACCTAGGGAAAATTAAAAAGGATAAGCTTGGGCAAACAGATGGGTCTTAAGCGCTCTGCGGAACTGGGGGTAAACAGTGATGGACCTGATGGTCAGAGGAAGACTGTTCCAGAAGCGGGGGGCTAGAATGGAGAACCTCGTTCCACCAACTCTGGACTTGCGGAAACGAGGGACATTGAGAAGGACCTGATTGGAGGAACGGAGGGTACGACTGGGAGTGTAAAGACTGATCAGAGAATTTATGAAAACCGGGGCAGTGCGGGCGCGGGCCATAAAGACTAAGCAACCCATCTTGAAGAGGGTTCTCTGAGGAATGGGGAGGCAATGAAGGGACTTGAGTAGGGGAGTGATGTGATGAAACTTGGGAAGATGATAAATGAGACGGGCGGCTTGATTCTGGATGGCCTGAAGACGGTGCAGTTCGTAGGCAGGAATGCCCACGTACAGGCTATTCCCATAATCTAGACGGGAGAGAATCATAGCCAAAACAATAAGTTTAAGGGCTTCAGGGGAAAAAAACGAGAGATTTTACGGATAATACGGAGGGATAAGAAACAGGATGAAACGACTGAGCTAATCTGGGGATGCATGGATAGGTCCTGGCTAACTTTAATACCCAGAGTCCTAACTGAAGCAGAGGGGACCGGGGGAGGACGAAAGGTGGAGGGCCAAAAGGCAGCAGACCAGGGGCTGGAAGAACCACCTGTCAGGATCAACTCCGTCTTGTCCGGATTTAGCTTAAGATGGTTATGATTCATCCAGTCAGAAATAAAAGTGAGGGTGGTGTGGAATTTCAAGAGGGAGTCAGGGGAAGGGGAAAGGTCAAATACAAGCTGAAGGTCATCCGCGTAGTTATACACGGAGATCTTCATGTCAGGCAGAGAAACAATAAGGGGGTGAATGTAAAGATTGAAAAGGAGGGGGGACAGGGAAGAGCCTTGGGGAACCCCGCAGGGTATCAAGCGGGTAGGGGCAGAGAAGCCTAAAAGGTGTACCGCCTGCGACCGCCCTTGGAGAAAGGAGGCGAGCCAAGAGAGGGCGGTGCCCTGAACGCCCGCTGCCCTGACACGGCCGAGAAGGATGGAATGGTCGACCCTGTCAAACGCAGCGGACAGATCAAGGAGCACCAAGGCTTGAGGTAAGTTGGAGTCAGCCTTACTCTTCAGCTCGTCTAGGACGGAAAGGACCACTGATTCAGTCGAGTGGACCGGACGGAATCCCGCTTGGTGGGAGGCCAGAAGATGGTTGTCCTCGATGTAAGCAGAGAGGCAGGTGGTAATATGACTCTCCAGGATCTTCCCGAGGTAGGGGAGAAGAGAAATGGGCCTAAAATTAGTGGGGAGGGTGGGGTTTGAACCAGGTTTTTTTTAAATGGGGATGACTATGGCCGATTTAAAGAATGATGGAACTGATCCTTGAGATATAGAGGTATTGAGGAGAGAGAGGGGAGGATCAGGGCAACTAAGGAACAGCTCCCTTAGGATGCGAGCCGGCCCACAGTCCGCGGGGGAACCAGACTTGACTTTCCTAAGGAGGGCAAGGAAAGATTCCTTTGAGATAGGAGGAAAGGGATCAAGAAGGGAAGAGGGCAAGGGAAGGAGAGGGGAGGGAGGAAGAGAAGGTACCAGAGGAATGTTACGTTTGATATTAGCGATCTTCTCTATAAAAAAAATCATTAAGAGAAGAGCAAAGAGCTTGGGAAGGAACAAGATTAGGGTTGACTCTGTCAGAAGCAGCCAAATTATGAACAATGGAGAAGATCTCTTTAGATTTATTGGCCGCCAATGTGATCTTCTCAGAAAAGTATTTGGTTTTGGCTGAGAGGACAGCTCTCTTATAGCTGTTAAGAAGACATTTATATTTGCCCCGCAAGGTGGGGCAATAATTGCGCCTCCACTGGTGTTCTGACCGTCTAAGGTCCAATTTAAGGGTTTTAAGTTCATTAGAGAACCATTTGTTAGCTTCATGGGGCGACAGGACTTAACTTTCCTGAGGGGGGCGACCAAGTCACAAGAGGCGGACAACCATGAGTTTACGGCGTCCACTTGGAGATCGAGGGGGAGGTCAGATAGATCAGGAGGGGAAGAAGCAATAGAGGTGCAAAGAGAATTGAGGTTGACCCGGTTCCAGTTCCGGGCTAGAATATTCTTGGGTAAAGGGGGTTTATCTATTGCGCCAAGGTCGATGGAAAAAGAGATCAGCGAGTGATCCGACCAGGTGCATGGGAGGATGGTTGGAGAGAAAATGGCACGACTGGCCGACCAGATTTGGTCCAGAGTGTGTCCGTGAACGTGGGTGGGGGCATGAATATGGGGGAAATAATTAAGGCAATGAAGAGTAGCCGAAAAGTCTTTAGAGGTCTGGTCTGCCCTGGGGTCCCCAGGCCAATAATTGAAGTCGCCCAAGAGAAGGACCGACGAGTTATTGACCATCAGAGTAGCTAGGAGTTCCTGCAGAGTAGACACAAAGGAGGGAATGTTTTGAGGGGGGCGGTAGAGTAGGACTATAGTCAGAGGAACCAGAAGATTCACCGAGCGAGCAACTAGAAAGTCCACATTGGAGATGGGGGGGTGAGGAAGGAGCTGGAACTGAAGATTAGACCGGATGATCATAGCCACACCCCCTCCGGCTTTCCCATCCGGGCGATCCGCACGGAGGGCATAATAAGAGTCGGGGAGAGTGGATAGGACATCAGGCAGAGAATCTGCGGAGAACCAAGTTTCTGTAAGAAACAAGAAATCCGGGATTTCAGTATTCAAGAGATTGAAGAGTTCCAGCTGATGCCTGCCTGCCGAACGGGTGTTAAGGAGATAAGCAGAGGCAACAGTAGGTGGAAGGGGGGGGGGGGAGAAGGAGGGGAAACCAGAGGAACAATTAATGGGGACATGCACAGGGTGAGAGCAGGCTGGGGGGGAAGAGGGGCAGAGAAATCTAATGCGGCAATACGTTTGAGCAGGGAAGAGCTGAGAGGCCAGTTACCATAATGAGCGAGAAGTTGAGCAGGGGAGTAAGTCACACAAGGGGCAGAGTCAGTGGCCCCGGGTCCCGACCGGTCGCGGACGGGCGCAGACGGGCTTAACTTAGGCGCAACTTCGGCGCCCCCCGTCGCGCCCACTGCGCGCGGCCGCTGCGCGGCCGGGAGGGTGGTGTCATTATGTAGAAGTAGGAGGGGGCGTGGCAGGAGGGAAGGGGCCAAGAGACTGCACTGGTAACCTCAGAGCACCCTGAAGATGGCGGCAAGACCTCGCCCGTCCCTGCTCCAGCAACCAGAACGGCAGTGAAGGGGAGCGATCAGTGGGTAGGCGCTCTGAAGTGCGGGCAGGTAAGAAAGTTAAAAGCAGCAGCAGGAGGTGTGCACAAAGTCCAAAGGTTGCACTTTAAAATAGCGAGGAAACGTTGCTCCCGGCAGGGCGCCTCAGGAGATCTGCAAGCGATAGTCGAACAGGCGCGATAGCAGTCATGCGCCAGAAGTACTTATCAGGGGGGGAGTGGCCGAGAGACTGCACCGGTAACCCCAGAGCACCCTGAAGATGGCGGCAAGACCTCGCCCGTCCCTGCTCCAGCAAACAGAACGGCAGTGAAGGGGAGCGATCAGTGGGTAGGCGCTCTGAAGTGCGGGCAGGTAAGAAAGGTAAAAGCAGCAGCAGGAGGTGTGCACAAAGTCCAAAGGTTGCACTTTAAAATAGCGAGGAAACGTTGCTCCCGGCAGGGCGCCTCAGGAGATCTGCAAGCGATAGTGGAACAATGCGGCGCACCATGGTGCAAGGAGGGGCAGATGCATGACGCATCTTGTGGCATACTGGTGGCGCATTCCTGGAGTTGCGTCGCAAGCGCGATGCAACTCCTACAATGCACAGGGGCCGCCCATACTTAATGTGGCGTAAGAATTTGACGCAGCAGCGTCGTAAAACTGACAGTTTTACGGGGCTTTCCTGCGAGGGAACGCACATGGGAAACCAGACGCAGGTTTCATGTGGTGCAGGGCTTTAAAACGTGACACATCTGCCTAGATGCGTCACATTGTAAATAAGTTGCAAAGTGGCGCATGGTTTACGCCGCCGCTACGTCACAAAAGTAGCACAACGGTGGTGTATAAGTGTCGCAAGGGGCTTGTAAATCTACCCCCTGATGTCTAGTACTGCATGAATCAATCCACTATCTATATTATGATTGCGCCCAGCTGGGCAAAAGCAGAAACTGTGTCAAGTAGCCCTTCCACCATCATTCTGGAAATATCATTCATTTGCTTAATCGTGTAGTTTTGTTTTATAAGCAAAATTGACTTTTTGGTGCCATGTGGTGAGCCAGTATCTTCAGTCTGTATTTTAGTTGTTTGAACAAGCAAGAAACGTACTGTCTTCATAATTTGTTTTCTAGTCCAGTTTGATAGGGCTGCTGGGTAAAAACTGGTCCATATTCAAAAGCTCATGGCTCAGCCGCTCAGCAGCCTGGAATTCGGCGTATGTTGCAAGCCTGAAAGTTTTGTTATTCTTAGGATGAAGAATCTACGGGCCATATTATCAAGAAAGGGCAATACAT
The DNA here is from genome assembly GCF_964261635.1 of Lissotriton helveticus. NCBI lineage: Eukaryota > Metazoa > Chordata > Amphibia > Caudata > Salamandridae > Lissotriton > Lissotriton helveticus. The sequence continues at coordinate 32,554,060 of NC_136059.1, read as the reverse complement.
TATCGCCGCTTTTATTGCCAGGAAATTGCCGCTAAAGCGGGGATAATAGCCTTGATAATATGCGCTTGTGAATTCCCATAGCAGCCCAGGTTCTGGTGTTAACCTGGGCTTCTATGGGAATTCACTTGGGCATATTATCAAGCCCATTATCGCCGCTTTAGCGGCAGTTTCCTGCTGATAAAAGCAGCGATAATGTATCGCCCTTTCTTGATAATATGGCCCCACATTCCTGTTGCAGTCTCTTCAACCAGAGCTAGTAACCCTGAACAAACAGTGAGGTTAGGCATTGGTAATTCTGCTTGCGACATATTTGTTGCACTCCATAGCCGGGATCTGGGGAATTGGGTCTGGGGTGTTTGATCAGTGAAAGTAATCTCTGGTCATGTGTGACATCAGTCTTGGAGTGCATATTTGATATGTTTTCTGTATTTGTTTTTGGTCTTAAGCATGGAGCACCTCAAATGCTGGCACCAAGTGAAGAAGCCGAAAGAGGAGAACATAATTAAAAACAAAGCGGTACAAAAGGGGGGTGGTGATGGACGGAGCATCTGAACCAATCAAACACTCACACCCAGTCAACAGATCTGGGTTTAATCCATCACCGTTCTTTAGCCCACTCTGCCACCCCAGTTCAGACATGGCCATATGCAAATCAGGCTGACCCTGTGCCTCATGGTACCAGTCCAGCCCGAACTGCCAAGCCATGCCTTCCCTGGACCGGAAACAAGCTTCCTAGGACCGGTTTCTGGCATTGCAGCCGTCTTCAGCCAGGCTTGCTTGAATCCAGTGGCAAAGTGAGCAAGGGACTCACGTCTGAGCATACCCTGCCAAACTTATGGCGAACAAAGCGGTACAAAATGGGGTGGTGATGGACGGAGCATCTGAACCAATCACACACTCACACCCAGTCAACAGATCTGGGATTAATCCATCACCGTTCTTTAGCCCACTCTGCCACCCCAGTTCAGACATGGCCATATGCAAATCAGTCTGACCCTGTGCCTCATGGGAACTGTGGTACTGAAAATTCTGGACCCGTGTCATAAACATCGTCACACCATGACGATTTTGGTATCAGCAGACCGAGAATGACTAGTATATCATGTACGAGTATTTTCGTCATGTTCGAGTGACGAAATCACCCTGTAATCATAGTTTTCGTCCTGAACCCTCGGGTTCCATTTTGTGTACGGCAGCCATTTTGTGGGTTGCCCTCACATAGGCCGATGACTAAGGCCAAAAACGAGTCTGAAGGACACATACACCTTTGCTGACTTCTGTGTGACCTGGGCAAGCTGACTCTACTGCCTGAAGCCAAACCTGTTCGGTCAGTTCCTCTCCCAGTGGCCGAATGAGATAGTATCAAGGCACAACATATCATAAACCTTTCATCGCACACGAACCATGCCTAATCTTACACACACCTGTCCCTGGTTCTTTCTTTATGACTTGCTTTATGAGGAGGAGGTGCCCGTTTTTATTGAGGGTCCGTCGATATCTGATGAAAATACTGGGCATTGCCGGGTAATTGATTGTGGGCTGGACGAACTGAAATATGGGCTTGTCATCATGACTCTGCTTTTTCTTTGTAGTGAAAATATGTGAATGGTCAACTGTAAAATAAGGAATGTTTGCCTAAAGCATAATATTTTGTATAAAAAGACAAGGCTGGCTTTGTAAGGTTGAGCAGTCTCCTGAGAATATACACCGTGTTGTACTTCTAGGATACCTGTTACTGGCTGCAGCCAATAAAATCGATCTTTGTCTTCACCAAGAAGACTCTGTGTTTCTGTAGTCTGAAACAGGAAGGACTCGAAGTCTTAGGGTGCGTTCCCTGGCACCGCTGGGTTATCGGTTCTGAAAAACCCAGTACTTCAGTTGGCGCCCAACGTGGGACGATTTCAGCGGTACCGGTCTAAGCCAGAGGTTCGTGAGGAGCTTCGTGTGAAAATTCTGGAGGAAGGCCGCCACTTCATCGACCCCTGCATGTCGACGTGGACCGAAAGTCTTTGCTGCGAGGTTCCCCGCTTCCCGACGGCTACAAAAGGCCTGCTGCCCTGACTATCGCCCTGTTTTGGACCCTTTCATGATTTGTAGAGCGAAACGATAGACGAGTCTTCTGGTGATGTCATCGATACCTCAGTTAAGTATAAGTGGAGCGTCTCCCAGTCCTTAGTTTGGTTCTTAGTTTGGGTATCCCCTTGGGATCTTTGATTTGGAACTTGCAAGTACCAAAGCCGAGGGACTCGTGTATTCACGAGAATATCGTATTCGATAATCCTTTGAAGTTTGAAGCTAGACTAGAGAGCGAAGATGCCTGGTCTTAGCAGATTTGGAAATTTGTTTTGTCTTGGTTGTAATAGGGATTCCCGATTGGAGGACTCGTGTCCGGTTCCTCCGATTGGAACTCCAACCTATGAACTGTATGTGAAACATGGAGTAGGCCCCATCACATACAATGAAGTATGGATCCTATACACCAGGAAGGATGGTGTTTTAAAATGGCCCCAATATGGTAGCTTTGACACCGAAGTTCTGGATAATCTAGAGGTTAGACTCTTTAAAAAGAAAGCCCGGCCGGCAATGTTTGACTCTTTCCGCCTCTGGCGTAAGGAAGCCAAACAGAAGGAAATTAAATTAGGGAAAAAAAATAAGAGAGAAAAGGGTATCTCGATAATGCAAGCTGCTACGCAGTATAAAGATAATGAAGAAGAACAGGCAAGTGAGCAGTTGCACAGGCAACGTAAAATGGCGATTGATAAATGTTATCCTGTTTTGCTGCCTCTTCAGCAGGATGCAGCAAAAGAACTTCTATTCTATTCTATTCTATTCTATAGTTTGGTAAAGCGCAAACAGCTGCCCCAGCGAAGAGGTTTCCCGGCGCTAGAGAAACCACAGGCCCAGGCCTGAGAGATGAAGGTGGAGAGGAGAGTTAAGGGGAGGGGAATAGGTGCGTTTTATTGGCTTTTCGGAAGGCAGGTAGACTTTCTATGGAGCGGATATTTTGTGGCAGATCGTTCCATAGTTTGGCTCCCAGAACCCTAAAGGAGCGGCCGCCCGTGCGGCAGAGTTTTATGCGAGGAACGCACAGAAGATGCTGGTTGGAGGATTGCAGGTTGCGTGACGGAGCATAGGGAGTGAGAAGAGGTCGGAGTAGTGTTGGACTGGCGAGTTTGAAAATTTTAAAGATCATGATGAGGGTTTTGAATTTAATTCTGGAGTCAACGGGTAGCCAGTGTAGTTTGCGAATTGTAGCTCTGGCCGAGCATCTGCGAGGAAGGCCGACTAAGGCTCTGGCCGCAGAGTTCTGCACACGTTGTAAGCGTACTATCTCTCCTTTATTGGCCCCTAGGAGGAGTACATTGGCGTAGTCCAAACGCGAGAGGATAGTTGCTTGAATGATAAGCTGGCGAACCTTAGCATCAAAAAAGCCAAGTATGTGGCTGAGACTCCTCAGCAGGCCGACACAGGTACCAGCGACTTTTTTGGTATGGGTCTGGTAGGTAAGTGAGGCATCCATCCACACTCCTAGATTTTTAACTAGAGATTTGGGAGGTGGAGTGGTTCCCAGTGAAGACGGCCACCAGTGCTCATTCCAATGGCTGATGTTTTTACCAAGGAGTAGCACTTCTGTTTTTCCAGCATTGAGCTGTAAACAGTTGTCTGTCATCCATTGGGCTACTGTGGAAAGACTGTTTTCAAATCTAGAGGCCGGGATGGAAGGTCCTTCCGTAAGAGTGATGGCCAGCTGTGTGTCGTTGGCGTACGACACCAGTGTCAGGCCCCACTCTTTGGCCACTGTCGCAAGAGGTTGCACATAAAGATTAAAAAGGGATGGGCTCAACGCAGAGCCCTGCGAAACTCCCTGTGCAATGGGATGAGGTTTAGATAAAAAGGGGGGTGCCGAGACCTGGAAGGATCTGTCCTTGAGGAAAGATCGGAACCACTTTAAAGCAAGGCCAGATACTCCGAATGTCTCCAGGCGGTTAAAGGAGGATGTCGTGGGATACCGTGTCAAAGGCCGCGCTGAGGTCGAGAAGAATCAGCGTAGCACTTTGACCGGCATCTAAGATCGTCCGGAGGTATTCGGTAGTGGCCAGAAGAGCAGACTCCGTGCTATGGCCCGGTCTGAACCCATTTTGAGATGGGTCCAGGATGTTGTTTTGGACCATATGTTGGGACAAAATGCTGTTAGCATGGGCTTCTGCGAGTTTATGGATTAACTTATGCGCACTGTCATGGCGCAGGAGAAGGCCTGGATGGGCATTCCTGCACCAATAAGAATATAGTGAATGTGTAAGCGTCCCTTTTGTGACATGAGAAAACTCAAAAAAAAGAATAACATTGGATTAAATTTTGAAAATAAAATAACTGGACAAGAAGAAGAAGTTTGTGGCATTTTTTAGTATGCAAGTACACTAAGGCTGTGCACCTGGATGGGGGCGGAGACCCGCTGCCAACTCTCTTGCTTCTGCGAGTTTAGACATCCATGGAAGCAGAGAGATCGGTCGGAAATTTTCCGGTTTAGATGGATCTAGAGTGGGTTTCTTGATGATAGGTGAGACCCACGCTTGCTTCCAGGCAGATGGTACACTCGCTGAGGAGAAGGAGAGATTCAGAATAGAGGCCAGGGAAGGTAGAAAAAAATTAAGTGACTCCAAAAATTGAGCCGGGCGCATGGGGTCTGACGGAGAGCCAGTTTTGACTTTTCGGCATAGTTGGATGAGATTATCAAAGGAAATTTCTGGGATGTGAGTCAGGATAGTATAGTTAGGGGGGGGATTAGTGATTGTAGTAAGGCTGGGGGAGTGCTGGGGGAAGGATTGATAGATCTTTTGTACTATGTCGACAAAGAACGTGGCGAGATCCTCGCATTGTTGCGCAGAGGAGATGCTGGGGGGGGATTTACAGTTCTGTAGTTCTTGAACAAGTTTAAAGATTTCTTTGGCAGGGGTAGGGCTCGAGTTGATTTTATCTGCATAGAAGGTGGTTCGTGCGGCGCGGATGGCTTTGTGGTACGTTTTTTGTTTCAATAGATAATTGTTTTTATCTTCATTGTTATATTCCCTTCTCCATAGGCGCTCAGCTTTTTTACAGACTTTGCGCATGGCTTTGAGGGTGTCGTTGTACCATGGATTGGACGGTGAGCTACGTCCTTTCGTCCATTTTGCTGGGATAAGAGCGTCTAATCCTCCCGTGATCCAATCGTGGAACTTGCTATAGATTATGTTGATATCTAGGTTAGTCTCATGATGGAATTCCCCACGGGTGGTGTGGAGATCACTGATGGATAGTTTGTGCCATGGTCTTTTTAGACGGCGGGTAGGTGTGTTTTTGTGAACTGTTTTATTGACTAAAATGGTCATTTTAATAAGGTAGTGGTCTGTCCATGCCATCGGTAGGGGTGCCTCTGTCTTAACCTCCTCGATGTTTGTAAATACTGGATCTAGGATGTGACCAGCTAGATGCGTTTAGGTTTGAATAAGGCAGTTCAGTTGCAAGGCGGAGAAGTCAGCAAGAAGATTTTTGATTGTGGAATCGTTAAGCAGGTCAAAGTGAAGATTGAGGTCGCCTAGTATAGTGAAGTTAGCATTTTTAGTCACTAAAGAGTTTGTTGTCTCAAGAAGAGCTTCAATAAATTTTGAGGCCGGTCCAGGTGGGCGGTAGATATAGAGGCCCGACATGGTGAAATTAGGATTTATAGTAATTTTAAAGCGAGCACATTCACAGTCGGGAAGTTCTTCCTTGGTGAATAAGCATGAGAATAGTTTTTTGTGAATTACAGCAATACCTCCGCCTCTCCCATCCCTATTTAGGGTCGACATAAGGTAGTCGTCTGGAAGCGTGAGGTTAGGTATGACTGAAAAGCCGTCCCGTAACCAGGTTTCACAGAGGAAGAGGATGTCAGGGTTTTCATCCAGTATGACGGTGTTAATCTCAAGGTGATGTTTGATGAGTGACCTGACGTTGAGATGGAGGATTGTAATGGGGGTGGTTTTGGGTAGGTCTTGTAATTGTCGAGTATGGTGGGGGTTGGCTGTAGCAAAATGACAGATTTTACATTGAAGGCACGTGTGACCAAGCGTACCTGTTGTGTGTACACAAATCCGTCCAGAGTTCCAGGCAAGTAGTTGTTCCCTGTCATAGTGAAGGGGTGCTGATGGAGTCTGACCAGGGAGACTGGCGAGAGGCGATGACTTGGTGATGACGGGCGAAGACGGGCTTGCCTTAGGCGCGCCCGCTGCGCCCGTCTGCTGCGCGTCCGGTGAGCGCACATGTTTTAATAGGAGTGAGAGGGGCGGGGGGCGTGGCCTCGGAGTGGGTGTGGCCTCGCTGCACGCCGTCAATGGCGGCAGAGATTGTAGGTGTTTGTTGCTTCTGTGACAGCGCTAGATCCGCTGTGCAGAAAGTTCAAAGGGCACGTCCTGAAGGTGCCAGGAAGTCGAAGTAGGTGCTTTTTTTTAAAAGAATACAAGTTATAAGTGACACAAAAGTTTTAAAAACAGCTAATCTCGCTCCCGGCTTTCCGCCTCAGGAGGGTGAGTGATTCTGTATGCAGCGCTCGCAGTCAGCGCTTATATACAGGAGGGGCGTGGGGCGTGGCCTCGGAGTGGGCGTGGCCTCACTGCACGCCATCAATGGCGGCAGAGATTGTAGGTGTTTGTTGCTTCTGTGACAGCGCTAGATCCGCTGTGCAGAAAGTTCAAAGGGCACGTCCTGAAGGTGCCAGGAAGTCGAAGTAGGTGCTTTTTTTTAAAAGAATACAAGTTATAAGTGACACAAAAGTTTTAAAAACAGTTAATCTCGCTCCCGGCTTTCCGCCTCAGGAGGGTGAGTGATTCTGTATGCAGCGCTCGCAGTCAGCGCTTATATACAGGAGGGGCGGGGGGCGTGGCCTCGGAGTGGGCGTGGCCTCGCTGCACGCCGTCAATGGCGGCAGAGATTGTAGGTGTTTGTTGCTTCTGTGACAGCGCTAGATCCGCTGTGCAGAAAGTTCAAAGGGCACGTCCTGAAGGTGCCAGGAAGTCGAAGTAGGTGCTTTTTTTAAAAAGAATACAAGTTATAAGTGACACAAAAGTTTTAAAACAGCTAATCTCACTCCCGGCTTTCCACCTCAGGAGGGTGAGTGATTCTGTATTCAGCGCTCGCAGTCAGCGCTTATATACAGGAGGGGCGGGGGCGTGGCCTCGGAGTGGGCGTGGCCTCGCTGCACGCCGTCAATTGCGGCAGAGATTGTAGGTGTTTGTTGCTTCTGTGACAGCGCTAGATCCGCTGTGCAGAAAGTTCAAAGGGCACATCCTGAAGGTGCCAGGAAGTCGAACTAGGTGCTTTTTTTAAAAAGAATACAAGTTATAAGTGACACAAAAGTTTTAAAAACAGCTAATCTCGCTCCCGGCTTTCCGCCTCAGGAGGGTGAGTGATTCTGTATGCAGCGCTCGCAGTCAGCGCTTATATACAGGAGGGGCGGGGGGCGTGGCCTCGGAGTGGGCGTGGCCTCGCTGCACGCCGTCAATGGCGGCAGAGATTGTAGGTGTTTGTTGCTTCTGTGACAGCGCTAGATCCGCTGTGCAGAAAGTTCAAAGGGCACGTCCTGAAGGTGCCAGGAAGTCGAAGTAGGTGCTTTTTTTAAAAAGAATACAAGTTATAAGTGACACAAAAGTTTTAAAAACAGCTAATCTCGCTCCCGGCTTTCCGCCTCAGGAGGGTGAGTGATTCTGTATGCAGCGCTCGCAGTCAGCGCTTATATACAGGAGGGGCGGGGGGCGTGGCCTCGGAGTGGGCGTGTCCTCGCTGCACGCTGTCAATGGCGGCAGAGATTGTAGGTGTTTGTTGCTTCTGTGACAGCGCTAGATCCGCCGTGCAGAAAGTTCAAAGGGCACGTCCTGAAGGTGCCAGGATGTCGAAGTAGGTGCTTTTTTTTAAAAGAATACAAGTTATAAGTGACACAAAAGTTTTAAAACCAGCTAATCTCGCTCCCGGCTTTCCGCCTCAGGAGGGTGAGTGAAAAAGATCCTTTAATGTCGCACTTATTGAGTTTGCCACCACCTTATGCGCAGAGTGCTACAGCACCTCCGCAACCTTTAGTTGTGCAACCTCCGGTTATTGTACCTCAGGTTCTTCCACAACCGCCAGCTCCCCTTCAGTTGGCTCCTACTCCTATGGCGCAGCCCCCTCAAGGGCCGCCGACTTTGCTACCTGCTCCATCTGTACTTCCTACTGCCTCTTCTGGTATTCCTTCTGATACCGCCTCTGCGTCTGCCTCTGTTTTTCCTCCTGTTCTTTTGTCGACTTCTCCTTCTGTTCGACAGAGAATGGGTGACACCGTTGTTAATCTTCTATCTCCTTTCTTTGGAGCAGCAAGTATGACCCCTGTTTCAACAAGCAAACAGTTGCGTAGTCAATTGCCTGATTCTAGAGAACGGGAGATATTGGATCATTTGGCACATAAATGGGTTACAGACCCGATAAGATATGAGCTGGAATCTGTTATGGATGTCTTCCATCAGTGGGAAGCACCGAAACAGAGATATGTTTTTGAGAAAATGTGTGCTTTTCTTTGTGAGGAATTGGAGGAAAATGATTTGGAATCCAATTCGCCTGAGTTGTGTCGTGTACGGTTCAAGTTTGCAAAAGGCACGATTGTAGGTTCTGATGTTAAGAAAGCAGTTGCGACATTGTTGTTGTTTAGGAGTGAGGGTATCTCTCAGTCGTTGTTTGAGCCTGATTCCTCTTTTAGAAAGAAGGTGAAACAATATCCCATGAGAGAAGTTCCTCCGGTATGGAAGGAAGAAATACCTGCGGTGCGAATAACAATCCTCCAGCTATTCCAGCACATTTTCAACGTGTTTGGGTACATGTTCCATGGAAGCGAGACGAAGTTTTGGCTCTTAAACAGACATTGCCTGATCCCCGTAAAAAATCCTGCAGGGTATTACAAGGAATTGTCACAGACTGCAGGCTCATCCATTATGAATTTAGCTGATATAGACATGTTGTTTGGAAATGTTGTTCCACAGCCTTTATGGGGAAAGATTCGTCATGCGGATCATGATCAGGAGTTAGGTGACTCATGGGCTAATATTAGCGCTGCAGATGGCCGACAAGTCGGTGGTGCTAAACACGAGCCCTTGGTAGCAGAACTTCCTGGTAGGATCATTAATTACATGAAGACTTTAATGCCTGCGATGCGTGTGAATTGGGACAAGTTGTCTGCATGTAAGCAGAAGAAAGAGGAGACAGTGTCTGATTTCTTCACCAGAATTGAAGAGACGTTTATCGACCACAGTGGTCAAAATATGAGTACAGAAGGTGGTCAACGGTTGTTCGTTGACAAGTTTGTACACAATTTGCTTCCCGAGTTATGTAAGAAGTTAAAGGATTCAGAAAGTTCTTGGGCCGTTTCCTCTTCAGCACAAATATTGGCTACTGCACAGTATTATGAAAATCGAGATAAAGATGAAAAGGATAGGGCGGACAAGAAAACTAAAAGAATTAAAGACGAAGGTTCTTTTACAGCAGGCGTACCCACCACGTGGTGGTCAAAGTAACTATCAGCAACCTCAACAGTTTCAGAGGAACTCGAAAAGGTTTGAGTATCCTCAACAGCGTGTCCCTGTAGGTCCCAATCAGTGTTCATATTGTAAAGTAGAGGGTCATTTCAAGTATAGCTGTCCTATTTTGTTACAGCGTATGAATGGTGTTTCTAGCGCAAGAGGTCGAGGTGTCTCACAAGCTCCTAGAGGTAGAGGACGTGGAAATTTCCCCCAGAACGCGCGTCCCTTTCTGCCTCAAAATTCAATGAATAGTTTTGATCAGCAGAATAACGCATCTGGTAGGACGGCTCAGTACTATGCTGATGACTACTATGCAGAAGATGAGAATATGGAAGGTAATGATTGCTAGGACAGCCATAGACAAAGAGAGGGAGTTGTTTCAGTTCCAGTAGATCAGAGTGGACCTTATGTTGAGGTGATTACATCAGGTGTGTCAGAGCCTTTTCTGTTGGATACTGGTGCTACAAAGAGTTCTATTATGCTCTCAAAACTCCCTGGCGCACCTTTGTCTGGCGAAATGAATGTTTCAGTAGTTTTTTCTGGCGCCCCGGTTAGGAACCCGATTTCTAGTCCTATGTCCCTTTCTGTTGGACCTTGTGAATTCGAAGCACCCCTTATTCTGACGACAGGTTGTGGTGAGAACTTGTTGGGACTGGATTTGTTGAAAAGATTGTATGCGACGTTGTATTGCTCTCCCTCGGGAGTGCAACTTACACTGGGTAAGAAAGTGGTCTCCCCAATGTATTTGTCAAAGGATAAACTTCCGACAAAGTTGTCATTTCTTCCTGATATTCTCTGGGCTACTGGTCCTAATGATGTGGGTCTTTTGGAAATACCGCCATATGTTGTGACATTGAAAGCCAATGTTAAAATGCCACGAATCCCCCAATATAAGTTTTCTAATGAAGGTGAAAAGGCATTGCTAGCGATCATTTACGACTTGATTGAAAAAGATGTAATTGAAGAGACAAGAGGTAACGTTTGCAATAGTCATGTTCTGCCTGTTTTGAAGCGTACTGATCCTTCTCAGCCACCTGTTTACAGGTTTGTGATTGACCTTAGAGAGGTGAATAAGATTGTTGTCTCACAATTTCCAGTCGTTCCTGATATCACTGCCCTATTGACTATGATTCCAGCTTCTGACACTTGGTTTTCGGTGATTGATTTGAAGAATGCTTTCTTCAGCATCCTGATTGCCCAGGAGAGCAGGGATATTTTCGGATTCAGTTTAGGAGGCCGAAGCTTCCGCTTCAAACGCGCTCCCCAGGGCTACTGTGAAACCCCATCGACATATAGTCAGGCTTTAAAGACACAGCTTGACACGATTGTTTTACCTGATAGCGCTACACTTATTCAGTACGTCGACGATTTGCTCGTCGCTGCAGATACTGAAGAGATTTGTAAAAAAGCCACGTTGTCGTTGTTGCGTCATTTGTCTGATTTGCATCACAAAGTGTCTCTTTCGAAACTGCAATATTGTCGACAAGAAGTGACCTACTTAGGTCATCTCTTATCGAAGGAGGGAAGGAAACTGACCCCAGAAAGAATTCAGGCAATTGCGAAATTGAGTGTGCCAAGGACACAGAGAGAAGTACGTGCTTTCCTAGGTATTACATCATACTGCAGACAATGGATACCAAATTTTTCTTTGTTGGCCAAACCTTTGGTGGCATTAACTTGTAAAGATACACCGAATCCCATTCCATGGTCTGAAGATTGTCAGAAAAGTTTTTCTGAATTGCGCAATGCATTGTGTTCGGCTCCTGTGTTGGGTACCCCCGACTACAGTAAGCCCTTTACATTGTATGTCCATGAGAAAGAAGGTTGTGCAATATCAGTGTTGACACAGTTGTTCGGAGACAAGCAGCGTCCATGCGCGTATTTTTCGTCGACTTTGGATCCGGTAGCTAAAGCGTTGCCGAGTTGCCTGAGAGCCACAGCAGCAGCAGCTGTTTCCATTCGGCAGTCTGCTGGTTTAGTGATGAATAATACATTGATGGTGATGGTTCCACATGCAGTAGACACGTTGTTAAACAGGACCAAAACACAGCACTTAACTAGTGCTCGATTGTCAGGTTACGAGTTGACACTGTTAGCGAGTCATGTGCACATAAAGAGATGCAACACGTTGAATCCAGCTACGTTGTTGCCGATTGTAGCGGAGACAGAAGCTTCTGAACAGCATGATTGTTTTCTAAGGACATAGGAAGAAACGAAAGGGAGAGTAGACCTAAAAGACACTCCTTTTGTGAAGTGTGATGGTACCTTATGGGTGGATGGTTCATGCTTCAAGCTTCCGAATGGTGATACGACTGCGGCATATGCTGTCACGACTTTGCATACGATTGTTGAAGCAGCACGTATTCCACATAATTCAGCTCAAGCAGCAGAGTTGATTGCACTCACGAGAGCGTGTGCGTTGTCAAAAGGAATGAGAGTGAACATATATACCGACAGCCAGTATGCGTTTGGTGTGGCTCACAGTTTTGGACAATTGTGGAAAGAACGTGGGTTTCTGACTTCACATGGAGCTAAGATACAGCATGGTCAGTTGGTGAATGAGCTTCTTGAGTCACTGACCTTGCCGTTGCAAGTTGCGATTGTGAAATGTAGTGCACACAAGAAGGTTACTGATGATGTTGGTCGTGGCAATGCATTTGCTGACGAAGTCGCAAAAGAAACAGCAAGGGATGTGATAAGTCGAATGTATGTTGCAGGCCCTGCAAGATGGGTTGGTGATGTTGGAATGTGTGAAGACACAATAGAGAGTGTGAAGTCTATTCAAGCTGAAGCTACAGAGAAAGAGTTGAGTGTGTGGAGAGAGAGTACGGGTAAAATGGATGCAAATGGTTGTTGGGTTGAATTGTCAGAGCATCAGCGATGGTTGCTACCCGATGCGTATGTGCTTGCAGTGGTTACGATGGCCCATGGAATGGCTCATATCAGTGTGAAAGGGATTTGTAAGTTGTTGGCTCCAGTATGGCAAAATGCTGGAATTCCTAAGTGTGCAGAGAATGTGGTCAAGAATTGCATGGTGTGTCTGAAATACAATCCTGGTAGGGGAACCCCAACTCCAGCTGGTCATTTTGCGGCTCCTACGTATCCGTTCGAGGTTTTGCAGCTAGATTTGATCCACATGGAAAGGTGCAACAATTTGAAATACGTACTTGTTGTTGTTTGTGCCTTTTCGAGATGGGTAGAAGCATATCCCCTGAAAGACAACACTGCCCTGTCCACAGCTAAAGCCCTTGTCAGAGAATTCTTCCCTAGGTTCGGAATGCCGAGAATGGTCTGGAGTGACAATGGGAGTGAATTCGTGGGTCGAGTGATGAAGAAAGTATGTGAAGGGCTAGGCATCCAACAGAAATTCCACGCTGCAAATCACCCCCAATCAGCTGGACTAGTAGAATGCTACAATGGCACATTGAAACTGAAATTGGCCAAGATTCAAGCGAGCTCTGGTCTTAAATGGCCTGACACTCTGCCCTTAGCACTCTTATCAACAAGAATGACTGTGCATTCGCGAGTGGGACTTAGTCCCTATGAAATTGTGTTCGGCCGTCCAGCCAACATATGGGGAGTGCCAAGGCCGACAAAATTCAGTGAGATCGAATACCCTATACTGCTTGATTATTTGTACGAATTGATGGCTAAATTGCGTGTTTTACACCAACAGGTTCACGATACTCTGCCTCAGGTCTCTGAAGCTCCAGGACATCCGATCGATCCTGGATCCTGGGTGCTGGTCAAGAATTTCCAGCGAACAAAGAATGACCAGCCCCGCTGGACCGGCCCCCATCTAGTTCTTCTCTCAACGAGATCAGCCGTTCGAGTGGAAGGAAAGAAAAACTGGATCCACAGCGTGCATTGCAAGAGGGTCCCTTTGCCTCTGCCGTACGACCGGTGGGTCCAGGAGGGTGTCGCTGACTCAGAGACTGAAACTGTGCCTCGTTTTCTGTCTTTTAGCGATGCACATGTAAAAGGAACAATTTCTGAACAAGAAAGTGACAATCTTCTGCAAGAAGCTGTGCCACTGTCAAATCGATTGGACACTACCGAACCTGAACTCTTGTTCCAGAACCAGACAGTACCTGGAAAAAGCCGTTATAATTTGAGGCCGAGAACTATGGACTAATAAACATTTTTTTTCTTTCCCTTGCTATTCTCGAAAAGTGCAGCTCTCTCATCTGAGAAACTTTCTTATTTTTGTTTTTTCGAACCGCCATCCGGGTTCAGCTGTAGGGTCGTGGTTGCCCAAGTCTTTGGGGTGCAGCTGAAGACGTTAGGTCGACAGTTCTGGTTGGTCTAAGGGAGTTGCCCTGGACTGACAGGAAGGGGATGCCAGTGCTGAAAACATTTATTCCATACAAGTATTCATCAACCACAAACAGAAGATTAATTCCAGAGAGGGTATTGCTGTTTAGTTGCAATATTATTTTATACAAAAAGTCACCAAATTTAATACAAATTTTACTATACATCAGAGAAGAACCAAGGAAGAAAATCAAAAAATGGACGGACACATTATATTATATTCAACTGAGAATATCAAACACTCAAACATCCAATCATATCACATTCACAACGCATTCAAACGTGACTCTAGCACTCTAAGTAAAAGAACAAGAACAAGGTCTGCTGGAATTAAATAGCAAATGAAAAACAATTTTTGAAAAAAGTACAAAACCTAAGAATTTTCAATTTCAAACATTCATTTTAGCTTGAAACACATGGTTCATGTACTCAAAAATTGTAAGGGGTAAACAAATCAACTCCTATACGAGAGAGCAGATCATGGAGATGTTAGGCCTACGCGTTTCGAATCTCCTTTAATTCAGCAGAGATTCTCATTAGGGCCTCAGGCGGCTAAAAGAAAGAAAAACAGAAAACATACAAATAAAGTGTTTTGTGAGCATGGATACTAGCAGTTGTGGTTGAACACTTACAAACATTGCATATACCTGAAGTTTTACATAAAGGAGACACACTCGGAGTCTCAGGACTTAGTTGTGACGGATAATTCCATTATAGGTGAGACACTCCTAGGTCCTGCCGTTTACTAGACCTCGCACCTCAAGCCCCTGGTACTAATTTTGCTTTTGTTCATTTTTCTAACCATCCAGGTTCACGAGCTGGGGGTTTAATAATCCACACCACGCCCCCTTAAATCCTGAAGGTTCTTCGGTTCTTTCAAGCTGACGTCTTTTGGGCAGGCGTTTTCATCTTTATTTAAAGGTATTTACCTTCACCTCTTTTTTGTAGAGGTGTGACTCTTTTGCGACATTAATAAGCTCTACCTGCTTTTTGGGTCAGTACTGAGGTGTTTCTATTTGATTCCAGATTGTCCGTCCTGAAAATCCTCCCCCCTTTCACCGCCTGTGTTTTTGATTCTCACAGCGCGGTAAGTTATTTTCATTATGTTTCGTTAGCTACACGGTCCAATCCATGTAGCGCCATGATTCCATTAGACTGTTTTGTTTAAAATTACAGGTGGTCGTATTTCAGAGAAGCTCCCCTGGCCCCTTGGTCCCACGCAGGCCCTTGGTTAGCCCTATCCTTGGTAAGTCCGCCAGGTTATCGCTGGCACCGCCATGATAAATCCAGCTTATTGTGGAGGGGTGATCGATCCACACTGTTTAAGTCATTGTTCCCTCTGTTCTTTGCTCGTGTGGGTCACTAAGTCCTGAGACTCCGAGTGTGTCTCCTTTATGTAAAACTTCAGGTATATGCAATGTTTGTAAGTGTTCAACCACAACTGCTAGTATCCATGCTCACAAAACACTTTATTTGTATGTTTTCTGTTTTTCTTTCTTTTAGCCGCCTGAGGCCCTGATGAGAATCTCCGCTGAATTAAAGGAGATTCGAAACGCGTAGGCCTAACATCTCCATGGTCTGCTCTCTCGTATAGGAGTTGATTTGTTTACCCCTTACAATTTTTGAGTACATGAACCATGTGTTTCAAGCTAAAATGAATGTTTGAAATTGAAAATTCTTAGGTTTTGTACTTTTTTCAAAAATTGTTTTTCATTTGCTATTTAATTCCAGCAGACCTTGTTCTTGTTCTTTTACTTAGAGTGCTAGAGTCACGTTTGAATGCGTTGTGATGTGATATGATTGGATGTTTGAGTGTTTGATATTCTCAGTTGAATATAATATAATGTGTCCGTCCATTTTTTGATTTTCTTCCTTGGTTCTTTTCTGATGTATAGTAAAATTTGTATTAAATTTGGTGACTTTTTGTATAAAATAAAATTGCAACTAAACAGCAATATCCTCTCTGGAATTAATCTTCTGTTTGTGGTTGATGAATACTTGTATGGAATAAATGTTTTCAGCACTGGCATCCCCTTTTTGTTGCTTAAAATATCGGCTCAGCCTTGCTGAATAGAGCCAGCCCTATTTTTGTTTTCACTGGACTGACAGAGGCCTTCCTTAGCATAGAACACCCTACCACCGCGAGCAGCAATTAGAGAGGATGGAGTTTTTCGAGATGGAGAGATCTGCCAAAGAAACAAACTCTAAAGATAAAATTTGAAGAACGATGACCAAGAAACGCTTTTTGATATTATGCATTTTTATGTTGTTCAGTGTAATGATGTTTTTAATAGGATATGCTTTATTCTCTCTTCAAGTGACATTTGCACCCACTACATCGACCATACCTCCTCCTTCTACTGTTTCCTCACATTCTTTTCACCCTCTTCATGAACATGAATCCACTAGGAGATTAGAGTCTATCAATAACTCTTTCGTTCAGCTTTTGCACCAACACCAACTAGTAGTAAACACGACTAACTGGTGGGTGTGTGGTCTTATGCCTCACACTACGGATAAAGGTATCCCTTATCTGGTCCTGCCTTTCAGCCATAATGGTTCTGTGTGGGCATACAGAACAATGTTCATCTACGCACATGAAGTCTACCCCCTACGTTCTGTAAAAGATAATCCTAAGAACAGTGCTCTAGTTAAGGGTATAGTAGATATGATTAGGGAAGATATTTCCTATGAGACTATCCCGAGAGATGAGACACTAGTATATATAGGATGGAACGTGACCGGATATGGAGTCTCTGAGTGAGAAACAGCAAGCTAAAAGATCTTCCCCGATCTGGATTGTACCCCATCAGGGTCACCTATGTCTGCAAGGTAATGTCAAGAATCCCAGAGCTCAGTTAGGGAAGAGTACCTGCACTGAAACATATGTTTTTGTGTCTCAGACTTCCCCTTCGTTCCTAGCAGCTAAGGGTACCTATTTCATCTGCCATGATAGATCCTATACATGGTTGCCCCCTGACTTTTCGGGCACATGTTTTGTTTCGTTCCTGTTGCCTCCCACTTACACAGCTACGGCAGATTACCACAAGACAGGAATAGTTAGAGGTGTCTTCAGTAAAGAATACACTGCTGGACAAGAATTTGGAGACTTTGTGAAGGGTTTTCTGCCGTTTTGGGGACCCATGGTTAACAGCAGGAACATTAGGCAATTGACGAGGGTGGTTGAATCCACCGTAGTTGAAACTGCCGGTGCCCTTAGTAATTTGACTGCTGAGCTCCAGTCGGATCGTCTTATGACCCTTCAGAACAGGGTTGCGTTAGACGTCATACTTGCAGACCGAGGTGGGGTATGTAAAGTGATCCAATCGAGTTGCTGTGTTTTCATTCCAGATAACGCTCCAACAGTGTACCAGGCCATTTCCAAACTGCACAAGATCTCCGACTCTATTCACGTAGATAAAGGAGATTGGTCATTGATGGGGTGGTTCTGGTAACTGATATCCGCCTGGGGATGGAAAATTCTGATGGTCATTGGGATGATCTTAGCCATCCTCTTCCTGTTCTGTCTGTGCATACAGTGCGCTCCTGCAATATGTGGCCTCCGTGCTACATGGTGTGTAAGGAAACCTGTATCAAGGGACGAGCTAAGTAATAGGATGATGCTACAGCAACATCTAAATAACTTTATGAATATAGACCTGGACTCAGATTAGCATGAGTATAGGTTAATTGCCTATGTAAGGGCAAAAGGAGGGACTGTGGTACTGAAAATTCTGGACCCGTGTCATAAACATCGTCACACCATGACGATTTTGGTATCAGCAGACCGAGAATGACTAGTATATCATGTACGAGTATTTTCGTCATGTTCGAGTGACGAAATCACCCTGTAATCATAGTTTTTGTCCTGAACCCTCGGGTTCCATTTTGTGTAAGGCAGCCATTTTGTGGGTTGCCCTCACATAGGCCGATGACTAAGGCCAAAAATGAGTCTGAAGGACACATACTCCTTTGCTGACTTCTGTGTGACCTGGGCAAGCTGACTCCACTGCCTGAAGCCAAACCTGTTCGGTCAGTTCCTCTCCCAGTGGCCGAATGAGATAGTATCAAGGCACAACATATCATAAACCTTTCATCGCACACGCACCATGCCTAATCTTACACACACCTGTCCCTGGTTCTTTCTTTATGACTTGCTTTACGAGGAGGAGGTGCCCGTTTTTATTGAGGGTCCGTCGATATCTGATAAAAATACTGGGCCTTGCCGGGTAATTGATTGTGGGCTGGACGAACTGAAATATGGGCTTGTCATCATGACTCTGCTTTTTCTTTGTAGTGAAAATATGTGAATGGTCAACTGTAAAATAAGGAATGTTTGCCTAAAGCATAATATTTTGTATAAAAAGAGAAGGCTGGCTTTGTAAGGTTGAGCAGTCTCCTGAGAATATACACCGTGTTGTACTTCTAGGATACCTGTTACTGGCTGCAGCCAATAAAATCGATCTTTGACCTCACCAAGAAGACTCTGTGTTTCTGTAGTCTGAAACAGGAAGGACTCGAAGTCTTAGGGTGCGTTCCCTGGCACCGCTGGGTTATCGGTTCTGAAAAACCCAGTACATCAGAACAGTCCAGCCCAAACTGCCAAGCCATGCCTTCCCTGGACCGGAAACAAGCTTCCTAGGACCGGTTTCTGGCATTGCAGCAGTCTTCAGCCAGGCTTGCTTGAATCCAGTGGCAAAGTGAGCAAGGGACTCACGTCTGAGCATACCCTGCCAAACTTATGGCGAACAAAGCGGTACAAAAGGGGGTGGTAATGAACGGAGCATCTGAACCAATCAAACACTCACATGCAGTCAACAGATCTGGGTTTAATCCATCGCCGTTATATAGCCCACTCTGCCACCCCAGTACAGACATGGCCATATGCAAATCAGTCTGACCCTGTGCCTCATGGGAACAGTCCAGCCCGAACTGCCAAGCCATGCCTTCCCTGGACCGGAAACAAGCTTCCTAGGACCAGTTTCTGGCATTGCAGCCATCTTCAGCCAGGCTTGCTTGAATCCAGTGGCAAAGTGAGCAAGGGACTCTCGTCTGAGCATACCCTGCCAAACTTATGGCGAACAAAGCGGTACAAAAGGGGGTGGAGATGGACGCAGCATCTGAACCAATCAAACACTCACACCCACAAATTGGTGACCTGTTGATTCGGGGGCAAATGCATACATTGTGGACAGTAGCACGTTATTTAAAGCACCAGGCGTGAAGAATGACTTGCATAAAAGACAGAAAACACTGCACTTTTACCCACGGATTCCCCAAAATACTTGAGAATGTTAATACCAGATAGAATAAAGTAATGCAGTGAATGCGTTGCTAATGTAATGCATCCAATCTTTTCAACGAGGGCAAGCGACTATAAAATAATTGAAAAAAATAATTAGCAACTGCAGTTAAATATCAATCAATCAAAATATCTTTATTCGATTGTTAGATGCAATCATAAAAGTACAGATACAATGCATAATTACAATATTAAAAATGATACACGTATAAAACTACAGAAATTCATTAAATTGATGGGAATCAAGCACAGAAGGGAAAAACAATTACAATTTTAAAGTGCAGTTAAATGGCCATACGTTTCCTAATATTCATCACATTTTTTAAATACAAAGTTGTTGTTGCTACACATACATGGTTGTCAAGGGCTTGAATATTAATCATCGCCACTCGACACTGACGAAGTCCTAATTCTCTTAAAAATGGCAATAAGACATTTTTCCTCATTACATCATAGAATTTACAAAATAGAAAAACATGAATGGTACTCTGGGGTGAGATATTGTCACATGGGCAAGGAGGTAGATCGTGCGTCCAATTATTAATCATAGGAAAACTAACCAATCTGTGGAAAATATCAAATCTAAAGCGCGAAAGTAAAAAGCGCTCATATTTATTAGGTACATATATTAAGTAGGGCTGAATATTAAAAGTTTCTAAAATCATTCGGTGCTGCTGGACAGAAGGTTTTAAGACCTTCACTGCAATCTTATGAGAATCCAAAAGAGCTAGACACTCCTTCTTCAAATCTTTCCGTGAGATTGCTGAAATATCAATAGGATTCAAAAAATATTCTTCTCTCCCAATATCTTTTAAAAAATTGAAAACATACTTCACCCAAGGTATTTTTGTGGCTCCCTCTAATTTCAATATGTCTATCATGACATCTCCATTTAGACGTGTTGCTTCTTGTGTCCAGAGTCTGTGCCATAACAACACTGGCTCTAGTTTAATCAGGTCTGTTATATAGGAAAGACCCAATTCTGAGTGACAATTATAATTAGAGGAGCTTTTGGGGAGTGCCAAAATGTATTTTAAGAAAGAATTTTCAGCATTCTGAATAGGTGCGGAGTTTGCAAAGCCCCAATGCCCACTACCGTAAGTGGCACTAGCTACGCACTTTGCTTTATAAATTTTAATTAATTCTGCATGGGGTCTAGTCCCTAATTTATTTGAAAAGATTTTAAGAGCAGCAGTCGATCGAAAAAGCTCAAGCTTTTTAACAGAAACGGCTTGGGTCCACGTCTCGTTTTGGGCGACAAATATCCCAAGGTAAGAAAAGTGCTTAGCAAATTCGAGCTTCTGTCCTGCTATAAAAATAGGCCTCTTAGGTTTGCTTTGCCTGCCACAGTACATAGTGAAAGTCTTTGATGTATTGACTTTCAGGCCCACCTCATTCATAAAGCGGGAAAAGCTGTCAACCACCCGCTGTAAGCCCACTTGTGTACGTGACATAAGTACAGCATCATCAGCGTACAAAAGTGCTGGTATTGGGCGGCCTCCTACAAATGGGGGATCCAAGCTATCTTTGCACAAGACTTCTTTCAATCCATTTATATACAAATTAAAAAGGAAAGGGGCCAGGACACAGCCCTGCCTGACCCCACTCCTGATTGGAATTTTGTCGGTGCGTTCTCCGTTTAGGCCAAAGCGAACGCGGGCTGAAGCGTTGCTATAAAAACGTTTAAGATAATAAATAATGTTAGATTCAACCCCAAGTTTTTCTAATATTAACCACAGTTTAGAATGGACCACACAATCAAAGGTGGCCGAGAGATCTACGAAGGCCAAAAACAAGTTGCCTTGTTTTGCCCTCGTGTATTTCCCGACCAACATTAGCAAGTTCAGACCCTGTTCTACTGTCCCCAGGCCGGAACGAAAGCCATACTGAAGATCAGACAGAACAGAGTTGTCCTCCGCACACTCCAGAAGCCGGTCCAGAATAACTCTGCCCGCTATCTTAGTGAAGGAATCCAGTAGGGAAATAGGCCTGTAGCAGGCTGGGTCCTGTCTATTTCCCTTCTTGTAAATCGGAACTATGACAGATTCCACCCAAGTGGGCAGGAAATCAGCAACACAGCTAGCTTAAGCACCTGAACCAGGAGGGGCGCCCACAGAGAGGAAATGCTCTTAAATATGTCTATGGGAACCCCGTCTGGGCCAGGCGCCTTAGCGCTCTTGCTTCTACTCAGAGCTTTTTCAACCTCCTCGAGAGTAAAATGCAAGTTTCTATTAGGAGGGTAATCAGAAGTGGGGATCAAAGACCCCACTTGTTCCTCACCTTGATATACTCTTGAGAAGTGTCCGACCCAATCTGAGTCGCATATTGCTATTTCTATTTTCGGACTGACATCTTCACTAAGAAAGGGAGTTCTTCCAATTTTCCAAAAGCTCGCGCTATCATTTGTTATGGAAGCTGAGTGAAGAGCCTCCCAAGCTTCAGACCTCAAACTGTTTTTCCTATCTTTGATTGTCGTCTTATAATCTTTCCTACATCTGCTGATTACCTCAGCAGATCTAGGTTTACTGTGCAGCGCCTTTTTTAGGGCTGCATAGGCCCTAGTACACCTAGAGTCAAACCAGCCTCCCTCTTTCTTTCGGTTCTTAAACTGCCTAGTGAGGGAGTTTTTAATTTCGTTCGATATTACAGAAAAGGATGCAAGACAAATTTCAGGTGGTGAATCTACCTCTAAACACGTTGTTATTTCTAAAAGGCATTTATCAACCACTGTTTTAATTATCTCTGCCTCATTTACCATAGCCCATTTTAATGTATATCCGTTAATGTTACCAATAGTTAAATTAGTATCCAAGCTGTTACCTTCTTTATCGTTAATCAGCGTGGACACAGCGGGTAGCAAGATAGTCACGCAAAGCGGAAAGTGGTCGCTCATTACTATATCAGGAACACTGAAGGAATGAATTCTGTTCCCACACTTATTCGAGATAGTGACATAGTCTATGGTTGTAGAGCAACCTCTACCATTAAAGGTTGGGGCTTGTGTAGGGGTGGAGATACACATTTCATTTGCAAACCCTAGATCGAAATTAGCTAGCAAGATATTAAATGGTTCCCCTAAAATAGTATGTTTAAAATGCAAACGTCCCTCACCATCATCCCGTGTTAGACCGCACCTATTGTCTTTAGTTAATTCACACAAATTACAGTTGAAGTCCCCCAACATGATTATCATTAATTTGTGCTTTAAACTATTTTCCTGTACAGACAGGGCTTTAGTCAATTTCCTTAAGACATTCGTAACATCATCACTGGGAATATTATTATATAGATTGACAATTACAATTGGGGTATCACAAGCCAGACCAAGTACCAAAATTTGAAAATAAATGTCTTTAACAGGTACATTAATTTTCTCAAGCTCTAATTTGTTCGACAAATAGACACTCAAGCCACCCTCGGGTCTTCCATGAGGAGCAGCTACAGCTGAAGTATGGAAGGTTCTATAACCATTCAAATGTACCGGTTCAAGGCTCCATGTTTCTTGAAAACAGAGCAAGTCTTGAGATTGAATAAAATCCCTCCAAATTGGGTTTTCAATTTTAGATCTAATGCCAGCTATGTTCCAGGATGAAATTTTAGGTACCGGTGGACTTGTCAGGGGAATAGACAGGGCAGCAGGGGACATAAGGGTGGGATCAATGTGTAAGGGGGGGCAATTGGTCACCCCTCCCCCTGTGTCCTCATCTGCTGTCAGAACACCCCCCCAAGCTCCACACCCTCACACATGGCTAGAGCTACAGGTGGTAATTTCTCCCCATTTGCAACTACGTGTTCACTTATACCAAGATCAGGATGAAGGACTTCCTCTAAGCCTGGTGCAATGGGGTTAATAGTATCCAACTGCAGTCAGTCGATATTTTCCAAACCACTAAGAGTTTCATAGTAATTAAATGTTGGAATTCCATATCTTCCGACCCATGGTTCTTCCAAGTTCATGGGCGGGCAACGGGGGGCTGTGCGTCTAATTGGTCGAGGAGGGGAATAGAAGTAGCCAAGGGGAAGAATGTTAACAAAGTGTGAGTCATAAGTCCCCATGGCCACTCTTTCCAACACTGCATTAACCAGTTGAGGGGACCGAAATGATAGAACTACACAATCACCCCTCAACGTTTTAATCGAGGTGCCTACCCATCTTGCTCTTCTAGCCATTTTAAACTCTGATAAAAGATGATTTTTAAGTCCAACCTTAGATGACAGGAAAGAAAGAGATTTATTTCTCAGGGTTGACCAATCTTCAACAGTATTAGGGGGGAGTGGAGGTACATTTGCCAAGACCACAGTATATGGTGTTGCTTCTGGCGGCAGATATAAGTTAAAGAGGTTCGGCATTACCCCTACCTCAAATTCATCCTCCGAACTTTTATTTCTGTTTTGTTGGGATGGTACATACGAGGACACATTCGGGGCTACCATGGGTGAATCAGCTGGCCCATTATCATTAATTATAGTATCTCCTCTTAAGCCTTTGTGATCAGACCGATCAGTAGGCTTTGGATTAAGATGTTTAGATTTAGCTGGTGCTTTAGTTGGAGCTGGTGTTTTAACAGGAACTGCCACTTTGGCTGGAACTGACACTTTAGCGGGGGCTGATGGGATAGTTTTTGAACTTGTGGCACTAATGTGAGGTAAAGACTCAACCTCACTTGGGGTCGGTTTCTTGTCAAGCTTTCCCTCGATGTTAGTTAGCTTTAATTCTATATTTTTAACTTTTAGAGTAATAGGTTCTAAAAAAGTCATAAAAAGAGTTTCCATTCTCTCCCAGAATGAATCATCTTTTAGGTCCCTACTAGTAGTTGGTAGAGGGACAATTTTTATTTGATCATTCTCCTCGCTCCCTTTACTCCCATTTAACTTTTCCGTAGCTTTGTTTTGTTTAGATTTAGTATTCCTTTTACTAGTTTTACTTGTTTTGCTAGATTGCCTTTCCCTAGCAATATGTTTTTGCTTAGATCTAGCCTTCTGCCCTCTAGTTCTCACACAGGGGCTATCACTAATATTTAGAATGGGGATAGAGCTCCCCGAAATGTCTTGTCCCTCTTTGCCTGAGACGTCCTCATTTAGGAGATTTGGATCGCCGGTCTTATTACTGACACATAGAGAGGGGGTCAAGGATAACCTTGCAGTTGGAGGCAATAGTTCAATTACATCCTTGAGGCCCGTAAATGACCTCTCGTTTGTTGGTGTGGTACTATGTGTCCCAGGCAAAGCAACAAAAGAGGGGGCTAGTATGGAATCCTGGGAGTTAGTGGTTAGCATTGAAGTGTTTGTATTAGCTAGAGGGGGAGGAAGCCAGGTGGCAGAGATAAACGTCTTTCTGTGCTTTCAATTGCAGAGGCGACCACCCCAATCGTCTTCTGCAGCATTCGGTCTATTGCTGTCAGACTAGGTAAGGGGGTATTAGCAACTACTCTTGGTTTCCCATTAGAATGAATGGGAGTATTTTTCCCCATGTCTTTTGGCAATAGACTTAAATATATTAGAATGATAGCACAGTGAAATATTCACAGTATTAACACACTAAAAATACATATAACAATGATTGCATCACAATGTAAAAATAGAAATAGTACGCCTATAACTAGGTAGTATATAAATTACAGTATTTACTGATATTCAGTCCGCAGGCTGGAACGGGAAAAAAAGATAGGCCAAGAGGGGTGGCCCAGCCCAGCCTCGGTCAGCCACAGACGGTCCCGCCCTTGTCCCGGGCTTCTCCCGGGGCGTCCCGCGCGCCTCCTCGCGGGACGAAGGTCAACACGGAGCTTTATGCGCCTCCTTGCGCGGGTTGGTGGGCGGGGCAGCAGCGTCACCTGGAGCACAACTGCGGGCTGCTGGGGGTGGTAGTCCCGGACCGGCGGAACTAAGCCTGGCCGGTACTGAAGTCAGGAGGTGTTGTTCCAAAGTGCGGTCTCAGCGGGGCGAAGCCCAGCAAAACGCAAATTCCCCCGTAATATTCAGCACAAAGGTCCTCAGGCCACACGGAGCATTATGCGCCTCCTGGCGCGGGTTGGTGGGCGGGGCAGCAGCGTCACCTGGAGCACAACTGCGGGGCTGCTGGGGGTGGTAGTCCCGGACCGGCGGAGCTAAGCCCGGCCGGTACTGAAGTCAGGAGGTGTTGTTCCAAAGTGCGTTCTCAGCGGGGCGAAGCCCAGCCGAATGCAAATTCACCCATAATATTCAGCACAAAGGTCCTCAGGCCACACGGAGCTTTATGCGCCTCCTGGGGTGGGTTGGTGGGCGGGGCAGCAGTGTCACCTGGAGCAAAACTGCGGGGCTGCTGGAGGTGGTAGTCCCGGACCGGCGGAACTAAGCCTGGCCGGTACTGAAGTCAGGAGGTGTTGTTCCAAAGTGCGTTCTCAGCGGGGCGAAGCCCAGCAAAACGCAAATTCCCCCGTAATATTCAGCACAAAGGTCCTCAGGCCACACGGAGCTTTATGCGCCTCCTGGCGTGGGTTGGTGGGCGGGGCAGCAGCGTCACCTGGAGCACAACTGCTGCTGGGGGTGGTAGTCCCGGACCGGCGGAGCTAAGCCCGGCCGGTACTGAAGTCAGGAGGTGTTGTTCCAAAGTGCGTTCTCAGTGGGGCGAAGCCCAGCCGAACGCAAATTCCCCGTAATATTAAGCAACTGCAGTTAAATATTTATTTTCTGTGAAAAAAGCTGCTTTAACCATCGAGAGGAAGGTAATCTGGATTATGATAAATAAATGAAAGGTGTTACCTTTATCAACAGCTTGGCATGTTAAACCATGAAGGTTGATATCCAAAAACAAAAAGCTTCGAATGTAACCTTACAATGTCCCAGGGGCTGCACATAAGCAGAGGTAGGATGGTAGCTATTAATAGTAAAAACCGAAACATTTCAAGCATTCAAATATGCCACATTTCCTTCAGATGGTTTTTATTTATTAGAAAAAGTTAGTATAGTAAAGTGAAAGTTGCACACATAGAAGGAATTCCTTTTCAGGACATATACAAACAATGCTCCTATGTTGTTCCACATCTTGAGAAGACCTTAGTCTGAGAATTGGTGTGGCTCTGTGCTATTTTAGGATGAGTCAAAATTCTTCCACTAGACAAAACTACGGGGCATATTATCAAGAATGGTGTTAAAAAGTATCGCTGGTTTAGCGGCGGAAAACTGCCTCTAAAGCAGCGATAATGGGCTTGACAATACGCCGTAGAGAATTCCAATAGAAGCCCATGTTCTGGTGTGAACATGGGCTTCTATGGGAATTCTCAACAGGATATTATCATGCCCATTATCGCCACATTAGTGGCAGTTTTCTGCTGCTAAAGCGGCAATAATTTTATCGCTGTGCTTGATAACATGCCCCTCCCATCCTCTCCCTCTCTCCACGAAGAACATTAATCCATGAAGTGATCTTGACATTTTTATTGTTGCCTGAAAATTGCTGGAGGCAAAGAATACAGCAGCAGTTGCTTTTAAAACCATAATGTATGGCGCCCGAAGTCAGTGCCTGGTGTGGTCGCACCAGTCGCACCGCCCGAGAGCCGACCCTGCATGTAACTATTATTGAAGCATTCTGCTTGTGAAGGTGCTGGTTGTCTTGCCTGAATTGTGGGCTATAGTGCATGATGTGTTATGGCAACTGTGTGATGTTTATTCTATGCCAGAGCTCTTTCAACCGGAACTTGAAATAAGAGCCACTTCAAATGCTTGTAAAGAATACGCGCTTTTCTGGCTGTCTTTGCTGGAATTTTCCTACATTATTTCATGCCTTCGGGATGTTATTCAGTTGTTGATCTGCAGTTACCAAGCCGCTTGTGTGGTTGATGTGAATTCACATAACAATGAAAAACGTGGCACTTGTCAGGAGCATAAACTTAGCAATCTGAAAACACTGTGCTGCAATAGCAGAACTGATCTGGTCTTTATTATCTTCCATACAACCAGAACTGTGTAAAATTACTTTCAATGATGCTGGCATATTCATTTAATCAATTGCTTTTTTCAACAGCATATTATTTTTATTTCCCACCATTAGGTTACCACAAACGTTGATGTCTTTAATGGCTAATGTAATGTAATTGGTAATAACACTTATAAGGTCCCAAAGGCGAGACCTAATGGCTATGCCAATGCTTGATCTAATAGCAATTGAATGTGGCTGTGGAGCTATCAGCACATTCTCAAAGTGAGATTGTTGCAGTCGCATGACAGGTCACTGAGATGGTCAGGTAATGGCAAACATACGGCAAGTGGGACATGGGTGAGAGAGGTACCATGATCACGGCTGATGCTCCTGACTGATGTTAGTGTCTTCGGATAAAAATGTACACAAAGGAGATAAGACTACAGCAGACTCACCTTCAGGTGATAGGACACCAACACCTTCCCATACTTGGTCTTCCAAAGATCCTCTCGGACCTTCTTCAGGATACGAAGACTGTCACGCCGGCGTCCTCCATCTTCATCAATATTTTCAAGGAGCAATCGCTCAATTCGAGAGAAAGAATATCTGACCAATGCAAGCAAAGCACATCAAGTTATTGAAACTCAAACAGAGCAGTCCCTGGACAGATTACTTATATTATACAATGAGAGGGTTCAGACCTTTAATATATTCTGAGAGGTTAAGGTCTCATTCAATTTTTTCAAATCATCAACATTTTAATATTTTAGATATAACTCTTGCCTATCCAGCAACCCATTTAGAAAGGAGAGCTGCCCCTTAGCCCACTATGACAGGGTGAAGACCCCAGTAAAACTCATTTCACTAAGCCATCCCTCACTGTTGACTTCACTATCATTCTTCCACCCATCTCCATCCAACGTTCCATCTACGTCCTACCACTGCTTAATGAATCACTTTTTAGGTCTCACCTAAGCAGCGCGCATGCTCTGCCTTGGAGGGGACTTTTTGGAATTGATCAGCATTTTGGCCAAAAACATGCCCGTTTTGCATTGCTTTCTATTACAACGCGTGCACGTTTGACATTTCCCTTGCTGGAGTGAGCTTTGGCGACATCTGTTTGTAATTATCTTGCAAACAGATGGTGCCCCTGCCTGCTCCCACAAGGGAAATGCTGTGTCTGTCGGGTCCCTGTTACCATGCAGAGACTGCTTTTTTTATAATCTGCAGCACGTATGGCTTCCACCACCACCACCACGTCCACAACTTGCACCACCACTATCACTTCTAACACCAGATCCACCACATCCACCACCATGTCCACCACCACGTCCACCTCCACCACCAGGTCGACCACCACAATGTCCACCACCACCACATTAAAAGCTGGGTCGCAAAAATAATCTGTTGCAGGGTTTGGATTTATGAGCTCTATATTACTCAAACTTTAAATATTGCATTGGGTAAAGCTGCTACTTAATCCGAACCCCAACATATCTTTCATCACAAAGTAAGCAGTTGGAAAGCAGTATCAGCTAAAACACTATTAAAGTTTAGTGAATATGTTCTTTGTTACGTACATTAAAAAAATAAATACAGAGTGTGAATCTGCTGCCTGATGAAAATACTGGCACTTTCTTTGTTGCAAATTAAGCACCAAGAAGGCAGCGGTAGGTACGTATCCCAGAAAACAACTGTAGCTTTATGTTTGCAGCTACACCCACACAAAATTAGTAGCGTTAAATAAAGCAGAATCAATTTGTTCAAATACTCTACACATTTTTTAGAAAATAGCTTGCACGTTGCTTTTGTAATGCTGTTAATATAATGTAATGGATGGCGGGAAAAGATCTCCGGCGGGGCAAGATGGCGGCTGTGCGAGAGACCGCTGTGCTGTGTGCTCCTACCGGTGCTTTAAACGAAAGAATCAGATTAAGTAACGCTAATGGACCACTGTGTTACTCATCGATGACTCCTAGCTATGATTCCAAGAGCTCTTATGCCCTATAATATTACAGCAATATAGACTTATAAGGATTAATTAGGAAAAACCAGTGAGGTGAAAAACGGCGGAGATGGTGACGGAGCTCGCTCTTGATGGGAAGAAGCCGGCTAGGGATCACCTAACGATATTAACATCCTTGATCGGCCTCGTTGTTCTGCGATTATTGTGGAGAGTGAGATCCAAGGGCCCATCGCTACATGCTGAAACCCAAAGTGTAACAAAGGAAGAAATATACCTGACGGCATCTTGCGAGGGGAGGATCGGCAGACTCAACATTATGGCCCCAAAAAATGCAGCAGCACTGGCCACCAAGACCAGAGCAGCGCGGCAGGCTCAACGGGAAATCGGCGAGCTGACAGGGAAACAGGGAAGCGGCACAGGCATCATTGCAGATGCAGAGGCAGCCCCAAGCTCTAAAACCCCCAAGCACGGAGGCTCTACAACAAGGAAAGGAAGCGTGGCCGGCCCGTCAGTGGTTGGCCTGCTCCGGAAAGCCCCAACGAAACTCCTTCCGGATCGTGGGGGGAAGAGTCAGGTAGGAGAGCCTGTTCTGCAAAAAAATGCAGTTGTAGCTCTGACTGACGAATGCTGACTGCTACAATTAGCACCTTGGATGCATTAGGAATCTCTGATACCCCAGGGGGGGTGTGAAGGAATCAATACAAAGGCCAACAATGAGAACAATGAGATACCGGAGGTGAATCTGGACATTGCCAACGAGGTACAATGAGAAGGTATGTCCCCCTCACTGTCTCCCCCAATGACTGCCATAAATGTGCTTGCTACATTAGATGGGGTAATTGATAATAATATTGGAGCTAGCACTGACACTGAAGATGCAGACGGGAGACCTATTCCCCGAAAGAAATCCAATATGTTGAATGGATCTGCTCCCGGAACTGGAGGGATAAAAAGACACCAGGTGCAGGGGGACCTCATATCACCCCAAATTGTTTCTGATGAAGGTAATACGGTGATAGGCACTACTAAGATTATGGCTATGATAACAAACCCTAACCCGGATAGAGCGGAAGCCATAGAAGCCATAGGAGAGATGGACAAAGACCAAAGCGATTTTTATTCATCTTCTGACAAAGTTGAATGGTCAAAAGAAATTGAAGCTGAATCTGACCTAACTACTGAGAGTGATGATGGTATAAAACTAAATGCTCCTAACGGGGGGGGGGGGGGGGGGGGGACTGTTCTGAAAAGGAAAAAAAGCCATCACGGAGCAGGAGCGCTTGCTTGGGATTATACTCCAACAACTCAGTTTGTTACTACATCTGGCTCTTTGAGTGACCCGCAGAATCCAACCCACTCAACACAAGCAGATCCAATTATACCTACACTCGATACTGTATTGGACACTGTGCTTCAAGCTATTGCTGCGCATCGCGAGGAGACTTCTCAAGATAAAGCCCAAGTAGCTCTGCGTAAGGTGCAGGGGGTGGTACGCAAATTAACAAGAACTGGTAACACGTTTAACGACCGAATAACTGATGTTGAGTCTCGAATTGTTATCAATGAGGCAAAGGCAGAGATTGCTGCAACCCATGAAGAAGTTGAATCACACAAGGCTGAACTTGCTGATGTAAGGTGGAAGCTGGAAGATTGCGAAAACCGCCTGCGAAGAAACAACTTACACGTCTTAGGCATTCCAGAGGCGGCAGAGGGAGATGGCGCTCGCTCATACGTGATACAGCTTTTTCATGAATCCTTGCCTAAGCTATCCAGCTGGAATTGGGACATGGCATTTCAGCGTGCACATCGTGTTCCCTTAGTCTGAAACATCCACTAAAGTCGGGGGGATATCCACGAGCTATCTTGTTTATTTTGGAAACTTTCTTCTTAGACAAGCAATATTTGAGAAAGCCAGACCTGAAGCTAGACGTACCAGAGGCCCGATCTCCTACTTCTTGCGCCCAGACTTTTGCCACGTAACTGTCGAAAGGAGGTGGAGGCTCCGTCAGCTGATCAAACCCTTTCAAGAGAAGAAGGCACAGGCATATATTAATAATCCTGCTCGGTTAAAAGTAATCTATGGGGGTCAGATGAAATTTTTTACCTCAGAAATTAAAGCAAAGGAATATCTTGATGGACTTAAGTAGATATTAAGTATGGGTAGAATTTGAGAAACAATCTGAATGTATGCTGTAATATCTGCCTGTCACTTGGGAATAGATGGGGGGATGAGAATAGATAACACAGTGGTAAGGGTTAATCTGCACGTATCTCAAAAAGCAAAGAAAGTAGAGAAAATCCACAAAAAAAGAGAGATATATATGTGGAGTTTTTTCATCTGCTAATTTATTATGGTAGGTGTATTAAAAAAGTTAAGCACTGGTTAGGAGACACACTTCCATCATAACAGACTCTGACAGAGTCTGAATGCCCTTTTTTGGGTGCTGGGAGGGAGGGCAGGCTGTGTGGGGTGGGGCAGGGGAAGTGTGGTGGGGGGAAGCAGGGGGAGAAAACATTAAAAAAAGTAACTTCAGATGTACAGTAAGTATAAGTATAGACCTTTGTAAAATACAAAAGTTTGAAATCCTGATGTTAGGTGTTATGAAGAGAGGAACTAGAATTAGCATTATTTATACCTCATTTAAAAAACTACAATGGGGAGGTTGAAATTATGCTCCTGAAATATTGCTGGGCTGAATGATAAAGGGAAAAGGACTCGCTTGTGCAAAATATTTAGACAGAATTCCTATGATGTATTTTGTGTTCAAGAGACTCACTTACCGGGGGCTGAGAAGGATCTGTTGAGGGTCCCCGGGTATAATTTGCTTGCTTCAACAACACAAACTTCCAAAACCCGGGGGGTAGCTGTTTTAGCCAAAACATTTCTTGGACAAGCCAAGCGTAAGTTGGTTGATGCCCTGGGTAGATGGGTCATAGTAGAATTAGAGCTGGGTATCACTATTTGCTCACTATACGGTTCCAATCAGGATGACACTCATATATTTGAAGAACTGGAATTAGAGCTGGCCTCTTGGCCTAGGGCACTAATTGTGTGTGGCGATTTCAACGTATCCTTCGGTTCTATAAGGAATAGGCAGATACAGCACACATATATGGGTCGTAAACCTAAAGTCTTTAGAGTAGTTAATCATCTTAGGGCCAGCTATGATTTAATAGATATGTGGGATTATAAATAAAAATCCGACCCTGGGTCACCCACATAATAAGTATGTGAGGATTCATTATATAATGACAACTAGTGAATATTCGACTCATGCAGAAATAGATAAATGTCCAAAAACAATGTCAGATCATAATGCGTTGATTCTTACAATCAACATAGCCAATTTTAATAGAGTTCGCTGTCAGTGGTCATTCGACAGGAAACTATTGGCTAATAGAGAATATATACAGCATATAGCTGCCTAGACACAGGAATTCTTTGATTGTAACCGATACAGCGCTTCGAGAGGCATGGTCTATGATTGTTTTAAAGCTGCTCTAAGGGGAGAGACGATCAGCTTTGTAGCCAAGCGCAAGAAAATACAAGATAGTCTTAACCATCAACATATGCATGAATTGGCTAAAGTGGAAGAAGAACATGCCACCTTAATAATGCGAGGGGAAGATGGTGGAAACACTCATGCTAGTTCTCAAAAGCGAGCTTAATAGTGGGTTCACTCAAAGTGCAGCAGAAACTTTTCAGACAAATCAGAATGAAATCTACGAGAATGGAGAGAGGGTGGGAAACCAGCTGGCACTACGTACCCGCCAGAAGCAATCCTTTAATGCGATTACTTCTATTGATTTTGAGGGTCAGAGATATACAACACCTTTCGGTATTGCTGAGATTTTCCAGCAATATTATCAAAAATTATATCAAAACGAGGATTAAATTGAATCAAGTGATATTAAAGAATTTCTAAGAGAAGGGTTAATTGAGATGGGGCCGGGTAGGACCATCGATGACATTACTAGAGAAGACCTAGAAAAAGAAATTACGATCAGTGAACTGCAATTAGCTCTCTCAGGCCTGGCCTCTGGGAAGGCCGCTGGCCCAGACAAAATTCCACTAGAATTATATAAATTCCACGAAGGGCAAATATCTCCATACTTGTTAGATCTATTTTTAGGGATTCAATGGAGCGGTATTCCACCCGAGTCATCAATATACAAAGAGGCACAAGGCAGGGCTGTCCATGCTCGCCGATATTGTTTGCCATGTATATCAATCCACTAATCTTAAAATTAATTGCATCACGTACAATAGAACCCATCAGGGTGGGTATCTATGAAACTAAGATTCTGGAATACGCCGATGACGTGGCCGTTTTAACACCTAACCCTGCTGAGGCAATCGAGGAAATCGAGCGGATCACCCAGGCCTTTGGTAACTACTCGGGGTATTCCCTTAACCGAGATAAAACAGTGGTTATATGTACGGAAAATATTGCCTATGAGAATCCAAAGAATGTAGATAACGCTATTTATCTGGGAGTTTGTATCTCTCCTAGGGTAGAAATTATTAATAAACTTAATCACGAACCCCTAATGAAGGCTATAAAAAAAGATCTCATCAGGGTGTATAGACTTCACTTATCAAATATTGGCAGGGGGAATTTAAAAAAAATGAATATTCTTCCCAGGATATTATATTTATTTCGAGCCATTCCCCTGATAGTTGAAGATAACATTATTAAAACTATAGAGTCACATATGTCTAAATTCATCTGGCAATACGGGTAAATCAGGAGGGCTTTGGCATATCTATCTTTACCTCAGCACAGGGGCGGTTTGGCGATTCCTAATATAACGCTATATTTCTGGGCAGCTCTTTTCCAGCAAATGACACCGCTGTTTAATTGGAAAGTACCGACTGAAAATATACAGGATAGTGAGACACCGTCAATATATGAATTAGCAATCGGGAATAAAGCAAAAGGGCTTTTGTTAAGACAATTAGAGCCGTCCTACTTTAAGAAAGTGAAATTTAAGATCATTCATAGTGCATGGAAAATATTGAAAAAGTCCTCCAAACATCTAACAACCCCAAAATTTAATAAATATACCCCATTATGGCATTCTTCTGTATTACTAATACAAACTAATGATAATATTGCCAGAAAATGGGAAAGTTTGGGGATCGCTACAGTGGGGGATTTTCTCTGTCACGAATCAGATACCGGGTTCTTGAACCTTTAAATAAAATGTGGTGTTCTTAGTACTGACTTTTTTAAATTCATACAAGTTAATACTATCCTTAATCAAAAAACTCCGAAAATCACACTCGAGAGCATTCCTTTTTTCGAACTTATAAGGAAATGATCAACTAAGATAGGTACTATTTATGACATATTAATTGAGAAACAAAGGGACGATTTGGAACATGTTGAGGTATCATGGGCGGGCAAACTCAAGAACCCCAATGTAGATATCGATATGTCTTTGTTGTTAATATCTAAATTATTCTTATCATCTAATTTAAAGGCACAACTATATAAAACTATTTATAATTTATACTACACGCCAGCTAAGTTATACACTTGGGGTAAAAGAATAAATGATGAATGCCCAAGATGAGGAATAGGCAATGCAAACCTAATACATATGTTCTTTGAGTGTGCTAAATTAGATCCCTTTAAAAAAAATGCTATATGATTACTGGGATGAAGTGTTTGGTCATAAAGTACCGGTATCTCCTACACTTTATATATTAGGCTATGATAATACTCTTAGTCACAGCAGGGATGAGGTAACATGTTTATTCCTGGACACAGCGATTTACCGAATAATATTGGCAGCTCGGTGGAAGGAGGTTGACCCTCCCAATTTTCAAATGTGGTTAACTCGCTTTTTAGGAATCTACAATCAAGAAAAAGCTATTTATGAAGCCAGAGGTAAAAAATCTGAAATACGTGGTTGCCAAATAACGACCTAAGGAATGCTTTGTGAAGATGGTTCTGTTTTGTTTTTTCTTTCTTCTCTTCTTTTCTTTTTATTCTATCTTCTCTTTTGTATATAGATCTTACGCTTTTACAGTGTATATTGGGGAAAATTGAAGGTTTTATCGTTTTAGATGAATATTATGAATTAGCTGTGATCTTTTCTACAATAATTATTGTGGATGTATCTAAATGTTTTTATGTATTTTTGTACAATATCTGAAATTGATTGATAAACCCCAGTTCAGACATGGCCATATGCAAATCAGTCTTGACCCTGTGCCTCATGGGAACAGTCCAGACCGAACTGCTAAGCCATGTCTTCCCTGGACCGTAATCAAGCATTCCAGGACCGGTTTCTGGCTATCAGCCGTCTTCAGCCAGGATAGCTTGACTCCAGTGGCTTAGTGAGCTCGGGACCCACATCTGGGCATACCCTTCCCACACAGGGCGAACAGCAAAACACACAAGGTGATGGACGGAATGTTGCACATTGGCAAAACATTCACCCCAGTCACAGATTTGGGTATAATCCATCTTTATTTTGCTCACAACGCCACCCCAGTTCAGACATGGCCATATACAAATCAGTCTTGACCCTGTGCCTCATGGGAACAGTCCAGCTCGAACTGCCAAGCCATGTCCCTGGACCGGAATTACGCATACTAGGACCTGTTTCTGGCTATCAGCCGTCATCAGCCAGGATAGCTTGACTCCAGTGGTATTGTGAGCACAGGATCCATGTCTGGGCATACCCTTTCCACATAGGGCAAACAGCAAAACACACAAGGTGATGGACGGAATGTTGCACATTGGCAAAACATTCAACCCCAGTAACAGATCTGGGTATAATCCATTGTTATTTTGCTCACCACGCCACCCCAGTTCAGACATGGCCATATGCAAATCAGTCTTAACCCTGTGCCTCATGGGAACAGTCCAGCTCGAACTGCCAAGCCATGTCCCTGGACCGGAATCAAGCATACTAGGACTGGTTTCTGGCTATCAGCCGTCATCAGCCAGGATAGCTTGACTCCAGTGGTATTGTGAGCACAGGTTCCATGTCTGGGCATACCCTTTCCACATAGGGCAAACAGCAAAACACACAAGGTGATGGACGGAATGTTGCACATTGGCAAAACATTCAACCCCAGTAACAGATCTGGGTATAATCCATTGTTATTTTGCTCACCACGCCACCCCAGTTCAGACATGGCCATATGCAAATCAGTCTTGACCCTGTGCCTCATGGGAACAGTCCAGCCCGAACTGCCAAGCAATGTCTTCCCTGGACCGGAAAAAAGCATCCTGGGACCGGTTCCTGGCTATCAGCCGTTATCAGCCAGGATAGCTTGACTCCAGTGACGTAGTGAGCACGGGACCCTTCCCACATAGGGCGGACAGCAGAACACACAAGGTGATGGATGGAATGTTGCACATTGTTTTGCTAATAAGAGCCCCGGCACCTCTTTCGTCTCAAATTAAGCACTGGGAAAGCGGCTGTCACCAGCACTGTGAAAGCGGATTAGGCTAAGCCACACCCAACAAGGAACTGCGGCTGCCTGGGCACATGTGCATTGTGAGGGAAGTTGCCTTTCAAAAGTAAAATAAACGTGAGTGCTAATTGTCTCAACTTTTTGACTTTAAACAACATGCCCTTCCCATTAATACGGTTTCTGTTCTCTTTCTTAGTCAGGCTAACACAAAAAACATTTTATAGAATGCTGCCGCCCAATAAGAAACCCGGCACCGAAATGTAAAAGAAGGGTCCGTATGGAGTGTAAATAGCATGCTCTGATGGAAGAGTTTTGTGCAAAATATATCAAATGCAACAAACAAAAAACACAATTTCAAAAGCACTACTATTCAAAGAATTGCAAATAACTACAAAGTTGTCCACTGATACAACGTTGCCTATAGTTTTATTAGACACGTGAGCAAACATTATCTCTGGCTTTTGTGAATAATAAATCACACGCAACAAACCCCCCCAAAAAATCGTAACCACTGCTATTCCATTATATGACACTACAGGAATATTAACTTAAACAAGGGAGCTGGTCACACAAGCATTTTTCACAAAATTATCTTTTAAGCTATTATCAACGCGACTATTGAAAGTTATCGTAAGCACTGCTATGCAAAGAATTGCAGCTAACTACAAACACGTGCACTGTTACAAAGTTGCCTATTGACAAGTGTGCAAAAATTGTCTCTGGCTTTTGTGAAAAATAAATCACACGCAACAAACAAAATAAGCACTGCTATTGCGTAAACTGACACTAGAGGCAAGATTAACTTAAACAAGTGAGCTTGGCACACATGCTTTTGCCACGAAGTTGCCTTTCATAATATTATCAACGCGAGTAGTGAATGTCTCTAACATCGTAATTTCTGCTAGTACCACTACACTGCATACAAGTTTCACGTAAGCAAGCAAAAAACAATAATAGTTCCAACAGAAACACTTCAGGCCACTAATAGCATGCATACAGTATTTAGGCTTTGCAGTCTGGGCGTTCCCCCACAAAAAGGGAGGAACAGAAACACGTATCAATCTGTCAACAGAAAGAGAATATTAAAAACAAGCGGACGCACCAATAAAAAATCAAGAGGTGGAGTTTCACCACACAAACTAATTACTAGATATCTCGGAGAGACAGCGCATGCTCGCTGTCTAAACGAGACCATATGTGCGAAGTATTTAGCAACAGCAAAAAAATAAAACATAACACAGTACACATTGAATAACCAATTTCTAAAAACTTAGAAATAGTTAATATGACAAAATTCCAATAAGGGGACCAGACTTAAGAATGTTTAAAGTTATGAGGCAAAACGTTTCAAGAAAAAGTATTGTTTTAATCTAAAACCACTGTCAACCTTTGGGCAAGTCCTAGGCTCAAGTTCAGGTCGACAGTGATGGAAAAGAAGTCAGACACCCCAAATGATTCATGCTGATCAAACCTATAAAAGTCAAAATCCACCAGAGCGGTAAGGCTAAATGCTGCATCCTGTGCAGTCCTCTCAATGTCATAAAGCTGGTGGACAAGTTCCCACTGAAGTCATTGGTTTTGAAGAGAAAAGCTCCAAGCAGGAAAATTCTAATTTCGCAGCTGCCAAAGTACTCTCGTCAGTCGGATACTTTTTGAATCTTTGCCAGTGAATATATCGACCTTCAAACGTAGACCTAGATTTACTAAGTACTTATGTTGCCCTTACGCCTCACAAAGCTAACGCAAGCCCTTAAGCCAGATTTACTAAGCCATGCGAAGCCACATTGTGTGGCTCTCCATGGCTTAGTAAATCCAGAGTAACGCAAGACACCGCAAGTCACTGTCTTGCAGTACTGTGCGTTGGGAAGGTATTCAATAAATTATTTTGTTTCCGATACAGAACTTATGAAAGGAATATTAGATAGAGCATCGACATAGGTTGGCCTATGCAGGGGCGTCATCCTACCAATTTGTGTTGTAAAATAGGAGCTCTTTTTCTATTTTCTTCTCCTGAGAATGCCACGGACCCTTTGGGCCAGACAGGCATAACCATGTCGACAACACTTACCAATACGGTGATAGGGCAATAAGTTCCCCACGCTCACCGGCCTTGTATTGTAATATATAATCCCCTGTTCAGAATAAAATTCATTCTGCTGTTTATACTGATTTTTAAATTCACTCACTATATGGGCCCCCACTTAACTTTAGAAGTGCCTCCCTGCCTCCCTGTCTCCAGGTGTAGGCCCGCTCTCCATCAAACCGAAGTTTGGGAGTGCGAGGACTGCAGATGATGAAGCACGATACCTGGTGGTGTATGAGGACAGTCCTTCACTTTTTGTGAGATGCCATCACTCATTTCACTTCGTATTTTCTAGGTTTTAGTCACAAAATTTGGAGCAGCTTCTGTTGTGATTTCATGTTAGATTGGAGGCTAGCTGACTCCAAGCACCCTTTGCCTCTCTCTCCCTCCCCTGGTATGTGCTAGGGTTAGTGTGCTACATGGTTTGTACAGCTGATGGCCATGGGAATTAGTTAAGGGGCCTTCACATACATTTCTCTTAAAATAAGAGAAATACGCAGAACAGCTAAAGTAACTAAGGTACTTTGAATACTGGTAATTACCTATTACCCTATCTCCAGGTCACCCCAAGGAGGTGGGACCCACTACCTCACCCCGGTTTATTGGAGAACAAACTCACATTTGATGATTCAATCATTGCAGAGATACTGAGCGCTCCTTCTCTGCTAGCGGATGCAGTTGTGGCACAGACAGTGAAGAACTCGGACGACTGGGAAGCCCTCACTGCAATAAAGAAAGAACAAATACGGACTGCTCTTCATGGGCATTTATGACTGAGTACTTCCGAAAGAACACGGCACCAAGAGGGCTGATAGTCACTAATGAACCCAGGCTCTTTTTGAACAACAAAAGAGTTCTGCATCAGTTGGTCATGCATAGCTTGGAAGTTTACCAAGGACTTGCTCGTACTTATCATCAACACGGCCAGGCAATTAGCCGATGCTCTAATTGTGAGGATCCAACAGAGTGAGAGCAAACTGAAGACATCCGTACACATTTCAGTTTTCAAAAAGAAACTCGATGAGATAAACCCAGTACAAGGAATATCTTACACAATCGAAGCTTACGAAACTTAAAAAAGATGTACAGAAATTTAGCCGCAAAACTACTTACCCGTACATCACAGACTTATACTATGAGAAACCACCTCCTCAACCTACAGCAAGAAAACAACAACGGTTCAGCCCAACACCACAGAACTGGACATTCAGTTGAGGAGGAGTGGCAGTGACAGCAGCAGCGAAGAAAGCACAGGAGGCCCTCAAGGAAGACAATTCCTGAATTTCCAACATCAACCGATGCATCCTCCAATGCCACCTTTTGGCTACTGGCAGCAACCATACTACCCTCCAGCATTTCCATTCCAACAAGGACCAATATCTTTTTTATACAGGGGAAGAGGACATGGGAGGGGAAGACAAACACAGCCAAGACAAAACACCAGAGTTCACTGGGAAGACCACAGAGCAAAGGGAAGTTAAGGGAAAAACCACAAGCAGGGAACCATCATTATAGTGAATTTGAGCAGCCACCTGCATTCACCAGACGAGGAATTGGTTATATCAAAAGGACTGGTGTTTGTACCCACCCCAAGGAATGACCTCTTTACCCCACATATGGAACTAGCCCAGTTCTTCAGGAGTAATAAGCTAAAAGGTTTTTTCAAAATATCAGAACCAGACTGAGAAACCCCACCAACACAGGACTTAAGAAGAAATCCACTTTTGTATCACCCATACAGTCCATCCCCTGCCGTATACTGGCTTTCGAACAAGCAGTTCTTAATGACATTGAAACGATTGACGGTAATAACAACAAAGGTTTCCAGAACCTAAGGAGCGGTGAAAGAAAAGCACTCATGGACCTAAAAGAAAACACCGAACGTATCATAAAACCAGCGGAGAAAGGCGGGGCCATTGCGGTCATGGATAAATGCATGTATCAGGAAGAATGCCTCCGCTTATTATCAGACGAGGGCATCTATGAAGTCCTCCAGATCGATCCCACACCTAGACTGATGAATACTATCAAGACCATGGTGGATGAGGCTCTTCTCAATGGCTGGATTACAAAACACAAAGCAGATTTCTTGGTGTGTGACAACCCACGCACACCCATACTTTTCCCAAAATCCACAAGCATAGGTTCCCACCTCCAGGGAGACCTATAGTGTCAGGTATAGGTTCAGCACTTGAGACCTTATCTCAATTTTGCGATTTGTTCCTTAGACCTATTGTACAAGCCTCCACCTCATACCTTAGAGACACAAAAGATGTCCTATGTCTTCTAAGGGATACAGAGATCAATCCAGGAGAGGATCTGTTCATCACAATGGATATTGAGGCGATGTACACTAGTATACCCCAGAGACGTACCCTTGGTGTAGTGGAACACATTCTATCACAAAAAGACTGGGAATACACGACACCTAAACACTTTGTTATGGAATGTGCGTGTTAGAAATTAGAATTTCTGGTTGGCTGAGGCTTGCGCCAAAGCCAGGCAGAAACCCCCACTCTAGTCAGGGCAAGGAAGTTACCCGCCAAGATAACCCCTGCTCACCCCCTTGGTAGCTTGGCACGAGCAGTCAGGCTTATCTCAGAGGCGATGTGTAAAGCGTTTGCGCGCACACCCAGCAACACTGGGTATATAAAAAAATAGTCTTTGTATTATACCACAAACA
Source organism: Lissotriton helveticus (assembly GCF_964261635.1). Taxonomy (NCBI): domain Eukaryota; kingdom Metazoa; phylum Chordata; class Amphibia; order Caudata; family Salamandridae; genus Lissotriton; species Lissotriton helveticus. The sequence continues at coordinate 32,512,826 of NC_136059.1, read as the reverse complement.
TTAGATAATAAACATATACTTTGCAAGGTGCCATGGGCACGTACATAATGTAGAGGGGATTATTTGTACCCCATGCAAGGGCACAACACAAGAACTGTTCCCAAGGTCAACTGGCCCCTGTGGGGCTGAAATGCCCTGTGTCCCAAATGTCAGGGCAGGCTGCGCAGGCAGCCAAGGAGAAATGCGCAAAGCCTAAATGGAGCAGCTGCCCACTAAGTGATGGGCAGCTGGGAATCTGAGCCTGGGCACAGCGTGCACCCTGGCTCTCCTCTGGGGCTTACAGGACCATCAGTGCCCCCAAAACAACGTTAGAGCCTCGCAGGCTCTAAGGACCAAACAACGGTGCCCCCGTGAGCCTTTCAGGCTCGAGAACGGTGTGCCCAGGAGCCTTGTGCCTCTTGATAACAATGTGGGGCAAGGTGGGAGCGGCCCGCTGCCAGCCGGGGCCGCTCTACCAATCAGGAAAAATGCCCCTGGACATCAGAGTCCCTCTCGGGGGACTCGAGAACAAATGCGGCACTCAATGCCCCCTGAGCCCTCGTGGGCTCTGAAGAAATGACGGGGCTAAACAACGGCGGAGTCCCTCTCAAGGGACTCGGGCTAAACTCAATGCCTCACTCCCATCGGAGCGGCCCGCTGTAAGGAAAACGAAACGGCCCCCGCACTCACCGGGAACTCGCTGGTTCTGCGGGGGCGGGAAACACTGCCGGGCTCCTTCAAGCAGCGCGGGGCTCCTCTTCAGCACCAGAGCCCCGCCTACTCTTCCAGCCGCTCTCTTCTCTCTTCAGGGTTCTCCTCTCGTGGAGAGACGCTGGCTTCCCTCGGGCAGTGCAGAAGCGCGGGGTGGGCTCCCGTCTGCTTCCTGTTTCCGCCTAAGTACTTCCGGGTCGCCGCGGGCAGCGCGGCGGCACCCCAGGCACTCAGAAATTGGCGACGTGGCAGACCGAGGGGTAGGCTCCCTCGGGAGGCGCGAATCTCCGGCCAAATCACGGGTCAAATGCAGGGTGGGCACCTGCTTCTTGAATGGGCAAAAGGCCCTTAACCCAGCGCTCCCCCTAGGCACAAAGCGCATAAAACCGCTAAAAGCGAAAGCGCTCCCAGGCGCTTTAGAGGCAATGTCCCAGCTCCTTTAGGAGATGGGGGGCCAGGCTGGGCAAAGTGAAAAATAAAGCACTCTGAGCGCTAGGGGCAAATCCAGCACTCCCAGGCACTGTAGGGCACAGAAAGTTTAAGTAAAGCGCTCCTTATGCGCTAGTGCCACCACAGTCCAGCACAGTGTCCTTCAGGGGGTGGGGGGTAAGGCTGGGTCCAGTATCCAGCTCACAGGGTCCTCCTAGGCAGGGAGGCAATCCCCAGTGGCGGTCCTCCTGGCACCCAGCAGCAGCAGGCCCCCCTCAGCTTGGATCAGGAAGAAGAACCTTTTGCAAGGGGACACAGCCCCTTTTTATACAGTAAATCCCTTTGTCTGGCTTCAGAGTGAGGGGAAAAACCAGTCGCAGCTGGTTTTGCAGCACTCTGTTGTGCTCTGCCACTCTTCCTATTCACTAGTCAGGCTAGGGTCATCAGTCGCACCACAGGGGGTGGAGCCAGCAATGTGTGGGGAAAGCCCAGCCCTATTCAGGTCCCAGGTGCACTCCTCCCCAGCCATCAGCATGCTAATCTCAACACTCACCACCGGGGCAGACCCATCCTGACTCCGGGAGCCAGGCTCACCAGCCAGCTCCAGCCAATCACACGCCAGACACAAATTACACAAACATGCCAACTTCTAGAAGTGGCACTTCCACACTAGACACAATCACGCCGCATACATCATTGCGCAGCATTTAATCACACGAGTCCGCACATACCAAACTCGCACCTGCACTCCCCACACATCAGGAACTAACATGGTCACACACATTCCCCATGCAATCCTATGGGAGGGCAGGCCAGCCTCACTACACGCACACACTTTACCCTGGGACACAGGAAAACGTGTGCAGAAACCAAAAATCACTATCACCAGGTCACAATTAAAAGCAAAAAGTTTAGGGGTGAACCTGCCACAAGGGCCAAGTCCAACACAACCCCCTTCCAGCCAAAACGCAGGGTAGACCAATCACCACTGTGATGGGCTTCCCTGCTTTGGGCACCACTGCCGGGACACCCTCCTGTTCTATGCCACGGTGAACCCATGGGATTCCTTCTAAAACCACCATCTGGAACAACTGGGCTACCCCACTGGTAATCCCAAGCTGTCCGCGGCCAGGAGCAGTCCCTAGGCCACCCAGGTGCCACCGGTCCTTGCCTATTCACAGATTAGGGGGTAGTAACCCCTGGTACATAGTAGCCACTCTCCACTCTTCCTGTCTGCAGGACAGGGCTAGACTGCCACTGGTTCTCCAGCCTAGGGTCTACACCCTCAGGCGGACCAGGAGTCACAGGGGATGCTCTCCTCCCTCTACCTCAGCTTCTAGGGTCCCTCCTGCTCCTGCAAGGGGTACCCTTAGAACACCACTCTCCCAACCTAGGGTTTAACCCCTCAGGTTGCACCGGGGTCAGAGGCGGGCTCTCCCACCCTCTGAGCCCCCTTCCAGAGTCCTGCACCCTCCCAACTGGAGTGGTACCCCTGGAAGATGAACTGGTCAGGACGCTGGTTACAGACGTCCTACCCTTCAGGTCAGGCGAATCCTGAACCTGGCATCCCAACCTCTGATCTAAAACCTTTCGTGGAATAATTGCCTGGCACTCCAGGACTTCTGGGGACACCGTCCCCCTGAGGCTAACACATGACTCATTTGTTGTGTGACTGTCTGGCGCAGATCTCCCGTCTCCTGTCCACCTGACAGTGTGGGGAGACCCCCCAGAACAGAAGTGGTATCAACATGATCACTACACGGGAACTTAGTACAACTGGGTAGTCCCTGACCCACTGGTTCTTCCACTGGGTAACACATCCCCCATTCACCCCTCACTTCGTACTTCTGTGCCCTCCCAACTGGAGTGACACTGCCAGACACTAGAACTACTGGAGCTCTATTTACAGACGCTCCAGGTTCTCTAGACACTAGGGGATCCCCCTCAAGGGGTCTAACAGGACAGCCTAGCTCCCCAACCTGGTGTTCCCTCAAGAAACCATCCAGGTTCCGAGACTGGGTTTCGGGCACCTGGGAACACTCAGTCCCCCACTCACTCCTACTCCACTGAGACAAGATGTGAGCCCCTACACCCCTCTCGCTACACTGGGACCTAGCTGGGCTACTCTGAGCCTCTTCCACCACGCTGGGCTGGAAGATACCTGAACCACTACTTTTGGGTTCACTCCCCAATGACTCTTCAGAACCTCTGGCACATTCCCAGAGGTCTGCTTCTTTTGCAAGGGCCCATGGACTAGCAAACCCACACTCCAACAGGTGTTGGTGCAGCTCCGGAAAACAACAACTGAGCAGCTGCTCTTTGATAACCAGATTGAACAGTCCTTCAAAATCCTGTGCCGTGTTAACCCTTATCCAATCAATTAGTGCATCATTACAATCATCCGCAAAATCCCCCCAATCCTGGTAAGACAGCTTCTTACTGTCCCTGAACTTCAACCTGCACTTCTCCTCTCGGGGACAAGGTACCATTCTTTGGGGACTGGGAATGGGACTTCCTGCACTGAACTCCATATTGCTGCCACCACTGGATCCAACCCTCCCTGGGGAATCCAGAAAACTATAACTGCGGTCAGGGGATAACCTATCCTCTAGAGCTAGCTTCTCCCTGACCAAGGCCCTCTCAGCCTCTGCAATCCTCTCCTGCACACCCAGCTGCACTATCTCCTTGGCATGCTCTAACCTGAGCTTCTCCAAAGACAGCTGGTGCTCCCCCACTTCCCTCCTATCTACCCACTCCCCTGGAGACAGGGACCGGGAAAGGGATGAGGCGCTGACTCCTACACTGGACCCAGCAAGGGACTCCCTATCTATGGGGTCCTCACTATCTGCTGGTGCCCATTCACTGTCATCTTCATCCTCCTCTTCAGACTCTTCAGGGCTCCCCTCAGACCCACCACCCTCATAGTGTGCGGCCCGGGCCCTATCTTCCTCACTTCGCTCACATTCCCAATCATTCTTCTGCCACAAGATCAGGTTGTCCCTCAATTTGGATGGGGTGTCTGACTCATTCACTGCTATGTCTCTTTCTTCACAAAACTCCACCAACTCACACATACTGTATCTCAACAGCCCACAGAAGTTAAAAGCAGACTCCATCTTGGCAGGATGCTCGGGGACACGTGCAACACAGGGGACCTAACACTCTGAACTGAGCAAGAGTACACAATCTGAAAATGACACTCTCAGGAGAGGGAATAATGGAACTTCACAAAAAAACAATAATCTCCACCATGTGATTATCTAAAATGCAGAGTTTTGTGGTGCAGCCAGTTGCCGCTGAGGTACAGGGCAAACGCAAGTCCTTTTCCCACCGCTGACCAACAATGTTAGAAATGGGAATTTCTGGTTGGCTGAGGCTTGCGCCAAAGCCAGGCAGAAACCCCCACTCTAGTCAGGGCAAGGAAGTTACCCGAGAAGATAACCCCTGCTCACCCCCTTGGTAGCTTGGCACGAGCAGTCAGGCTTATCTCAGAGGCGATGTGTAAAGCGTTTGCGCGCACACCCAGCAACAACACCCAAGGCCCACCACAAAGGAAACTCCACACCAGGGTACATATAAAAAATAGTCTTTGTATTATACCACAAACATTAGATAATAAACATATACTTTACAAGGTGCCATGGGCATGGGCAGAATGTAGAGGGGATTATTTACATGGGATAGGGCCACCTGGACCGCTGTCAGGATGAATCACTTTTAGAACTAGTATGTAGAACATATCATAACTGTAGTACCAAAATTAGCACATGTAGCACACAACCAGTACTCACTGGTAACAGGGAAACACCACCTACGTAATCCTAAAACACCTTAGGTAAATATCATGCAGGGCACCATGACCTCACTAGCATCACTCTTCTAGGGCAAACAACCTCCTAGGCATAAAAACACATATTTAGAGGCATGGGCAAACGCATTGCATCATCACATTAGGCAGGAAATCACATCTGCGCAAAACACATAGGGCCAAATATGTACCCCACGCAAGGGCACAACAAAAGAACTGTCCCCCCAGGTCAACTGGCCCCTCTAAGGCTGAAACGCCCTGTGTCCCAAATGTCAGGGCAGGCTGTGCAGGCAGCCAAGGAGAAATGCGTAAAGCCTAAATGGAGCAGCTGCTGGGCAGCTGGGAATCTGAGCCTGGGCACAGCGTGCACCCTGGCTCTCCTCTGGGGCTTACAGGACCATCAGTGCCCCCAAAACAACATTGGAGCCTCGCAGGCTCTAAAGGCCGAACAATGGTGCCCCCGTGAGCCTTTCAGGCTCAAGAACGGTGTGCCCAGGAGCCTCGTGGCTCTCGATAACAATGTGGGGCAAGGTGGGAGCGGACCGCTCCCAGCCGGGGCCGCTCTACCAATCAGGAAAAATGCCCCGGACGTCGGAGTCCCTCTCGGGGGACTCGAGAACAAATGCGGCACTCAATGCCCCCTGAGCCCTCGTGGGCTCTGAAGAAATGGCGGGGCTAAACATCGGCGGAGTCCCTCTCGGGGGACTCGGGCTAAACTCAATGCCTCACTCCCATTGGAGTGGCCCGCTGTAAGTAAAATGAAACGGCACTCACCGGGAACTCGCTGGTTCTGTGGGGCTGGGAAGCACTGCCGGTCTCCTTCAAGCAGCGCGGGGCTCCTCAAAAAAGAACCTGGGGCCTTTCGCCTCATTCACCACTTGTCCTACCCAGAAGGCGATTCGGTCAACCACTGGTTGGAGGAAGGAACATGCTCAGTGTCATACTGTTCTTTTGACATGGCGGTGGACATGGTCAGGAGAGCAGGGAAGGGGGCTTGGCTGGCGAAGGCAGATATAGAATCAGCCTTCCGCCTGCTCCTAATACACCCCGAGAGTCATCACCTACTGGGTTTTAAATCGCAAAACAAATTCTATTTCGACAAATGCATGCCAATGGGCTGCGCAGTCTCCTGCGCGTACTTTGAGGCGTTTAGCAGTTTCTTGCAGTGGGCACTCACCTGGTCATACAATACTGTCGGAGTCACACACTACCTGGATGACTTTCTCTTCATAGGGAAGGCGGGGACACAGGAATGCAGCACAGCACTACTTCACTTTCAGGAACTGGCAGGACGCTTGAGGGGCCGTTGGCAGGGTTGTGCCAGTGGGCAGAGTCTTCGCAAGGAGACTAGCAAGGGCCACAGCTAACGTGCTCAAAAAACATCACCTGGTGAGATTAACGAGGGGCTTAAAAGAGGACCTACTCATTTGGCATGGGTTTCTACTGCAATTTAATGGGGTGATCATCTGGAGGGCCCCCTGGGCGAGCAGTTCGGAAATTAGCCTATTCACTGATGCTTCAGGCAAGGAGGGCTTTGGCGCAATAATGGACTGCGAGTGGTGCGCGCAAAAATGGCCCAACGCTTGGCGGAAAAAGAAGGTGACTTCGAACATAACGGTGCTAGAGCTCTTCGCCATTGTCATCACTCTTCATCTATGGCCAGAGGCGCTGTCAGACAGGAGGGTGGTGTTCTGGTCCAACAACATGGCAGTGGTCCAGGCCATCAATGGGCAGACAGCAAGCTGCCCGCTGGTGTTGTGTGTCTGTTGAGGGAGTTGGTCAGGGTCTGCCTACACTGTAATGTAGAATTTAGGGCTAGACACATTGAGGGGGTCAAGAATGTGGCAGCTGGCGCTCTCTCTTGTTTTCAGTGGCTCAGTTTCACTCTCACTGCCTCAGTCTCTATCTTCTGACCTTGATCTGTTGTCTGTTCCCTAAGTCTTTGCTCTAAGAGTCTATCCTCTCACCCCTCTAATTGTTTTCTATCACCTTTGTAAACTCCTGGTGTGTTACCTTATTCCCTGCATTTCTGATTTGCCTCTATTCATTCTAGCCCTGCCCTTTTTCCTCTTCACTTTTATCCATGCTCTGCTCTCTCTCCCCCTGATCTTGACACTTTACTATCACTCTTTTAGCACTGATTAGCTGTGTCTCCGTTTCATCACTTGTCTGCGTTTTTCCCTCTATCCTGTCCTCCACATCCTTTCATTCTATCTTCTCTTTTCTTAATGCTCTCTTCTTCACATCATGGGTGCTTTCTCTTTGTATCTGATTTGCTCTTCTTTTCTTCTACTTATCTCCGTCTTATCTCTCTCCTCTCTTGTTGTTTCTTTCTCCTCTTTACTCCTGCTTGCTCCCTCATCTAGAACACTGCTGCTGCCTGTGACCCCTGTCGTCAGCCTGTACATGTCCCTGCTATTTTGAACTCAGAGTTTACCTGTTGTCATTCCTAAAGAAGTGAAAGATGGTGTGTTTTACTTTCTTACCTACACCAAGTGCAAAAACAAAATGTACACCAAATGAAAATGCTTTTTTTTTGCATATATTAATCAGTGCAGTATGACTGGGTTTATTGCAGAACAGACGGCTGCTCGAGCACAGTGGGTGATGTCACTGCTAGTGCTGCCTGTAATTAGTAGGTCCAGGGATGGCGATGGCATCGGCATCCACTGCTCAGCTTGCTGTTATCCTGCCTGCTACAGCACAGGCATTGTCCTTAGCCGTAATGTTGCCAATGCTGGTAAGTATGGCTGTGGTGCCTACTGGACTTACGCACGCTTAGCAATTACCATGCTGCGGTGCAGCGCACAGATTCTTCAGGTGACGCCATGGCGCACAAAAGTTGTATTGGTCCACAGCCACATCGGGCACATTGAGAATAGCAGAAATACAGGGCTGCAGGATATGCTACTCTGGCTATGCAGCAAGTTGAAAGTCCACACTTACTTTAGTTTATTCTTCCACAAGAGCCCTCACTCCCATGTTCCAAATGCGCTTTTGCAGCTTCCTTGCCTTAACTCCCTCATGAGGCAGCCCCCAGCTACAATTATCCAATGGTAGGCTCAGGCAGTGGCAGGGTGCAGCAGACTCAGGGAATAGAATGTAAGCCACAGTCTGTCAGTGACTTCTTGGATTTGTGGTCGGCGTGATGATCATCACTAACGTGGTGATACACAATCACGCCTGCCTGGACAGGCGTATGCTGAACCTGTCTCTGAACATTTCCCTGCCATCACCATGCAATGTATGTTATTCTTTTTATTTTTATTTTGAACAATTAATATTGAGACCACCACCTGCAGGGTCAGAAATTGTAGCCCTGGCCCTGTGAAAGAAGTGAAAGCACCTGCTCAAATTAAGCACTGGTCATTCGTCAGTGAGGCAGAAGACCAGGTCACTTAGCACCGGGACCCTGTCTCACACATGAAAGATCGGCGGCAGATCACCGTTCAAAAAATTATCCTATTCTGCTGTGTTTTAAGTGCTTCAATGACAATCATACTGGGTACATTGTATGTGTGTTCTCTGCTTTTGTTCTTTCATTTCCACCTCACGACGTTTGCGTTATTTTCGGTTAGTCTTAGAATTGCATTCTGCTCGGCCTTGTGGTTTAAATTGGTGACAATAAGATTTTTAAACTTAACTTCTCCTTTGATAAAATGTTGAGATCCTGGGCAAATCACTTCGCCTCCAAATGCCAGTGGGCATTATTTCATGCAACCATTAAAATATAATGCACTTAGAACCTGCAAGTTAATTTCAGGGGAGATGTAAATTGGATAAATCTGCAAATGCATCTTTCTGCTTCCGCAGCCCCGGTGTAAGTTACTGAGAAGCATAAAAGATGCAAGGGGGGTATAATATGACCCATAGCAAGCAGTACAGCTGATTCCCAAAGAGCTGTGAGTTCTTGGCAAGTCCCACAGCCACCACAAACATTGTAAATCAGAGGGAGCTCAGTGGGATACTGTTCCGGGTAAAAGGTCACACGTAAAGTGGCCCAGTCTCCCTTCATGTGTTCTTACTGATGGCGGCCTGCGTTGCTGTATGTCTCGTGGTGAGAGTATGTACAGCTCACCCGTTTCCGGGTTAACTGCCTCTACATGCAAGCTATGTGGTACCATGAAGACCTTTACATGTATTACCTCCTACCACTGCCCTTGTTCAGGTGATGAATCTAAAGAAGACACCCCAATATTTAGGGTTTAAATCACATATGCCTCTTTCGGAATATAAAAAAAAGCATTGAAAATGCAGTAGGTCACACCTTTGATAAAGTTAAGGCTATTTGCTTTGCTAATGGTATTGTATAACAAAACAAATGGCTTTAACGTAATGAAATGCCAGACCTATTGCTTTTTTAATGCTTGTTGTGAGATGCCATCACTCATTTCACTTTGTATTTGCTAGGTTTTAGTCACAAAATTTGGAGCAGCTTCTGTTGTGATTTCTTTCCATGGGTGGAGCCTGGGACTCTGCAGCACACATATAAAAGGGCAAACCCCTCTGAGGATTGCTTTTCTGCAGGAAGGTGCCCCTTCCTGAATAAAACAAGTATGCCTGTAATGCAGACACCATGGCACAGGGGTCCCTGCATTGGCATTCGGCAACACCCAGTGTGCCATTTCATAGAAGATATGGTGCATTCCTGCTCTCTCCTTTTGAAGCAGCACTGCAAGTTTTCTTGCTGCCATGCGTTGCGCTAAATGTTAGTAATTCTGGGCCCAAGTCTCTTATTTAGATCTCAAAACCTTCCGGTGACAAGTCTGAAGCTGTATCCAATGAAGTCCTTTTGAAATTGTACACCTTTGCCGCAAGGTCCCTCTGAAGCTCTGATGATTTCAGACATCCAAAAATCTTCCAAGTCCCAACTTTTCAGACTTTCTATAGCAGTTCCTCTTAGTCTTGTTTAACCACAGACTACAGATTAACTACATCCTCTTTCTGACCGCGCTCCACGCAGGGTGCGCTCTGGGGAAGTGCTTTGCTCCGTTTCTCCGCCCTGCCGGATTACTGCTTGCGGAACCCGCTGCGCGGGTCCCACTTCGCTGAGGCCACTGCCCTTCTGCCTCTGTGAAGGATTTTCTACTGCCAACTGCGGGGACCTGCAGGGCTGCGAGCGTGTTGTGGGCGCAGGACTCCAAGTCCCAGGAGCGCCCACAACTCCCGATCAACATCAGCTGGGACGCTCTCCCTGCAGGCTCCTCCCCTGGATTGCTGTGAGGCTACTAAAGCTGTCCGCCCTTTTACTTTGGTGGATTCCTGTGATACATCCTGTTTCTGACCGCGCTCCACGCAGGGTGCGCTCTGGGGAAGTGCTTTGCTCCGTTTCTCCGCCCTGCCGGATTACTGCTTTCGGAACCCGCTGCGCGGGTCCCGCTTCGCTGAGGCCACTGCCCTTCTGCCTCTGTGAAGGATTTTCTACTGCCAACTGCGGGGACCTGCAGGGCTGCGAGCGTGTTGTGGGCGCAGGACTCCAAGTCCCAGGAGCGCCCACAACTCCCAATCAACATCAGCTGGGACGCTCTCCCTGCAGGCTCCTCCCCTGGATTGCTGTGAGGCTACTAAAGCTGTCCGCCCTTTTACTTTGGTGGATTCCTGTGATACATCCTGTTTCTGACCGCGCTCCACGCAGGGTGCGCTCTGGGGAAGTGCTTTGCTCCGTTTCTCCGCCCTGCCGGATTACTGCTTGCGGAACCCGCTGCGCGGGTCCCGCTTCGCTGAGGCCACTGCCCTTCTGCCTCTGTGAAGGATTTTCTACTGCCAACTGCGGGGACCTGCAGGGCTGCGAGCGTGTTGTGGGCGCAGGACTCCAAGTCCCAGGAGCGCCCACAACTCCCAATCAACATCAGCTGGGACGCTCTCCCTGCAGGCTCCTCCCATTCCTTTTCAACCTTGGCTAGTACATATAGATCTTCAGCTTCCCGCGTCGCGGGAGCGCGCGGGAGGGCGCCAGGAGAAGCCCGGGACAAGGGCGGGACCGTCTGTGGCCGTCCGGGGACGTCCGAGGACGGGACGGGCGACCCCACTAACATTTTTGGACTCAGACTGTAAGGTAGGCCTTTAATCATGGCGGCTAACTCTGAGAACTCGAGCATAGCGGGGCCCAGCAAAAGGACACTTGACAATTATTTCACTAGGGCTGCTGTGGATCTGGATAAGGATGATTCATTATCCGAACGCAGGATTGAACGACGTCGTTCTATCGAATCCTTGAAAAACAGACCACTAATTGATCTGGCATCCCCACCCATTATGTCGGACATTATTACTGATACACCCCTTGACGATCCACTGTCACTGGATGAATTCCCACTACTCCTTAGAAGCACTTCACCGCCTATGGGCTCCCTAGTAATTGTTCCCTCACTTAATGTTTTGCCTCCATGTGTTTCTAGTCCCTCTCCAAAAGTGGCCTATGTACCTTGTTCTCTACCCAAGGAGCAGCCAAAAAGGCTAGGTAGACCACCCACCACTGCTAAAACCCTTGGCCCTCCGCCTACTAAAAAGAGGAGGGGGTTAGGAGCTCCCCAAAGGGGCAAGCTCAGTTACACTGAGTTTGGCAAGACATCTAAACTTAAGACCTCTGGCGTAATCGCACCTAAAACTTCGGTACCGACTGATTCAGTGCCCACAGCGGTACCAACTCCAGACCCTAACAACACACAACCTGGTAACATCAGAGGGAGGCAAGATGAGGCTGTTTCTATCCCAAGTTTAGTGACTATTCCCCCTATTGATATTGAGCAGAATACAGTTGAGCAGTTGCTTAGGTCCTTTATGCTCCCGATTTTGGATATCTTAAAAAGGGTGGAGCACCGACTAGGCAACTTGGAGGCCCTGTACAATGGTAAATCAAGTGCTACTATGACCTCTTTAATGCCTACCCCTGTGTCGACTATTTCACCACAGACTCCAACAGTTTCTGCTCCTATTACGCTGGCCCCAAATGATTCTAATAGAGGTAATAATAGAGTCGCTAAACCTCTTGCCAGTAATAAACAGGGCACTGTAGTCCCCCCAAGGACTACTGCTAAGACAATTACTGTAAACAGTAAGTCTTCAAACAACAACCAGCAGAAAAACTTGGTCCCTCAACAGGCCCAGGCTCCTGCCCAAACAGCAACAAAACTCATGGCTCAGGCACCAAGAGAAGCCCATGCGGGCGACGCTAATCCTAGCACTAAGACTAAGTATCTGAGTAGGGGGAGGTTTGTTAAGTCCACTAATGGTATCCCATACGGTCCCAATGTAGAATTACCTCCAGAGTCGCTACCTTTTGTAGTTGTACTCACTGGTGTCCCCCCATTAGAAGCAGGTCGAAAGGAGGGCCATCCTCAACTTAAGAATAAGATTCTACATTGGTTAGGTCAAAATAGACCACTCCCATATTTCATCGATGGGGAGATAGTCCATGTTAGACGCCTGCCCTGGCTAGGTACCAGGGAAAAAAACACTGAGGGTGACATAGTTGTTATTAACTTTAGGAACCCAGAAGCTGTTAGGGCTATACTAACAGGGCCCCCCAGGAATTTGAATACCGCTATAGTCCCACACGACCTAACTTACTTCTACCCAAGGTCGTATGTGACTCCTGCTCTTTTCCCCGGGGGGGTTCCAGACCATAATGGCATTGGGAACACTCATTTGCCTCCAACTAACAGCTATATGGGTCACTTTCAAAGGCCTCCCCCTCCTAGGAATAACTCAGTATGGAATATTGTCCCTGCTAGTGGCCGCAGCCAGCCCCCTGTGGGGCCAGAGTTTTTCCAGGGGAATAGAAACATGGACCACCTGATTCCTTTTACTCCACTGGAAACCTCGAATAGATATGGAGCAATTTCCGGCCTTGATGGCTGTGATTGACTCCCAGCTATGGCCGCCCCCCTTGCTAAAGATTTTAGTGTTGGTGGTGGGGGGCTAGTAGAGGAGGACATACAGAGTGGGACAAGGTACTCAATTACAACCCCCAAACGTGGTAGTTCCCCTTCTAGCATAGATGATGTCAACTGCACCGTAACTGCCCAGGAGATCTCAAAGGAACAGACGAGTACCGAAGTGGGTGATTCTATCGTGGAAATTGTTATACCTCCAAACCAGCCAGTTGAACAACAGTGTTCCAATAATAAAAATCTATTGTTGTTATCATGGAATGTGGCGGGTTTGGTTGTAAAGCTAGATAACATGGAGTGGTGTGCCTATGTGGATAACCATGGTATCTGCATATTTCAAGAGACTTGGGCTAGGACCATTCAGCATAGAGTGGGTTTTGTAACTTATGCCGAGCCTGCAACTAAAGGTCCTAGAGGCAGACCATCTGGTGGACTGACCATATGGGTGGGTGTCCATCTTGGGTTTTTGGTTAAAAGAATCAACACCAATTCTTGTGACATCTTATGTATTCTCCTAACCCGCAGAAACACACCCAAAATAGCGATTATTAACATCTACCTACGTCCGGTTTTGGGGGGTACGGTTTCTTCTACTCTAGAGTCCTTAACTGCACTATTAAATAGCCTCTCAACAGATACCAAGGTGATAATGGGGGGGGGACCTCAATTGTCATTATGAACCACTTGGGGGAGTCTCACAGTTAACCACAGATGAGGATGACGCTTGCCGGATTCCACCCCCAAATGTTTACCAAGTTAAAACCTGGACTCCCATGGCCATGCAGCTCACCTCACTGACATATACATTCTCACTTAGAGCTTGCAATGGCCGCTTCCCGGGGGATAGTCCAGGAAGGAGTACTTACAATGGAATGGGTCATTCGTCAACAATAGATTATCTTTTGGTTAGCATGTCCCTATGGCACTTGATTCGATGTTTCCACGTATTCGACCGTGTGGAAAGTGACCATAACCCCCTGGTTGCAGAACTGGATGTGCCAAATCACGACGGGGAGTACCAAGAGGTTGACTTGGTCTCCAGTGCCATTAGGATCACACAGGGCGGTAAAAAAATTAGATGGTCTACGATTAAGTCGTCGTCAGACAACCTGGCATCACTGTATAAAAGTGTCATTCCCCAGCTTGAGCGCTTTAATGTATTGCACGAAAATGCTTACAACCCAGATAAAGACGCTAAACTTTTAACTATACACAAAGAATTAATGTTGACCCTAGCGGTTAGTTTTTCGAAACCGGCAAAACAGACTGACCGACAGGTATGTGTCACAAATCCTTGGTATAACCAGTCTTGTAGGAAGGCGAAGATTACTCTAATTTCCGCCATCAAATCAGGCCATAGAGCAACCATTATGGCTGCAAGGAACTCCTATAAGAACCTCCTTTCTCATGCTAAATCTGAATGGGAAACAGAGAAATGGAAGGCCATCAAACAGGCACTAATAGCGAAAGATGCCCGAACTTTTTGGAATCTGGTCCACACTGGGAAGCCAGAAGGGAAGGTAAAGATAGATCCCAACATTGCCGAGGAAGCCTGGTGTGCATACTTTGGTGATCTTTACTCTAGCACTGCTTCCCCCTATAATGCATTACCTATAACGCCTTTGAGACCGGGCCTAGAATGCCCTTTCCCCCCCTTTACTATGTCGGAAGTTACACTTGCAGTCCAAGGGTTAAAATGTAATAAGGCCCCTGGGCTGGATAAGATCCCCGGTGATCTTTTTAGAGATGAGCCGAAGATCTGGGTCCCCTACTTGACCGTCGTATTTAACGCTATTCTTGACGGTCAAGAGCCTCCAAGTACTTGGCTGGGGGCCGAAATTATTCCGATTTATAAAAAGGGATCACCGTTGGCCCCGTCAAACTATAGACCAATCAGTCTTATTGACGTTACTCAAAAAATCTATGCCAAACTGCTTTTGCAACGCTTGCAAAATTGGATTAGCGAGAATAACACCCTCTCCCACTTGCAAGCAGGGTTCCGTGCTAAAACATCGACCATTGACCAATTACTACGGCTCCAGGTTCTTTACTGGAAGCATGTGGTGATGGAAGGGGGGAGCCTCTACCTGACATTTGTGGACCTCAAATCCGCATTTGACATGGTGGATAGAAACCAACTCTGGAGCATATTAACAGCAATGGGGATTCCACCCTATTTATGTCTCCAATTTAAAAGACTCCACGAAGGAACCTATGCAAAGGTTCGTTATGGCAAAAACGGCCAGCTAACAAGAGATTTTCCCATTGAGAAGGGAGTTAGGCAGGGATGCGTACTGGCCCCTACGCTATTCTCCCTTTTTTTAAATGGCCTTGTTGATGACCTGATTAGTGTACAAAACAGTGACGCCCCTAACTTAGCTGGTGGTAAATTTCCTGCACTCATGTTTGCAGATGACACCCTGCTGCTCTCAAAAACATCTATGGGGATGCAGCGGGTGTTAGACCAATTTACCAAATTCTGTAAGGACAGGAATCTGGTAATTAACATAGACAAAACAAAATACATGGTGTTTAATGGTACTGCAACTAATTGCCCTCGTCCGACAATGGATGGACGAGCCCTGGAAAGAGTAAATAATTTTACTTATCTAGGCCTGACCCTAAACGACAAAATGAGTTGGGAAACCCAAATGACTAAGGCTAATTTAACCCTTTCTCAGTCTATGGGGGGTATCCTTAAAGTGCAGAAATCTTGTGTCCATAAGCTAGTCAGTGTACCGCTGGAAATATATAAGGTTCAAACCAGATCATCCACCCTATACGGGGCGGAACTCTGGGGCTATTGCTCAGCAAACGAGATTAGTATAACAGAGAATAAATTTATTAGACAGCTGCTCTCCTTACCAACTAATACCCCCCTAGTTCCTCTAAGGTTGGATATAAATCTGAGGCCTATTGCAGAAGTAATTGCCTCACGCCCGCTTCTCTACTGGCGTAGATTGTGGAGTGTCCCGGAGCTTGAGTGCTATAGAGAAAAATTAAAGATTGTGATGGCACGCCCGGGTGTAGGGAGGATAAAGTGGTTATCTTTTATAAGGGGGCAGGCGTCTAGGATCGGCATGGAGAATCTCTGGTCCAACCCGGAGGACACATGCAAATCCATCTCAAAGAGAACCCTGGCTGAGTCTATAAAACATTATAACTTAGAAGAGGTCCTTCGATCAGCCAGGCCTACCAGTCTCACTGACAGCTTTTTGGATTCCAAGAATGTCTATAGCTTTGAGAAAGAACTAGACATTATAGAACCTGTCTTAGCAAAAAAACTGTTTTTACAGTTCAGATATGGTACACTACCCCTTCATTCTTATACTGATAAATGGAAATTGGGTTTAGCTCGTCCTTGCCCAGGTTGCAATGACCCAAATGAATCTTTAATCCATGTGATCTTGTTTTGTCCTGCTTATTCTGTTATCAGGAAAAAATGGATCATACAGCTATGTGTGAATCTAGGAGTCAGGAATTACATAGACTATTTTAGAATTTTAAAAACTGATACTAATGCACTGATAGTTACTGCTATTGCCAAATTTTTGTTTTCGATGTGGTTAATTAGACGAAGACTGATTCGTTTGTAGTAACCTACTTATTGTAAGTAGACTGCTCTGTTTCAGTAACATCTAGTTTTTTATCGTGTTTTAAATTTTGCTACCTCATGTATCTTATTGTCTTACTGCTTTTATCGTCACATTATAAACCGCACGCTAACTGACTTATCGCAAATATTCAAAATGAGATGTAACTGTGTATTAGCTGAGTTGTAAATGTATTCTTTCTATTATCGATGTACTTTTATGGTTCATTAACAAACCGAAATAAAGTTAAAATGATGATGATTAACCACAACAGGGCATCATGGATAGCACTTAGGGGCCACAACACACTTCAGCAGATGCTGCAGCAAGGGTGCAGTTCATATACAGTTCTAACTGATCAACTGGTCACTCCAGGAAAAAATCCTTTTGCAGCTTTACCTATCCCAGTAACCACACAGGAGGTCAGCCAAGTGAATATTGGAGGCCACTTCTTCGTTCTGAGAGCAAGCGAAAGCAGGTCCAGCCATTCAGGTCTCCACATAGGTTACTGACTTAGCTGTAGTGTTTTACAGTTCTGCCATAGGTCCAGAACATGATATCAGGAGCCAGGGGTGAGGTGCTAACTTTGTTTAAATCACTAGTCAGTGAGTTGGAGTGACCGACGAACGCTTCCAGACCAATGAGAAAGAAGTTCTCATGGGCAAACATGCCCAGTTTTACAAGACATCCTGTTTGCCTCATTGCAAACTATCCCACAGTCTACAATTCCCAAAATCCAAGATGGAAGAAACTTTCTGACCCTGAAGAATGCTTTAGGCACTCCTAGGGGTGTGTCTAAGGTATGAGCAGCTCCCTCCCTCTCAGCCACCCTAAACTGGTTCAGGTGCCAGATCGTCTCTCCACTGAGACTAAAGGCAGGAAGCTAAAGTATATTTTGGTACCAAGAGACCCCACCTCTCCAGGCTTTCCTTATCACTAAACTATTAAGAGGTAGATCTCCCCTTGGTCCCCTTCAAGTGTGTAATGTTCCTGGACCCTCATTAACTATCTTCTTGTCCTTCTTGGACATACCGAAGTGATTGTATCCAGTCTGAGAGCTGTATTTCACACCCCTTCAAATACCACACTGACAGGTCTGCTGCGGAAAATCTAATGCTAATTGGTCAGCTGACACTTCAGGGGTATAAAATCTAATTTCTTTTAAAGTTACCCTTTCTGTATAGTTATCAAAAATCTTACTTCACCACAGAATTGGATTTTAATAAATATTAACAGTATATGAATCATTTCTGTAGCATATCCCAAACCCAATGTAGCAAAAGTTGTATCTTGGCTGCACTTTAGTTATTCTCATAAGAACAGATATATCCATATATGGCAAAAATAGCTTTTGCGGCTTTGTCTCTAGAAAAATGCCAATAGGAAATTCTCATATATTCATCTTATAAATACTTATAAATACTAGCACCTACTTAGGGGTGACTAATGTAATATTTTTAATTAAGGCCCCTTTCTGTCAAAAAGGGTTATTTTGATAAGTTCACATGCAGGTTTAAAATGTACAGTATTCAGGCTACACATGTAGATCTGAGGCAACATGGCACAATAGGTGCTGCAGTCCACAGGTGACATTTAACTGTCTATGCAATTGGTGTAATTACTTGAACGTCTCCTCTGCTTCAGACATCCAATGCCTCAAACATTCTTGCATAATATACACACCTGGATGTCCGGTGCCTACCTGGAGTTAAACGCAGCCAAGACAGAATTCCCATTATTTGCCCAGAAAATCAAACAAGAAACAGTGCAAACCTGGCTCAACAGCATGAACCCTGACGGCATTGAACCCCAAATTTCACTGAATGCCAAGTCACTTGGATTCACCATTAAATAGAGAGGAGGCCTGGTACCAGCTCACTCGTCTAAAGAACGTGACACTGTTTATTTTCATTGAGCACCTTCAGAACTGCTGCTCAAGCCCTTGCGTTCTTGCAACAGGATGGTAGCAAAGCCCTACTCCATGGCAGCCCAGACTGCACATTGGCTCTCCTTAAGGACATCCTATAGGACACAGCCCCTTTCATCCAAGGCCTGAAGATATATGTCATCCTCACCCATATACTGATGATACTTCACTGGCTATCTTTTCCGCCCACCCCGTTGGTTTTTGACTGATTGATTTTATGGATTTGTAGAGCGCTTGAATGCCCTGAGGTGTCTAGGTGCTAAAAACCAGCTGCATCATTTACAGAGCTGTTACAACAAACACTCCCACCACTCTTGCAGAAAAGTCCACCTTCTATGCTGCCTCTCACCACATCTGCAGCCAGGACACCATCGGACTCCAGACTAAGAAGTGTAGAAACGAAGAAGCAAGACAGCACACTTTATCCACAGGGGCACCCCTCAGAACTACCACAAGGCTGCCACAATTAAGGAAACTGTTGAAGACACATCTCGTTAAAGAACACTACAACATAATGTATTAACAATCTACAATTTGGCTACCCCTCTCATCACTTGTTGACTTTATGTTTGGCTATGATCCTGTACGGTGCTCCTCTGCCTTTTGAGTAGGCTCATGCTACATAAATACCACAATCATACAAACATTTTCTAGGCTGGTGAACACCATCGTCCTGAATACTCCATGTATGAACTGGGCTTGCCTATTTGCTATGTGAGAGTCATAAATGAGGTCTGCGCACCCATCACTCTCAAACGTAACCAGCTGTCACTGATTAGGAGAGAGAGGTTTTAGGAAAGTGCCCTTTTATTTTGGTCACCCCCTCAACTTTTGCTCCAGTGCTGATGGTTATGACTCTGAAAATGCACTGGAGCCTGCTAA
This sequence comes from Lissotriton helveticus, assembly GCF_964261635.1. NCBI lineage: Eukaryota > Metazoa > Chordata > Amphibia > Caudata > Salamandridae > Lissotriton > Lissotriton helveticus. The sequence goes on along the minus strand of NC_136059.1, from coordinate 32,493,605 downwards.
CCAAGGCCCAGTGCCAATGCTCTCTCTCTAAAGAATGATGCATGGTAATTGGTAACCCCAATTGGTAAAGACTTTACCCCCCCCCTTATAAGTCCCTGGTAAGTGGTATCAGCGGTACCCAGGGCATGGGATTTAAGGGAGTCACCAAAAACGGAATCACTGATTGCGCCACCCAGAGTGCCCAGGTAATGAGATGCCAGCATTCTAAGCATTGTAGACTGCATGAGCAGTGTAAAACTGTTCAAACTTGACTTTGCGCTCACCATGAGTGGCAAGGTCACAGCATTATTTTTATTGTATGTCAGTCACCCAGTAGATAGGCCTCCTCCATTATATTAAAGGTGTAGACATATAAAGTGCAACCATATATGCCCCTGTAGTGACCTCCTTCCATTAGGGACTACTATAGAAGTTCAAGGAACTATAGGATAACATGGGCTGGCACGTTGGCATCCCAAGGTTACCAGCTCTATAATGGTCCCACTGAAATAGGTCATGCTTGGTATCAAACAGCTTGTCTCAATGAAGGGATTTGTCCCTCAAGTCAGATTAAATGTGGCATGCACCCAGGTGGCTACCTTTGAGATTGCCCAGTTGATTTCCCCAGCCTTTCCTGTGCCTTGGCTGGCAGCCTTCAGCTGCTGCTACCCAAACAAAAATCTAACCCCCTGGCAGGAGATGTGAATACTCCCAGGAGTCAGAAACACAGGCCTGCCTGGATAGGAGGTGTCACCTCTCTGCCCAATTGGATGGCTAGTGAAGTGGCCCATCAAGGCAGTGAGATTTAAAGGCCACACCACCTCTGATATGCAAGTAGGCTATATCCCAGAGGAGGACAAAGTCGACCCCCTACCCCAGGCACACTTGCACCCGGGCAGATGGGAAATTAAGTAGTCAGGACTGGAGACGTACAGCCCTAGACGGCAAACCACACCGCTAGGGTGGGCTACCTGGTCTGTGCAGCCAAGGATTTGTTCTGCCATTTTCAGAAGTACAAGTAGCCCATTGGCCACAAGACTCCACATCCCTAACACCCATATATCTAGGATTTAAGTGGCACCTTTGACACCAGAACCTCAAACCTGGTGAGCCTGTTACAAAGCTTAAAGAGACATGTGACTGCTACTTCAGGACCTGCACAAAATATAGGTGCTATAACCTGCACCAGCGACAACCATCCTGCGTCTGCACCGTCAAGTCGTCCTGGACCAGGGACCAGATCCAAATGAAAGGGGACCCACTCTGCAATCTAAAGGCAGCTCCAGAACTCCCTTGGACTAGAGGTACTAATCCCCTGCAGCCCACAGGCAACTCACACTCCCGGAGCCAAAGAATCATGGGCCAGTGGGTCCACCAAGGGACTGACAAAAAGTCCAGTGCATTGTGGGACATGTAGCCCTAACATCCAGCAAGTTTGAGGTGGCTACCATTTCCCCCAGACTTCAGGATGTCAAAATAATTGACAGCTGTGTTTGCTACTACCAAGGCTTGTTGGTGGCCAGACCAGCTACTGTCTAATTTGTTCGACGCTGTGCCTCGCGGGAACTTGACAGCATCCGCAACCTGTCGCCCCAGTGGCCCCGTTGTTGAGATTTTGCATCCCCTTCCTCACTAGCACCATCAAAGAGAAAATCCAGCACCCACTCAACTCCTCTTCCACACAACACACAGCTGCAACAACCTGCACACGGGCCATACAATCCAGGTAAATAATCTACAGACTGTCCAGGTCTGGTCCTAGGATCAGCCTCACCTTAATTTTCTGTGGGTTCCCATGAACTTGACCTGAAAGTGGCCGTTTGCCACTAGTCCATTTCTCTACTGACCGCAACGGTAAAACTTTGAAAGAGTAAACTGCACTGATTTATTTTTCCTTTAAAAATCCATAACTTTGGTTATACTCATCCAATTGTCTTTATTTTAGTATCTAAAATTATATTAAAATCTGCTTTTGTTTTATAAATTGGTGTAAGATTTCTTTTGAGTTGTGTCAATTACGTATCATCCATGTTGGTACTCTGACATGCTTAGCACATGAGATAAGGATTTATTAGCGTGAATCCAAAGAACCTATTGGGGGTATCGTGAAGGTATTACATAGAAAAGCCTGCAGCCTCACTGAATAATACCCCACTTTTCTACAGAGGTGCACACTTTATACAAAGCTTCCTCTATGATAAGAAGGCTGAGGTGGTTTGGCCTGGAACGTCTACTTCAGTAGAAGGTGTTTGAGAGAGAACACCGGGGTCAGGCGGACAACAGACAGACCTGAAGTCCTACCAGAGGTGCCTAAACCCCACCATTAACCTGTTACTCCCAATATTACGCGGCCTACACGTTTGAATGATGAATGTTGCTTTTCCATCCAACAGCATGTGTGTCTTGTGCATTAAGCACCAACAAAGCCAATTCACTGGTAAGTTGTTAATGTGAGGGGAGAGTGGAGGGAGGTGGACACTAGAGATCTATCTTTCTATGCAGTGGGCGGACCCTGCATCCCCTTTCTCCTCATGGAACTAGAACAATGGAGAACCACAGTCACGTCACAGACCACCATAAAGACAAGAACCGTTTTCAAGTTATTCTTCATCCAGTGCATCTCTTACCTCCAGTACAGGCTGTGCTTGGCCACCAGGTCCACACCAGTGTGCTGGATCCTATGTATCTTCTCTGCAGACGGCCAGGACAGTCCAGGACGCGGCCATGGGATGTTCCACGGACTGAAGGGATTCTTGATGACTGGCACCAGGTCCACGCTGATCTCCTTCCCGTAGTAGGTCACTGTGAGTCTAAGGGCGGGTGTCCCCTGCTGCAGTGGCCGGACTGTCACTGAACCTACACAGCAGAAACATACGACCGGGGGGGGGGGATACAATCGTTCAAATATTTCAGATGCCATCAAGGGTCTACAAATACACCTACACTTCACAAACTCCTCCTGCTGCCGTAGATTTATACTTATGTACATATACTTACCATCATGATATGTGTATTTAATTTCAGGGTATGCAGAGGTGGAGTTATATGTAGTAATTCTATGCTAACCTACGTAAACTTACTGCCATGATATGTGTCTATCTATATCCTGACGCCCCCACCATGCACAGTTTTCTCATCAATCATTTCATTGTAAATGTTGCTGTGATATTATCGATGATGTCATAGAAGATGCCATGCGTAAAGTAAGATGTGCATAATTAGCAGTGCAGGGCGAAGGCGGGAGTTATAGTTACCTTTAGGCACGAGTTATAGTTATTTGAGATCATTATAATTGGTGAATTTCTGTCATTTTTTTTTTTAAACGTTACATTGTTAATGAACATTTCACCTAACTATAACGTTTCTTTAACCTTTCTTTTTTTCAAGTAAGTTTCTAGGACTGATTAAACAAATTCCCAAATTTGCAGGAAAATCTAAAAAGAAACAGTTTTTGCCCCAGGTGGGGACCATACCACCAGGTCTAGGGGGGTCAGAGTATCCCTACCCTGCCCCCATGTTTTTGTGTGTATTTATTTAGTAATCGGGACATAACCCCGAGCCCTAAGGTGGCTGCTACCACTTCCTTATTGATGTGGTGGCAGCCAAACAGATCTCTGTCGGATCATAATCGATTTACACAAAATCACAAAAAGCACACTTTCTGGACCAAGATCTAGCTTCCTTCCAAATTCTATGTAAATCCGATCAGGGGTTTGGGATGTGTATGAAGTTTCAATGCAAATATGAATACGAAAAACACATTTTCGAACCCCGTTTTTTCTCGGCCCCCTCCCGAGCATGAGCTTTATTCTAATTGGCTGCCAACACTTCAAACTAGAAAGTGTTGGCAGCCATCTTGTGACTCGGTAGAACCGAGGCCCAAGAAAAAGGTACAAAAAAAGGTTAACAATGATGAAAAGGGGGCAGGGTAGAAATCGGCCTCGGGAGGGGGGCCTCTCGGCCCCCTGCCCGTTTTTTTTTAAAGAATTGTCGTAGGCCCAATAAATATTGAGAGAAGAGGGGCCACACAGCCATCCTTCTAACTATAAAAAAAGCCGGTATCTCACTGGAGGCCCCGGCCCTTCCCTGCACCACTGTGCAAACGCATCTTCTGGCGTGTTCTGGGTTAGGGGAATAAGTCCCGTAGAATCGTAAGGGTCCTTAGGGGCCAACTAGCCCATCAGGTACCTCCAGTAAACACCACATAGTGGGATTGCTGAGAGGTGGCCCGAGGCTATTCCCCTTTTCACACCACTCTGCAATCGTGCCTCTTAGCGTACTGCTGGTGCGACGATGAGGTCCTCTTGTGTCCTGAGGACCCCTGGAGTGAAGTGTACTTCATCCCCCGAGCATAAGTGTGCCAGGAGGAGCGTTTGCAAGGTGTTGTAAAAAGGGACCGTGGCCTCGGGCCACTATCAGCAATTCAGCTGTGTGGGGCTTACTAGTGATAACAGGAGGGCTAGCTGGCCCCCAGGAACCCTCAGGTGGAAGGGAACTTCATCCCCTAACCAAGAGCGCAACAGGAAGTGCATTCACAGAGTGGTGGAGAAAGGGGGCATGGCCTGTGTCCGCCTCTCAGCAATCCCACTATCTGGGGCTTATGGGAGGTGTCAGATAGAATAGTTAGAGAACAAGGACCCCAGCATCAAAGGGGACTCTAATCCCATCCAAGAGTGCACCAGGGAGCGCGTTTGCAGACTGGTGGGCAATCCACGTGATATTCTGATGCACCTCCTCACACCCTAATATAACCGTTGATACAGACTACCATTCACGAAGCAATATACACACCGATACCAGTTAGTACATGCCCGGTCACTGATACCTAGGTCTGAACACACATCCTCTCACTTACCCATACAGTCACTCATACATGCAGTCACTCATCAATAGAGCCACTATCATATGCACTCATACACCCATACAGACACTCTGACACCGCCACTCACCCATGGAGTTACCCACACACCTATTCAGCCATGCACAGAATCATTCACACTCCCATTTACTCACCTATACAGTTATGCCCTCACCACCTCACTTATTCATACAGATACTAACACATACTTAGTCTTATACAATCACTGACACAAACACACACTCATCCACACAGCCACACTCTCTCTCACATATAGTCACTTATATACCATAAAACTCACATATACTGCCTTTCACATATGTAGCTACTCACATATGTATCACTGAGACATTCATTCTTTCACCAACACAGCCATACACACACTAACCCACCCATGCAGGCCCTCACAGTTGCACTCTTGAACCTATACACCCAGTAAATCACCCCCACACAGACACATCCATGCAGGGAGTCACCCCATTTAATGATTATCCAGGCTCTCAAGCCTAAACACGTCACAAATCATCTCTCGTCACTTTCTCCTCTTTTTTAGAGTATTGTGCGAGGCAGACTGCATGACCTATGCCTAGAGCCCTCGAAGGCCCTGGAGACTGCCACGCCCCAGGGCCAGCTCCTACAGTGTCCCCGGGTGCCTACCCCTGGGACAGTGCTGTTTGCTATGAGAGGACGTGAGTCTCGCACCTTCCGCCCTCCCAAAGCAAACTTAGTTTGCATTTTGAAATACACAACAGTGAAATCTGTTCTCACTTTCAAAATCCAAACCAGATTTCTTTTCCACAATCAAGATAGCATCTCCCCATGCGGAAAAGCAATGCCGGCCCCCGCAGAACTCGGGAAGCCAGCGGGACCGTGGGGGCATTATGGCTCCCCCCATGGTCCCCAACATTTTTTATAAGACCCGGGGGATAGGGTCCCCGATAATATTAGAAATTACTGATAGGGACGATTTTTTTACGGTAAAATTAAAAGTCACGCACCCAGCTCAGTGCGGCCCCCTGGTGTGCACGCGCTGGATGCACGACTCATAATCTGTAGGGTGTGCGACTCCAGCACCTTTGGTGCACAACTTCTACGCGTTTGGGAGCCGGCATTGCTTTTCCACATGGAGACCTACTAACATGCAGCTCGCCATGTGGAAAAGCAATCTCATTTACATTTTGAAAGAGAGAAAAGATTTCCTTGCTATGTGAGGGTGGGATAGACACCACAGGACACTGCAGGAACCGGCCCTCTCACAATACATAAAGCCCGGGCAGTGGTGGTCCCTGGGACTTTCAACACCTTGCAGCCCCCCACAACCATTTATTTCTTCTAGCTCCAGCAGTGCGCCCCCCTGGTGTACACTCGCTGCATGCCCGACTCATAATCTGCTGTGCGGGACCGGCGCTAGGCATGGGCAGCGTGGGCAGCTGCCCAGGGCCTTGTGCTCAGCCCACCAGCATGGGGCCTGAACCGATCGTGTGCCCTGTTGTTTCCCTGTCTCCTTGCAATTAGGGTCCAGGGGAGGTCCCCCCTTCCTGGGCCTCTCATGGATGGCGTCTGGAGGCCTAGGGGAGGGAGACACTTCCCCTAGTTCCAATTGCAAGGAGACCCATTCAGAGATACTGCGGGAGGCCCATTGTACAGGATTTCAGCGCCCACACAGTGTTAACTCTCAGCCCACAAGCAATTCTTACACCTATCAGGCTGGAGGTGTGAGAATTGCTTGTGGGCTGATAGTTAAAACTATAGGGGCACTAAAATCCTGTACAATGGGCCTCCTGTGGTATCTGTGAATGCTTTGCAAGGGGTAATTTCAATAAATTAGAGGGGCCTTGCGCATTCCCTTTTGGCCCAGGGCCTCGCAAATCATAGAACCGTTCCTCCTGTGCGGTGCACGACTCCAGCACCTTTGATGCACAACTTCTACATGTTTGGGAGTCGCCATTGCTTTTCCACATGGAGACCTACTAACATGCACGTCGCCATGTGGAAAAGCAATCTCATTTACATTTTGAAAGAGAGAAAATATTTCCTTGCTATGGGAGGGCGGTATAGACACCCCAGGACACTGCAGGAGCCGGCCCTCCCACAATACATAATGCCCCGGGGAGTGGTGCTCCCTGGGGCTTTGGAGACCTTACAGCCCCCCCCAACCATTTTTTTATAGCCCCGGCGGTAACTGGCACTTGAGTGCTCCAGGAAGGGGTCACGCAGTCTCCTTCCCACAATACATAAAGCCCAGGGGAGTGGTGGTCCCCGGGCCTTTGGAGACCTTACAACCCCCAACCATTTTTTTTTGTAGCCCCGGGGGTAACGGGCCCTCGAGTGCTCCAGGAAGGGGGCCATGCAGTCCCCCTCCCACAATACATAAAGCCTCGGGGGTGATGGTCCCCGCAGCTTTGGGGACCTTGGACCCCTCCCCATTTTTTTCTTTTTATCCCTGGGGAGTGATGATCCCCGGGGCTGAAGAGCCCCTCTGGGCCCTCAATAAAATGTAATAACTTTGCTCCCGGTGGTAGGAGAGTAGTGTCTGCTTCCTATGGTCACCCCCACTTTTTGCTGTGATTCTCTGGCTTTTCGACTTTAGTGTGGCTCTGGGCCTGCTAATCAGACCCACAGCCCAGCTGTTCTCTCTCTAAATTGATACCATGTACTTTAGGTACATACCTGATTGCGAACTGGGTCACCTCTGTGAACCCCTGTATAGTGTACCATAGGTACCCAGGGCATAGGTGCATCCAAGGCATACCAGGGGCTGCAGCATGTATTATGCCACCCCAGGCTGGCCATCTAAACTGACACCACAGGCTGATCACTCAGCTTGGGTAAGGTGGTGTAATCACCCCTTACTGAGTTATAGTATACCTATATACCCATATATATAGACACATAAGCACCTATAAGTCACTCCTATGGTAGACCTCGACAATCCTGGAGGCAGAGTGCTTGGTTTTATGTGAGAGGGTGCTCTGGCATGAGCTGAGCCCCTCTGCAGCTTTCGGAACCAACTCCTTATAGCTGTTCTATGATATAGCCATTCCATATACTCTTAAGTGCATTATAATCCTAGCGGTTAATGCTAACTTTGGTTTGGCTTTATCAAAACATGTTGTGTAAGGTGTCACACTTTGGAATACTACCCCCCGCCAATTCTGGCGGCGGGGGTAGCATTCCACCCTTCTAGAGGGAGAAGACATGTTGGTTACTGCTTTACCCGGTTAAAGTTAAACAGAGCCTCAGCTTCATAAAAGGGATGCTGCTGCCACAGACACGAGTCTGACCTCCTGCTGCTGGACGAAACTCCTGCAGGGGAGGCCTGGACAATAAGTTTCCTGCCTTGGGAGGTGCTAGCACCTCCCCAGACAGGCTTTTAGTGGATTGGGGCAGGGAGGGCTGCAAAACAAGACACTGCCTGGGGCCGGAAGGTGCTCCATGCATAGCCCAGTTCAAACCAGTAGCTGGGGCACTCAAGCCCCGCTCTGGCACGAAACTGGACAAAGGGAAAGGGGTATAACCACCCCATTCCCAGGTCCACCCATACGAGGGATCTACCAGGTAATCCAGCCCCTAAGTTTGGTATAAAGATAGGAGCTGTGTCTAAAGACATTAGATTATCCTGGAATGAAAGTCTGAAATGAAACTCTTAGACCTTCGACATTCTATACCGACTAGAAGACTGAAGACATCTCCCTTGTGGTCAAGGAGTGACTACCCTGTTCAAACAGGCTCCACCAGTAACTTGCCGGTCTGCTTTGTCGACACTCCCGATGGATTCCGAAGACTCAGTGAGGCAGGACCTGAACTCTCAGACTTCTCTGACTCAGACCCACATCCATAGTAAAGCTGAAACCCGTGGCGGACATGAGAGACGTGGGACCAGACACCCTGTACATCCTGCATTTTGCTAACTGCATCGACTCCTGAAGTAACTTGCAGTTGTGCATTGGGGTACAAGAAGCTCCACACCCAAGCGCCTTTTGCACTGAAGCTCAGCCCTCCCCACTCCACGAGTGCCACGTGGGGCCTGCTCTTGCATATCAGAGTGACGCGTCTTCCCGGTTGCTAACCCGTTAGCTAGTGAGCCCCCTGAAGACGAATCTTTAAAATCATCTTGCTTTCCTGGTTGCTCCAGGCTTGCTCTAGCTTTCCTGCAAAGGAGAAGCTCTCCAGACCTTGCTGGTCTGACTTGAAGCCAATCTTCCCTTCCTACGTGGGTTGCGGTTACCAAGGCTTGTTGGGTCCAATCCAGAAACCGATACCGCAGTCAACTAGATCCTTCATGGAACAGCTTGAATCCAGCTCCTGGTTGTCGTCGACACCTCCTGGTTTTCATGGCTGCAGAGACAAGCTTCACCTCTTCACCTGAGATAATCGCGACATCGCCTGGTTCCTTCCTGGTTCCTTCCTGGTCACTGGCTAGTGACCCAGACTCTGTCCCCTCTGCTTTCAGGTTCTTCAGTTCTGCTATCCACCCTTGGATCCACCTGGACGCTCTTCCTTCGGCCGCCTGCAGCACTTCTTTTGTAGGTCTCCATTGAAAGCATCGACAAAACCCGACATGAAAAGACACCCATGCACCCGGCTTCCCTGGGTGAGGTAACTCGAGTACTCAGGTGCTCCCGTGGGTATTGACTCTTCAAGTGTCCTAATTAAAAGGGGTTTTACCGTAGTCCACCCGAAAGTGTCCTTAATCAGAAACTTTGTGACTTCTTCGTTCTCCATTATAAGTCAAGTTGGTTGTGTAGTGTAGCCCCAGCGATTCCCTAGGCACTATTCCTGAAGTGGTTCTTATACCACTTACTTAGTATATGGTTTGTGAGGCCCCTAGGGCAAAACTGTATTTGTGCAACTTATCGTAAGCTAATTGAGTAACTTGTGATGTACTTCGATCTCTGACCTCATAAAGAGTGCAGAGGGGTTGTGTTAGTAATAAATACATATTTATTTTATATATACCTTGTGTGGTGTCCTTTCATTTGGTATTCAAGGGATTATAATTGGTAAAACAGCTTGCTTCACATGCTCTCTGAAGTTTTAGCCTCAGACTGCTGGTCCACACTACCACTAGGATAGCTTGTCTATAAGGTTGACTTTACAACCACCATCAACAAAGGTCGTTTAGACTGGTGCAAGGTGCCCACTAGAATAGTGGATATCATATGCCAGGCTAACTTCTCACACTGGTATTTAGCCCCCCGAGGTCTAATTATAAGGGCCCCCCATAAAATTGAATAATTTTGCCCCCGGTATTTAACCCCCCAGTGTCTAATTATAAAAAAAGCTCTGTTTTATTTAATTATTTTGGTGGGCACTAGGGGTCTTTGTGGGACCCCCTAAGCAGGTCTAGAGGGTAAAATTATGTCTACCCTGCCCCCTTTCTCTGTTTTCCACACATATTCCACTGACTTCCTCAGCCCCGCTTCTAACGAGGCACAAAATGTCTGCCAACAGTCCCTGGTTTCGAATGTTTACAACCGCTTGACAACCAATTAGCATTGAGCGTGTGATTGGGACGGTGCGCTTATACTACGAAGACAATCCTCGCATCCACCGCGCCCATAGATATATAAATGACTTTAACCGTTATTTTCTCAGTAACTACTGAACAGATTGACACCATATAAGCAAAAGGCACAAGTCGGAACTGAGGACTACGTCTCTGCCAAATTTGGTGTAATTCCGTTCAGCCATTCGGGCTGAAGCCATGGCTAAAGGTCCTATGGGAAATTGCCTGGGGAAAACACATTTTGGGACCCCCCTTTTTTCTCCGCCCTGCTTGACGAATCACCCCCAAACTTTCAGGGAAGGAGTGGAACTGAGCTGGCCAAAAGTTTGGACAATTTCGAGAAGATTCATCAATGGGCGCCAAAGTTATTGGCAATAGAATGTTGCGGATTTCCTATGGGTAATCAATCCTAACTATAACTACCTATTGGCGACCGCCAGTAGGAAATATAAAACATACTTAAACTATTCAGAAACACACAGTCACTGGATGATGTCATCAGTGATGCCACCAGGGATGTCATTTGAGATGTCATCCATGATGTCATCAGTGATGTCACTCACCATGTCATGAGTGATATAATATGTGACGTCATCATCAGTGCATTGCAGAGGCGTGAGTTATTGTTAGCTGAACTAACTATAACGGCTGAATTTCTCTGGTTTTATAGAAGTGAAATATCCAACTAACTATAACGGCCCTCAAACCTGTGTTTTTTTCAGTGAATATATTCATATTTATATATATATTCACTGAAAAAACAATAGGTTTCAGACAAGTTATAGTTTTGAATTAATATTTAAAAACCTTAGAAATTCACTGAAAAAAACATTGGTTTTAGGGGTGTTATACTTAAATGGACATTTCACTCGTACAAAACCATTGAAATTCCCACGTTATAGTTAGTTGTACTAACTATAACTCGCGCACCCGCAATCCACTGCTGATGATGTCACATATTACATCATTCATGATATGGTCAGTGACATCACTGATGACATCTCAAATGACATCACTGATTACATCATCCATGTGACAATCTGATACATCTTATCATACACTAGTATAACCTTTCAACACTCATTATAAAATATGGAGTACCATATTTGAAACCATTGACACACCAATACAAGTTTCTAAAACCCACTCAGTGATTCCTCCATCTACACACACATCTAAACACTTACCTATATATTCACTCATACATGCTAACATAGATCAATAGAACACTATTAAAAATACTTATACACCTACATCAATATTACAACCAGCACACATCCTATTCACTTCTGCAGTCATGGTACTCACTTATGCAAACAAATGATCATACTTACATTTACTAAGCTACACACTTACACAAACACCACTTTAATTATTCATATAGTTAGAAAGTCATACTTAGTGTATTATAAAATCACTATTACAAGTATACAGTTATCCATATAGTCACTCATACAATCACTCAGTCTTAGGTATACTTATTTATACTTATTCATATACAACAACTGTCACATACACTGCCTTTTATATTTCTAGTTTGTTAAACATGTAACATTGAGAAATATATTTACTCATCACCACACCCATAAAGAGATTAACTCACTCAAACAACTGTTTCCACATATAGTCTTAACCTCATATACCTACTAAATAAACGATTTACACATCTTTGGACAGTCACACACCACCCACCCAACCACACACACATTCATTCACGATCCCATGCAAATACTCACTTCACTAATTAATAACTAATATAGACTTTCACATAGCTAGTAACCCACTTATGTAGTAGTTTACACAACAAGAGATAGAGTAATACAGGTATTCACACAGTTTAATCACTATCCCATATATTTTGTGAGACACTTTAAATTCGTCAATTAGACAATCGCATTGCTACTTAATCCTCCATTCAGACACTTATACATCCACTCACTCTTCAAGGCAGATTGCTATATATATATATATATATATATATATATATATATATATATATATATATATATAATACTTATTTAAATGTCGAATCAAATCACATTCACTGGATGATGTCATCAGTGATGTCATCAGTGATGTCATTTGAGATGTCATCAGTGATGTCACTGACCATGTCATGAATGATGTAATATGTGACATCATCAGCAGTGGATTGCGGGCGCGCGAGTTATAGTTAGTACAACTAACTATAACGTGGGAATTTCAATGGTTTTGTATGAGTGAAATGTCCAACTAACTATAACACCCCTAAAACTTATGGTTATTTCATTGAATTTCTAAGGTTTTTTAAATGGTAATTCCTAACTATAACTTGTCTGAAACCTATGGTTTTTTCAGTGAATTTGAAAGGTTTTTTTAAATGCTAATTCCTAACTATAACCTGCCTGAAACCTATGTTTTTTCAGTGAATTTTGAAGGTTTTTTAAATGACAATTCCTACATATACTGTTGACCACTTTCCCATATTTTCAACAAGTAACCAAATCTGCAATGCTACCTAAAAAATCAGGCAATAGTTCCACTAACAAATTAACCTCAACATTTTAGTACTGGAAGAACGTCGAATATGTACTGCGTGAATTACATTCAAATCACACCCATGTTTAAAGAGCAATATGTGATACAGTTTCTAATTATACACTTCCCACACCCAACAAAATCAAAATACCCAGTGCCACGATCACCGTAACCATACCCACGGACCCCTCCCCCCTACTACCTCAGAGGCAGCACAAAACAGTACTTTGGACCTTTCCAAAATAATATATCAATAGTACATGAGCTCAATATACAGAAATGTGGTAAGCAAGTATGTATAAGGGAAAGAACTCGAACATCAACAATAATGTACACAACGCTAAGACTACTCGTGAAATACTATACGCAATTCACTATAGAAATCAAAAACTTTTCAGTGTGAACATATACCATTGATACGTGTAGTGTACTGAATTGTGGACGCAACCATATTATCTCAGACACTGGGAGTATTTCGCTAATGTAGCTGTGTTCACCCCTCCCCCCTTTGAAAACAGAAGCGGAGTTGACTACTCCAACGTACACAACGTCAACGTTACTACAGCTAGAACACTCAACTCAATGTACAACAAACATTAATAATCGCAGAAATGTGTCATGTCCACCATCTTTTATGTATGCAACTATGAATGAATATAGAGTCAGTGATACCCTGTACCTTCCGTGTTGGCCATGTTGTGGAACTTTACAGATATAATGACAAATTTGCTTTTAAGACTACAAAACGGACACCCGAATCACTTGATTTCTCATATAGCTAACAACTGAACCACGCCCATAGCTCCGGAATCATGGTTCAGAGCCTCGCGCAGCACTGGCATACGTCAGGCCAGCCCACTCCACTTACGCTACCAGGAAAAAACAAAAACGCAACATTACCCAGATTTCCATTGACTGATTTCTTAGTTCCAGGTCTAGTTGTCAGAACGGCACACACACACACTCCCTCATGACTGGTATACACCCACACCACAACCATCCAGTGCATCGCCACTACACACGTGACCCTACCAATAAAAAAGATGGGGCGCACGTGCTCTACGCCATTTTAGAGTTGCTACCATCCCAAGCGCTGTGATGGCCCATCCTAGTGGTTCAATTGCCTCATGTAGGCCCGATCCACTGAGTAGGGGGGCCCACCACTACGTGTGTGGCCTCTTTGGTCACTGAGTTAGTGGTATCAGAAGCAGTGAGTGGGTGAGGAACCTGCAATGATGATGGGAGCACGAGTATGTCGTTAGCCATACCGATATCAAGACTCGGCACCATATATGAGACTTCTTAGTGGCAGATCAGGACTACATAATGCAGAAGGTGTCCTGTCCACGAAAAGGTGAGCAGTGAGGCCTGGGTGCGCATCGGAGGGAGTCGAAGGGCTGTAGCAGACTGGATATAAAAAAGCGAGGCAGCGATTTAGACGAACCCAGTCCTATATAATGTATCAAATTACATGTAAAAAAATGTTTTCCAATATCAGGAACGTTTTTACAATCGCTCAAACGTCCGGAATATAAACTATACAAATAGTTCTTTTAAATGTGAGAGGAAACGTGTGAAAGGCCGGTGTTATTCAACTCCACATTAAGATAGTAACAATTACCAAGCATAACATCTTTCTTTTACTATCTCTTAGATGTAGAGCTTCAGGTTGCATTATGTCCAGCACGTGGTGAAAAACACACTGGTGACAGAAAGTTGAGCTGCGAATATTCTTTGCAGTCACTCTCTCACTTCCTCTCTCCTTTGATATAAAAATTGCCTTTGATGTCTTTGAGGTAGGCAGGGAGTTCCCCTCCCCAGATCCTGGTTGTGGGTGTCTCCCGTCATGGGACACCTCACTCTTTGTAACAGGAAGGCAGGGTCATCAGCCGCCCAGCAGGACGGAGCGTCAGCATTGTGGAGGACAGGACACAGTCCAGAAACCACTCCTCCCCCTACTCTAAAAGGCAGACAGCTAACACCAGATGCTGAAGTTTCTTCAGGCCCTGTCACTATCTGCAGACGGTGAATACACATTCCAGCAATGGCACACAGCAAGATTGGACGAGGAAACAGTCACTTCCTAGATGTACTAGTTCCAAACTTAGAATTTAGATATCATACATCCTAAGGAATGTATTAATACATTCGGATTTCAGGGACGCTAGTCTCATATCTTTACCATGTTCCGTGGGTGAGATAGATCATCAGATGAAATAATCAAACCTGCCCATCTGGTCTCTGGGAGGCAGGTATCCTTACAGCAATAAAAACGAAAATGGCTGTAATTCATTACTAGGTCATGCCACATACATCAGGCCATGACCTACCCTTAGCTGACAATGCACCCTGCCCAGGGGCCTACCATAGGGGTGTCTGATATGTAGCAATGGGAGGGTTTAGGGGATGGCAAGTGGGTTTACTTGCCAAGTCGCTATGGCACCCACAGGCTGCACACAGGCCCTGCAATGGCAGGCCTGAGACACATTTTACCAGCTGCTTCTGTGGGTGGCACAACCAGTGCTGCAATCCCACCATCAGCATTTGACTTACCTGCCCTTGGCACACACAGTGCCCTAGACTAGGGTCGGACCAGTATGCCAAATATCCAAACATGGAGTCACTAATTCACACAGTACCTTATAACTGAGAGAGCATATGCACTTTAGCACTGATTAGCAGTGGTAAAGTGCTCAGAGCCCTAAAGCCAACATAAATAGGTCAGAGAAAAATGTAAATGTGAAGCAAAAAGTTTAGGGGTCATCCTTTAAAGAGGGCCAGGTCTCACATTAATATATTAGAAAAGTCTAGCAGCGGATGAGCCACACGGCCCGGGAGAAGAAAACAGCAATTTAAAACCTGAAATGAGGAGAGGTTTGCTTGGCGAACTTGAAGAAAAAGAAAGAAGCGTGGTCTTGGAAACGAGGTTGCGCATGCGTAGAGAGTACAACTGGTGCAGAAAAAAAACAGAATGTTTTACATGCTATCATAGAAATATAGCTCTTTTTTGACCAGTAAAGTTAGTTCTGAAAAGCACTGGTTGTTTTTGTCTTTTTTTAACATCAAAAAATTATTTGGAAAGAAAACAGTGTCCAACAGGAACAAATAAACAAACAAAAAAATTTGCGTCGTGAATAATGGTGCTCCTGTTTTCGCCGTTTAATTAAATTAATTGACTGCTCCCCGTAGCAGAGCGTCTCATTGCAAAATTTGCAATGGATGATTAAGTCAGCAAAATCCGGTTCGATATTTGGATGCGGCGTCCATGGCTGTGTGGTTGGTGCGGATGTATGACATTACAACGCATGCTTTTACCACGCATGCCTTTACAACGCAGTTTTTACAACGCATGCTGTTACAACGCATAGCGCTTAGGGGTGCTGGATAGTGAATAGTTTAATTTACTATTCCAAATCCAGTCCCCGTGGATAGTAGGGAAGGTGTTGGATAGTAAATTAAATCTATTCCCTATCCTAGAGCGCCCCCCAGCGCTATACGTTGTAATGACATGCGTTGTAATAGTTGGGTCGTAAAGGCACTGAGTGGTAAAAGTTGCGTTGTAAAGGATGTTTCCCGGTTGGTGCGCTTGAAGTGCTGGGAACTGCAGGTGATGGATTGTTCCGTAGCCTATCAGAGCAAGCTCTTGCATAATTGCGAGGATGGTAGGTTTTCACATGCCGAACCATGCTTGCTGTCCCAAATGAGTACTTCTTGCGTACTTCTTGCTCGGATCTCCTCTTGACAGTGTGGTGTCACAGATTTTGCAGGTGACCTTTGCAGCATTTTCTGTCCTTCTAGAAAGGTGAAAAATGTCCAGATTACTGCCTCTTTTCTTTTTCCCTGTGACTCCTCAGCTATAAATTCCTCCTCTGAAGAATGTTCCGAAGTGGATTCCAGAAATGCAGCCATATTAAAATTATTTTGTCAAATGACAGGTGCTCATGACAAGAGATGGTTCTTTTGAGAAAGTCAAAGAAGAATGATTAAAATGGGTTGGTCTTTCAACAGTTGGAATCAAATCTCTTATTTTAAAGTTACATGGCGTACGCTTACGGTGCGTGAATGGACGACATAGGCCGCCATTTGCGTAATTGCTTTTAAAAGTAACATACGCTTACTAAAAGTTAATAAATATTATTTTAATAATTATCCTAGACAATGTCTTCCCTCAATATTTACATTAAATACATCTTTTTAAACATTAAGACTTTTGCTGTATGCGTACAGTGCGCCGTACAAACGTGCATGACGTCACGGGAAATTCACTGAAAAAACCATAGGTTTTACACATGTTATAGTTAGCTGGACATTTCACTCATACAAAACCATTGAAATTCCCCCGTTATAGTTAGTTCAGCTAACTATAACTCATGCGCCCGCAATGCACTGCCGATGACGTCACATATTACATCACTCATGACATGGTCAGTGACATCACTTGTGACATCACTGATGACATCACTGATGACATCATCCCTGTGAAAGAGTGGCAGACCTCCTCTCAGTGTAACATAACCTTTGATACACACATTCAAAAGTAGAAACTACAATTTTCAAAAAATGGAGATACCAATACCAGTTACAACAACCTATTCAGTAGCTCCACCATCTACATACACCTCCACTCATTCACCAACAGTTCTATATAGTCACTCATACATGTACTCACTCATTATATGTACTCATACACCTATACATCCTATTACACACCAACACTCATCCATAGAGTTACTCACACACATACTCACACATGCAAATAAACTATCAAACATCCACTTATTTGCATATACAGCTAGATACACACCTCTACACTTACTTTTACAAAAACTTACACATACTTACTCTCTTAAACAATCACTTATAGAAAGACATACTTATTTATACAGGAACTCTTCCAATCTCTCACTCTCACATATAATCACTTATATACATCAATACTCACATATACTAGATTAAAACATATGTAGTTACTCATAAATATACTATTGAGACAGTCATTCACTCACTAACACACCCATACACACACTCATCCACCCATACAGTCCCCCCTCTACAAACAAGCATTCATGGCCCCAGTGATGGGGAGAAACGGGTGACCAGGGGGGCTGGGGGATGGGTCCTGCAGGCCTAGTGAGGCTTGGGGAGGGAGGCCGCACAGCCACCCTCCCCTTTATTTGAGTAAGTGGCCCTGGGGGTGTGGGGTCCTGTGCAGCCCCCTTTCCAGTTTAATTAAAAAAGCAGCCCTGGGTATGGGGTCTGTACGGCCAGGCGCTATGGCCAGGTTCGCGAACGTGGAAAATAAACCTTAGCGCGGGGAGGTCTGGTTTCTCTTTGCGAGTGGTCGCGTATGCTCACTACCGCTCGCGATGAGAAACTACCAGTCCGTGTTGAGAAAGCTGCCACTCGAGTAAAAATCTACTCGAGCAGCAGAAAACACAGCTAGCACTGGGCAAGATGCCGTTTTCAATGATTGCACAGTGCCGGATGCTTGTCTGCACTGTGCAATCATTGAAAACGGCATCTTGCACAGTGCGAACAGGGTACTACGCAGTTTGCGTAGAGCTACGCGTAGTTCCCATAGTGCGAAGTGCACTTCGCGTAGGTACGTGTAGCGCTACTTCGCGAACTACGCCCAGCCCTAATATTTACAACTGCATAATAACTCTTGTGGTTAATGAACTTGAGGGAGAGATTTTCCAGTCCTTCTAATATAGCACATTGAGCTATGCACAGGCATTAAAGTGCTACATCCAAAATGCAAGGCATAGGTTTAGTACCATATTTTTCCCCTCAATATTTCATTATTCTAAGGTTTCTAAAAGGTGTTCCTTTGCGTAGCAATACAATTTTATTAATATTACACCACAATCATTGTGTTACTTTTATGGTCTGATCTATTACCACGTTGTGCCTGGTTGACATCACAAAAGTGAGGCAAACCTGGTACAAAGTGCTGCTTTGGGACTTTCTTTCCTGTGCAAATCATGTTTTCCTTTAGACAGCAGCCAGAAAGTAACAGAAAGTTGCAGTATGCTCAACTTTACGTCAAGGTGGCGTCCGATGCATGGGTGGTGTGTGGATGTTCGCATGCGCTCACCCATGTGTTTTGACACTAATCCCTTTCTACCAACTTTGGTAGACACACAATGGAGTTAGACTTCCTTAAAGCAGCCGTAAACTTGGGGTAAAATGTATTTTCTACAAAATGTCTAACTTCGTATGTGTGCTGTGCAGTGTATCACATGTGGAAAAGTGGTAAACGTTGTCATAACATAGAATTTCGAGCTGGGAGGGTACCCTGCTAATACAAGGCCTCTGCTTGAAATCACCCAAACATCTTTGCACTATGGTGCAAGGGTGCGTGTCTTGGTGCAAGGCCGTTGCACGCCCGCACTTGAGGAGAGAGCACCGTCAGCATGTCTGAGTAGCTCCCAGGCGGTCCTGCTCTCCCCTTTTACCACAGCCCAGTGCAGAAACTTTTGTTGCTGCGCATCACAAGCACTAAAGCTCACCCGCCCTCTGGTTTCTCCAGGCCGAGCACTATTAACAAACCCACGGAGGTAAATTGGGTGTGGGTTTAGGGGGTGAAGCCCTTCTGAAGGAACAGCCCCAATCCTTGTCAGGGAGAAGAAAAAAAGTCATTACAAGAACCTGTGTTTAACCCGCTGGTGGCCTGGCACCAAAGCAGCGAGGCCTTAAGGTGTTTGTGCAACACTTAACAGTAATAAAGTGAAAACACAAGAAGTTTGAAAAATAGTAGGCATGGCAATATCGCGCCTATGCTGACAGGTGTCTCTAAGAAGCCTTACACATTCCTTTAAATCTTAAGCGCCTACCTGCCCGGGAGCTGCTGACGTCACGGACGAGCGCTTTGAAGCTCTGCATCACTTCTCCGGGGAGCAGCATGTTCACACGGATAAAGAAATAGCCAAGAAACCATTGTCGCTGGTGGACGGGAGTGAGCCAGTCCTGCAGGCCCGCGGCCCCCGCTCCACCCCCCGACACGTTGCTGCTGACCAGCACCGGCTGAAATGAAGCATCGGGGGGCTGCTCACTCACCCCCCACAGGGAGGACGCCGAGGCCACGGAGAGGGCCGGGAGCCCGTCCAGCTCCACCATCAAGTCGAACTCGTCCGGCTTAGACACCTTCAGCGCCTCGATGTAGCTGCCGCACCTCAAGGCGCTGGAGGAGAACCTGTGATCCTGGGCATGCACCTCCTTCAGGATGGGCTCCACCGCCGCCAGCACCCCCCTCAGGGCCCGGGAGGTGTCCTCCCTGCGGATCAGGACTCGTTCCTTCAGGAAGGTCTCCAGAGCCTCCGGGGCCAGGGGGCCCCACCATCCGTGCAGCGCGCTCATGGCCAGGACGGGCACGGGTGCCTGGAGGCGTCTCTTCTCGGCACCTGCATGTGTGTGTGAGCCCAGAGCGGGCACCAGTTCATATCACCCGCGCATCGCCCGCCCACGCCCACGGACGGGCGGCAACCAATCAACAGATGAAACTCAAGGCTTGATGCCACGTCTGAGGCTGGCACCGTGCCCACCGAGGGGTGCGGCTCAAGAATGTCCCCCAGGCGCCCAATGCGCACAGAGCCGGGCTGCTGCAGCATCTGGACACACACAGCTCTCCAGCTGCTGTTGGCACCGCTGGGCAGTGGCTGGAGTCCTATCTAGCCTCACCCCCAGCATTTCACAGATCTTTAAATTACGCCTCTTTATTCGAATGTATGACGTTACTACGCATACATTCAGCACCCATGACTTTGCAAAGTGTACGTCACAACGACCGCGTTGTTACCACGCCTGCCATTACATCACAAGTCGTAGCAACGACTTGCTGTAGGTGCCACACTGGACTTAGGAATGGCATTAATTACTCTTCCTACTCCAGATTGTGAAACAGCAGGATTTAAAATCCAACACTTTCCCTGGTCTCGCACGCCCCCTACAGCAAGTCGTTGTTACGGCTTGCGATGTAAAGGCATGCGTGGTAACAACGCGGTCGTTGTAACAACTGCGTTGTAAAGCCATGCGTTGTGGAAACAGCGCTGTAAACGCTGTTTCCCCTTTATCCACCTGCAAGTAATGCAAACTCAACATTCAAAAACAGTGTTCACTGCCAACCCACACAACACTGCATGTTTCCCTCTGTAAAATGAAAAATCGCACATTTTTACAACTATACATATATATACAATTCTAGTCCTTCAGTGACCCTTCTAGGCGCTTCGAAAGTTTGTCCCAATTGGGTCTTCAAGAACTGGCAATGGTCCCCAGGAGTGTCCATGACGTGTGTTGTTAAGGTGGGAGCAACAACAGTGAGGGTTTCTTCACTTGGTCCTTCACCAAGCGAGGAGCTATATCTTTGAAATGTGAAGAGTCTTGCGTGATGGACTTCCCAGGACGTGGGGCAATCACCTTATGTCCTTTAATGGTTGTTACCTGGAATGACTCACTGTGAAATGGAGCATCAGATTTACACTTTTGCGACTAACGGACAATCACTCAATCTCCTGGAGTGAATACAAAGTCCCTGGCATGCTGTCATCTCTCTGCATAGTCCTTTATTTTCTTTCTACGAACCAAGCCTTTGACACATGGGATTTCCTCCTTGTTCAAACTTTGTTGGTCTGTGATGTTTAGTCGTCATGGCTCTCCTAAACATTAAGGTTGCAGGGCTTTCACATGTGGTCGACTGACAGGTCGAACAGTAAGCTCGCAGAGTGGAATTTAAAACAGTCTGAAGGTTGAGCTTTTCTAAGGCAGCACCCTGAACAGCTTTCTTGTACTTCTGAATCGTTCAACAAAGTCATTGGCCTGGGGTCAAAGAGGTGTGGTCTTCTGATGCTTCACACTCAAATGATTTAAAAAATCTTGCAATTCTCAGCTATTGAAAGGTGGACCATTGTCAGTTTTTAAAATCGGACAAACACCCCATGTTGCAAAGAGCCTGTCTAATCTCTCGCTGACTCTCTCTTGCGTGATAGACGAGATCTTCTATCAATGGAATACAGCAGTATTCATCAGCAATCACCATCAGCTGATGTCCATTCTTAAGAGGAACAGAGAAATCAACAGCAATTCTATCCCGTACATGCTTCGACAACTCTGACATGTTCAAGGTGTGTTGAGTTGTTTTCGATGACAGTTCCTCAGATGATAGGCCTTCAATTCTTTCTGAACTCTTTCATCGAGATCAGGGAAGGAAACTCGGTCTCAGAGAGCTCGTCTGATGGCAACAATTCCACACTATCCTTCATGGGCCACTTCAGTTATCTGTTGTCTCAGACTCCCCGGAATAACAATGCCCCAACGTCTCAGAATAATGCCTTCTTGCGTTACAGACAGTTATTCTTTGACATTCTTGAATTTCTGGTGCTCACTGTCACTGGCAAGAGGTCAAGTGTACACCTATATGCAGCAGAAATCCATAACACTTATATACAATATATACACCTAAGTACAACCGAAATCAGTGATACTTAAAAGTCAATGAAGACATATGATGGCTGTAGGGAAGTAGGATCTGCTTTTTATGGTTACCCCCACTTTTTGCTGATGTTTCATTGTTTTTCGACTTTAGTCTGGCTGGAACCCTGCTATCCAGGACCCCAGCATAGCTGCTTCCTCTCTAAGATGATTGCATGTACTTTAGGTACACTCCAGTTTGGTTACTAGGGTACCCTTGAGAGTCCCTACTATGTGGTATACTATGTACCCAAGGCATAGGTACCCCAGAGGCCTCCCAGGGTCTGCAGCTTGTATTATGCCACCCCTGGGAAGCCTTCCAAAATGACACAACAGATCTGCTACTGCAGCCTGTGTATGGTGGTGTATGCACCCCTTACTTAGATATAGGTTTCCTATACCTACCTAATCACTACACATATGAACCTATCAGTCACCCCTTTGGCAGGCCTTATCAATCCTGAAGGCAGGGTGCTGGGGTTTGTGTGAGAGGGTGCCCATGCATGAGCAGAGCCGCTCTGCAGCCTTCAGAATCTCTCTTCCGGGATTGTTACGAATGCAGCCTAAACCATATACTCTTAAGTGCATTATAACCTCGCGGTAAATGCTAACTTTAAAACGGCTGCACAGAACCATGTTGTGTTTGGTGCCAAACACCTTGGAACCATAACTCCACACCAGGTATGATTCCTCCATGGCAGAACCACTAGTGTGGGGCACCGGGCTACCTGGTACCAGATTTTCATAACCCTTGTATCACAAAATGGATGCTGCAGCCACAGACACGAGTCTGGCCTGCTGCTGCTCAACGAAACTCCAGCAGGGTAGGTCTGGACAATAGGTTTCCTGTCACAGGGAGGTGTCACCACCTCCCAGAAAGGCTTTAGTGTATTGGGGCTGGGTGGATGCACTCCAATAGTGCTTTGAAGTCTGCACTGGGGGCACATTTGGTGTCCCTGTGCATAGCCCAGTTCAAACCGCTTGCAGGGGCTATCAATCCCTACTCTGGCATGAAACTGGACAAAGGAAATGGGTGTAGCCACCCCTCTTTCGATTTACCTGGAGGAAACTCTGATACTGAATCCTGGAACTTCGACGATCTGCACAAAGCTAAATGACTGAAGAATCTCCCTTGGGGTAAAGGAGTTACTCCCCAGCGTGGCAGGCATCAAAGATGCATCTGACCAGTTTGCATCTCCAAAGCTCGCGCTGGACTCTAAAGAAATTGCAACACAGGAGGTGGGTTCCCAGACTTCCCAGAGTCTGACCCGAGCTCCCAGTAAAGCTGAGACCCGAAGCCCTCGTGGGGACCGTGGAACCGGAACCCCTGGAAACGTGCAC
Organism: Lissotriton helveticus; assembly: GCF_964261635.1. Lineage (NCBI taxonomy): Eukaryota > Metazoa > Chordata > Amphibia > Caudata > Salamandridae > Lissotriton > Lissotriton helveticus. The sequence continues at coordinate 32,469,933 of NC_136059.1, read as the reverse complement.
AGTTGCAAGTGCATATGCTTCTTGGCAATCCTTGAGGCTGTGCTTTGGGTTACTTGTAGCCCAGACCCCAAGCAGCATTTCCAATGAAGATTGCCGGCCTACACTCTAAAAATGTTCCGTGAACCAGCCCTTTGTGTTTTCTCTCGAGGTATCTTCACGATCCCTGGTCCTTCAACCTGTGGGTCCCTGAGAAGGCAACTTTAACTTTTCATGGGCTTCCCTTATTTCTCCAGACGTGCCCTGACTCTCCATCGCTTGGTGATTCCCTGGATCTTGCTGGTACTCTTCGACGCATCTTTTCTCCTTCTGCGTGGGTTGCTGTTGCCAAGGCTTTTTGTGTTTAATCCGAGCACCAATGCCGCAGCACTCGACATCCTTTGTGGGACAGATCGAATCCAGCTCCTGGTTGTCGTCGACGCCTCCTGGTCCTTGTGGTTGCAGAGTCAAGCTTCACTTCTTCGTACCGGAAGCACCCGACATCGGTAGGCATTCGTCTATCGTGCCCCTGGTCACTTGCAATGACCCAGACTCTGTTCCTACTGCTTTCAGGTTCTTCACATCTTTGATCCAGGCTTGGATCACAATGGACACTTTCCTTCTTCATGGCAGCAGCACTTTGCAGCAGGCCACCATTGAAAACAACGACGATTCCCAACACCATTTGACACCTATGCACCCCGCTTCCCTGGCTGAGGTAATGCGAGTACTCTGGTGCTCCTGTGGGTGTTGGCCCTAGAACCCCTTAAGACTAAAGTGGTTTGATCAAAGTCCTCTCCTAAGTGTCCTTAAACTTTAAAATTCCAACAGTGTCTTTCCCCATAGAAGCTAACGGAGCTTGTGGCTGTGTTCTCACACTGCACACGTCCCCCATGGGTCCCCTGTGACACTACTTTGGGTGGTTCCTTGGGGTCCCGGCGATTCTACAGGCTCTAGGCCGTGTGTCTAGTCAAGTCGTGGTTCTTATACCACTTTCTTAATATAAGATTTGGTCTCCTCATGGGGTCCATTGTATATTGTGCTATTTACTCAAGTTCTCACGTGTTTATATTGTGTACCCGGCTCTGTAATATCATAAAGAGATTACTAGAGAGTGTTCAGTAATAAATATACATATATATATATATTATATATATATGCCTTGTGTGGTTCTCCTTTCATTTAGGCATTCAAGAGGTTATGATATGGTAAACCAAGCTGCTTTACACTCCTTCAAGACTTAGCAGGAAGGCTGATCTCCATAGCTACCACTAAGATAGCTTTCAATAAAGGTTGTCTTAACCTATCATCAATAAGGGTTATTTGGATTGGTGCAAGGTGCCCACCATAACTAGTGGACAGCATATGCCAGGCCAACTTCTCACATTGGTGTGCAGCGGTTGGATCCAAGCTTGCTATTGCTTTACCAGATAATCTCAATGAGTGTCTAACTGAAAACCTCTATAGGTGCATAGGTACATATCAATCAAGATTAGAATACAGTAGGTTCTACTGAACTTAGAGTTAGGTGTCAAAAGTCTAGCACACCCTTTCTCCAACTCAAGAGAGAGTTTAGTAGACCCACTAGAGTAGGTAGGTGCAGATACCACACCACACCCCACCACACTAGTGTGTCTTCAAAGGCTGAAGCCAGTGGCTCCAGATTAACTAAGTATGACCATCTCCCATTTCCAGAATTGAGGAACGTGTGCATCTAGGAAATTGAAGACAGGGAAAAACCCTAAGGCCCAACGCCTCAGAGAGGTATTGGTTTTAGATGATCTCAGAAAGACCCCCTGGGTCTGATGAAACAGGCAGGTTGGGTGGGGCAGCAGAAGAGGGAAGGCAAGGAGGTGAAAACCTCCAGGAGCTGGACCTTGATGCTGACCAGGAAGAACATGATGATTCTAACCTGGACAATCCAACTCTCCCAGTGGAGGAAGGAGAGAACCCCCTGACGCCTCTATTCACCCCTCCAGGAAGAGTTAGCAGTGTACGTAGAAGGTCTAGATCTCCTTCTCAGGAATCTAACCATTCTGGTTCATCTGTAGGGATCTCTGTCTCTCATGGGACCTCAACCCCCTACAGGAGAGAGTCCTCCCATGTTAGAAATTGCAGCCTGCTTGCATTTGAAGAAGAAAAACTCAGAATCAGGAAAGAGCAGTTGGCTTTAGACAGGGACACCCTGCAGCTCCAGAGAGCTTCTATAAAGTTGGGGCAAGAGCACCATGGTGGCAGCATCAGTGTCCCTAGAGGTAGAGAACATACTCATGACCATAGGAACCTGAACAAGATTGCCCCTCCCTACTAGAGTGGGGATGATACCCACAAATGAATAACTGCACTTGAGAGGGCCTGTAAAGTACAGAGGGTCCCTCAGGAGCAGTCACTGCAATCTGGTGTCTCTCCTTTGCAGACAAAGGCAGCGACAAGGTCCTCACTGTAAGAGAAGAGGATGCTGATAATTATACTGCCTTGTAGAGTGCTCTGATTGATGGGTTTGGCTTAACCACTGAGCAATACAGGATTATGTTCAGAGACTCCCAAAAGGCACAGATTCAAGACGGGGTTGACTTTGTAGATTGTGCTACTAAGGCTCTGGAAGGCTGGTTACTTGGCAGTAAGATGTGTGATTTTAAAGGATTGTACAATTTGATTATGAGGAAGCAGATCCTGAATATTTGTCAAAACCAGCTGTTGTATCAGTACATGGTGGACTCTGACCTGACCTCAGAAGGCAGACAAATGAGTCAGAACCAGGATGATGCAGAAGGCTCAGAACCAAGGTGACTCCAAGAAGTAAGATTCTAAGAACGCTCATAAGGTGGGTAAAATGGTAAAGACCACAAGTCTTCTCAAGGTCCTCAAAAATCTGCATCTGGTGGGGAATCCCAATCTAACAAAGGAAAAGGCCAAAAGAAACCGTGGTGTAGTCTGTACACAAAAAACCCATTGGACTAGTGATTGTACTAAGCCCAAAGACTCAACTCCAGCCGCCACCTAAGGCATCTGTTCCCCCTAGTTCAGCTTCAAGTGGTGGTACTCAGCAGAAGGGTATCGTAGGGTTAACCCTGGGTTCTGAGATGGGCTCTGGCCTAGTCAGAGTTCCAACTCAGGCTGTTTTGATCTGTGATGGAGGCATGGATATGTCCCCCTTTGTGAGTCCCAGTACTCTGGGCAAATACAGACAGCAGCCTTTGATTCATGGAAAAGAGGCTTTGGCATTCAGGGACACATGAGCAAGTGTAACAATGGTGACACAAGATCTTGTGGCTCCTGAGCAGATCATACTTGGTGAGATTTACCAAGTGACCAATGCTAGCAATGTCAGGACTGACCATTCCTTGGCGGTTGTTAACTTCTCCTGGGGAGGGGTAACTGGCCTTAGGAAGGTTGTGGTAAGTGCAGACCCCCCTGTGGAATGCTTGTTTTGAAATGATTTAGAGACTTCAGTTTGGGCTGAAGTGGAGCTCAGGATTCATGCAGAAATGCTAGGAATCCCTGCACATGTGTTTGCTGTGACCAGGTCACAGGCCAAAATGTCTAAAACTGAATAGGCCCTGGATTCTGGAAGAATGGCCCAGATGCCTCCCAAGAGGAGGAGCAGTAGGGTTAAGGCAGTGCTCCCCCCCGACTCAGTGTACAGATCAGTCTCTTGAGGGAGATGATCTTAGTCCTGAAGAAGGAACTGTCCCAGATGAGCTTGAGCTTGATCAGGTTGAGTTCTTGGGGACAGGGGGCCCTTCCAGGGCAGATCTGAGCCAGGAGCAGCTGAGCTGCTCCTCTCTTGAATCCCTCAGACAGCAAGCTGCTGATGAGGCTGCTGGGAATGCCAGTGGAACCCATAGGATCTATTGGGATGATGGACTCCTGTACTCATGGAGTAGAGACCCCAAGCCTGGGGCAGCCAGGAGGTTGGTCATACCTTTGAAATTCAGGGGCTTCCTATTGACACTAGCCCATGATATTCCCTTAGCAGGGCACGTGGGCCAAAACAAGACTTGGGACAGGATTGTCCCTCACTTTCATTGGCCACATATGTCTGAAGACCCAAGGAGTTTTGTCGCTCCTGTGTCACCCGTCAAGGGAAACATCCTTTACAACGCAACTTTTACCACGCAGTGCCTTCACGACGCAACTTTTACAACGCAAACCATTACAACGCATTGCGCTGGGGGGCGCTCTAGGATAAGGAATAAGTTTAATTTACCATCCAACACCTTCCCTAGTTTCCACGGGGACTGGAGTTGGAATAGTAAATTAAACTATTCACTATCCAGCACCCCAAAGCGTTAACGCGTTGTAAAGGTTTGCACTGTAAAAACCGCGTTGTAAAGGCATGCGTGATAAAAGCATGTGTTGTAATGTCATACATCCCCTATCAAGCCAGAGGTAAGGCAGGTGGTACTACAAAGGCCCCCCTGATACCACTACCTGTGGTGGGGGTTTCCTTTGAGAGGGTGGGGTTTGATAAAGTTGGTCCCATGGATCCTTAGACAGCGTCTGGGCACATATTTTTTTTTTTATCCTGGTGGTGGTGGATCATGCCACTAGGCACCCAGAAGCCATTCCACTTAGGACCACCACAGCTCCTTTGGTGGCAAGGGCCCTCTTGAGAGTGTTCTCAAGGGTGGGTTTTCCTAAGGAGGTAGTTTCGGTCCGAGGTACTAACTTCATGTCTAGTTACTTGACTGCAATGTGGAAGTAGTGTGGAGTGAATTACATATTCACCACACTCTATCACCCACAATGCAATGGTTTAGTTGAGAGATTCCACAAAACCTTGGTGGGCATGATTAAAGGTCTCCCAGAAAAGCTTAGGCGCAGATGGGACATCCTTTTGCCCTGCCTTTTATTTGCCTACAGGGAGGTTCCTCAAAAAGGTGTTGGTTACAGCCCTTTTGAACTTTTGTTTGGACATCCTGTTAGGGGTCTATTGTGTCTGGTGAAGGAGGGATAGGGAGTTACCTCTCAAACCCCCTAAACAGGACATAGTGGACTATGTACTTGGTCTCTGCTCCAGGATGGCAGAGTATATGAAAAAGGCAACCAAAAACCTTAAGGCTAGCCAGGAATTGCAAAAGGCCTGGCATGACCAAAAGGCTGTGCTGACTGTTTACCAGCCAGGGCAGAAGGTGTGGGTGTTGGAGCCTGTGGACCCAGCAGCTCTCCAAGACAAGTTGAATGGCCCCCATATAATTGTTCAACAGAAGGGAGAGGTTACCTATTTGGTAGACCTTGGAACTCTCAGGAGCCCGCATAGGGTGCTTCATGTCAACAGACTGAAACCATATGTTGACAGGGCAGACACAGGCTTGCTCATGGCTACTGATGAGGGACAGGAGGAAGAGAGTGTCCCACTCCCTGACCTGCCCTCACAGAACCCTGATGATGGGTCAGAGAATGGTGTAGCCTTGGCAGGCAGCCTCACTGCCCAGCAGCAAGCAGTACAGACATTTGTTCTCTGACTCCAAGTCAGACTACCTGGTGCACTCATAAAGTGGACACTGGGGACAGTCTGCCTGTTAAAAATAAGATTTCAGGGACTGTATCAGGACTGAAGTCCAGAAGATGTTGGATTTGGGAGTTATTGAACCATCAGATAGCCTGTGGGCTAGTCCAGTAATCTTAGTGCCTAAACCTCACACCCAGGGTGGTAAGAGAGAGATGAGGTTTTGTGTAGACCACAGGGATCTCAATGCAGTTACTAGGACTGATGCCCATCCAATACCCAGAGCAGATAAGCTTATAGGCACTTTGGCCTCAGCCAAGTTTCTAAGCACATTTGATCTGACAGCTGGCTACTGGCATACCATACTAGCTGATGATACAAAGTCTAAGACAGCATTTTCTACCCATAGTGGGTACTACCAATTTGTGGTGATGCCCTTTGGTTTGAATAATACCCCAGCCACTTTTCAAAGGTTGGTGAATCAAGTCCTAACAGGCCTGGAAGACTATAGTGCAGCATATCTAGATGATATTGCTGTCTTTAGCTCTACCTGGGAGGATCACCTGGGCCACCTTGTAGGTGGAGGCCAGGTACAACCATTGCAGAGCAAAATCCGGACCATCATGGACTGGGTTGCTCCAACTACCCAGACTCAGGTCAGAGCTTTCTTGGGCCTGACTGGATACTACAGAAGATTTGTTAAGGGGTATGGATCCATTGTGACACCCCTGAATGACTTAACTTCCAAGAGAATGCCTAAGCAAGTTCAGTCGACAGTTCGCTGTCAAAAGGCATTTGATGACCTGAAGCAGGCCATGTGCACTTCACAAATTCTGCAAAGTCCTAACTACTCCAAGGAATTCATTGCCCAAACAGATGCATCTGAGTTGGGTGTAGGTACTATGCTATCACATGTGAATGATGAAGGTCAGGACCAGCCAGTAGCTTTTATTAGCAGAAGGCTGACTTTCAGAGAGAAACGTTGGTCAGCTATTGAGAGGGAGGCCTTTGCTGTGGTTTGGGCTCTCAGGAAGCTGAGGCCATACTTGTTTGGCAATCACTTCACTGTTCAGACTGACCATAAGCCCCTCTTATGGCTAAAACAGATGAAGGATGAAAACCCCAAACTTTTGAGGTGGTCCATTTCCCTAGAGGGGATGGACTATACAGTGGAACATAGACCTGGGAGTAACCATGCCAATGTAGATGGACTCCCCGGATATTTCCACTTAGAACATGAAGATTCATCTGGTTAAGGTTAGTTTAATGTCCCTGCGTTTGGGGGGGGGGGTTGTGTAGGAGAGTAGGATCTGCTCTTATGGTTACTCCCACTTTTTCTGGTGTTTCACAGTTTTTCTATCTTAGTCTGGATGGGGCCCTGCTATCCAGGACCCCAGCCTAGCACTGTGATGACAAAGATTTGTTTTTTTTTTAGTGCTAGTGCAAAGAGTTAACTGGGCTGTGAAGTGCGTGCTTTTAATCATAATTGTCTTTACACAGCCCTCAGTACCCCTAAGGATGTGTTTAAGGGACAGTTATGTAAAATAAAAATTGCATTATATACGCTCTGGTATTACTAAAATCTACATTTTCAAAGCACCATTTTATCATAAAACTATTTGCACATTTTCTATCTGTCTATCTTATTCTGTGTGTAATGCAAGTAGAAAATAATGACACATATTCCCAATGCTTTCTGCCAAAGGCTGTGACTGCATTGTACTAAAAATAGGCAAGTCACTATTCTCCGCTGCACCTACCAAGATTGAATTCTGTGGCTCTCTGGTTACACACAGACCCTGCAGTGGTTTGACTAATAGAGGTTTCATAATGTACTACAGTGCATTTACCACTTACTAACAACTTTTTAAATGTATTTTTCACTTAAGCTGCCTTTTACTTTATATGTAGCTACCTGGTGGTGAAAGACCTAAAAAACATACAGAATATTTTGGGGTTTATTTATGTGAGGCTTGAACCACCAGAGAATCACTTTTTTATATGCTCCAGCGGTGCAAGCATCGCAACCATTGTCTTAAACTGCATCAAGGAGGCATTCCATGGAAGTTGCGTGGGTGTTCCCACGCAACACCCATGGATGTTCATGCTGCCCCAGATTTACAAAATCACGTAATCCTGAGGCAGCACCAAAATCTTACGCCTTTCCAGTGGAGGCGTAACTAGGAGAAATGTTTTCATTTCTCCTCCTTTCTTTCTCTTTCCATGTGTGCTGTTTTCTGCAGCTCTCATAGAGAAAGGAAAACACCTCTCAGGATTGTTCTTGTGAAGGAGAGTGGCCCCTTCCTGCGTAAAAGCAATCCTGCCTGTTTTGGGGGAGGCAACAATTTCTGCACCAATGCAAGGGGAAAGGACAGGAATGCACTGTATTTCATGAATACAGTGTATTCCTGCCCTTTCACATTGGCGTAGGGCAGCACAGCAAGACGTCTTCCGTCACTGTCCTGCACCAATTCCTCACTAATGAGCCCCTTTGTTTTTAGATACACCTTTAACCACGCCCCCACCATCACTGACATTTGGTTTGATAAACACTGTTTAATATTATTTTCCCATCGTAAAAATGGTTTGTTGTGGGAATTGGGGGCATTTATGGTTGTCGATAGTTGCCGATGATGAGGGGTACCAGGTTCTAGAAACTTTTGGCAGGAAGGGTTACTTATGCCTAAAAAACTTTGACAACGGTGTCTTGGCATCAAAAAGTTTGAAGACCTCTGTGATAGAGGGGCAGGGACTGAAGGAAGAGTTTGCACCTGCCTATCGAGAGCCTGTTCTGATATCGGCAATAAAAGGAATGAGTACAATGATTTTACCACTGCTGCCCGGGAGGAAGAGAGGGTTGCTGGTGTCCATTGATGCAATAAAGCTGAATCATGTGGTCCCTCTTATACAGCAGACCAGGGCAGCGTCCAAAGCCACCGCCTACTGTGCACCTGTAAAGTATGTAAAAGAGGATGTCCCAGGTCGAACCCCATAAAGACCAACCAAGGCTCACGTACAGATTAGCAGCCACTTAAATGGATGATAATAAAGCAATATTGGCCTCTGCACTAACTAGAATTAAAAAATGAGCTTATCAAATATTTACCATGGTTTAGCATTGGTAACTCAAGTGATTCAGAATCAAACTTTTCGCAGACTGTTCCTTTGAATTAAAACATGGCTGGAGAATTAAACAAAAATGGGAAGAAACCGTACCAGAGACTCCGTTACAGAGTATGGTATAGAGCTAGATATAAAAACTGTTTTGCATGTATGTTTGGATTGTTACGCCCTCTGACCCCTCGGCGGACCTTATGTCCAGAGAATTCTCGGAACTCCTCCGTAGTCTTAACTTTTTGCCTCATGTCCACACCCCCACCCACATCCACGGCCATACCCATGACCAGGTCTGGTCACCTAACATTCCAGTTTCTCCCCCCGTTGTTACCCCATGCGCATGGTCGGATCACTGTCTGGTTTCTTTGTTTTTACACCCTAGCCTTGCTAAAAGACCCCCCTGCCTAGGAACACCTGGGCGCGTAATTGGAACCATGTGGATGTGGCATCTCTTTGCTCTTCTCTTTTGGCCTCAAGTCCTAATCTTGAAGACCTTTCTTCCTCTTCCCAAGTGGCCACTATTAATAAATGGCACTCTAGAGGGTGTGACCAGGTGGCCCCTCTGAGACGAGTTAGAGCCAGACGCGCCCACGACGCAAATAGGTGGTTCAACGCTGATCTCAAGGAGAGAAAACTCACAGTACGGCAGGCAGAGCGCGCCTGGAGACGCGCCTACTGTCCCACACTCAAACTGCAATACATCTCACTTCTTAACGAATACAAAAAAGCTATCCTCTTTGCCAAGACCAATTATTTTTCTTTAAAAATTCTTTCAGCTGAAAACCAGCCCAGAGAAATGTTTACCATTGTTCAGGATCTGGCTTTCTCCGATAGAGTCACCCTTAAACCCAAGCCCTCTGCGATTCTCTCAATGATTATTTTATTGAGAAAATCACAACAATTAAGTCCAATATTCCACCTCCCTCTCCCTCTTTTTCTGATCCTAAGCCCCCGCCGAATCGGTCCTACCTCGTAACTCTCCCATTGGACCTCCCGCCTCCCGGCCGACCCTCCCTCACGGCCCCTACTTAGCGCCGACTGAGCGCCGAAGGTGCGCCAAAGGTAAGCCCGTCTGCGCCCGTCCGCGCCTGGACCGCGCCCAGTGCCAGGACCCCTGGCCCCCACCGTTGGAAGCCGACCCGACGAATCTACGACGCCACCGAACTCATCGCACTCAACACTGACAGGACCCCGGGCTGCTACCGAGCCACACGGAGACGCACCCACGGACCCTTCAGCTGCCACTCCTGCAAGTTCACCTGCAACCGGACCCAAGCCACACCAGCACCCACCAAGCCGAACACCAGCAGCACCCACGTGAAGTGCATCCTGCTCAACACCCGCTCCGTCCACAGACACGCCGTCGAGCTCTGGAACCTGCTCGACACCACAGCCCCAGACGTCGCCTTCCTCACGGAAACCTGGATGAACGCCTCCTCAGCGCCCGACATCGCCATCGCCATCCCGGACGGCTACAAGATCATCCGGAGGGACCGCGTCAACCAGACAGGAGGAGGCATCGCCATCATCCACAGGAACACCATCCGCATCACGACCGACACCGACGACACCCTCGCACCCGCCGAACACCTGCACTTCCAGATCCACATCAACCCCAAGACAACCCTCAGAGGCACCCTCATCTACAGACCCCCGGGACCACGCACACAATTCAGCGAAGACATCGCCGACTTCATCAGCCCGCACGCACTCCTCTCCGCTGACTACATCCTCCTCGGGGACCTCAACTTCCACCTGGAGAACAACAACGACCGCAACACCACCACTCTGCTGGACAACCTCGCCAACCTCAGACTCAAGCAACTGGTAACCAGCCCCACCCACTACGCCGGACACACACTCGACCCCGTCTTCTCATCCAGCAAGGACATCGCCTTCAGCCACGCCACGGGACTCCACTGGACGGACCACAGCTGCGTCCACTTCAGCTTCAAAAGGACCACGCTCCACCATCACCAACAACAGGTCCCCCGCAGAAGCTGGAACAAGATCACAGCCTACCAGCTCGCGTCCTCCCTGAGCAAGAAGCCTCCCACCAGCACAACGAACCCCAGCCAAGCCGCCACCAACCTCACGAAATGGATCAGCGACTGCGCAGACGACCTCGCCCCTCTGAAGACCCCACCGAGCAGACCCGGCAGCAAGAAAGCCCCATGGTTTAACGACGAACTCAAGAGCTCCAAGAAGAACTGCAGAGCACTCGAGAAAACCTGGCGCAGAGACCCAACACCGGACAACATGACTGCCCTCAAGCTCGCCACCCGAAAACACCACCAACTGATCCACGCCACCAAGAAAACCGCATTCAAGGAACGACTGGACAATAACGCGCACAACAGCAAGGAACTCTTCAACATCGTGAAAGAGCTCTCCAACCCCAACGCCGGAAACAACGACATCACCCCGTCGCAAGACCTCTGCAACTCCCTCGCCTCCTACTTCCACAACAAGATCGCGGACATCCACAACAGCTTCAGCACTCAACCGACGCACGCCACGACCGAACCACCGCCCCCCACCACCACCCTCCGCGCCTGGACTCCGATCAGCACCGAAGACACCATCAGCACGATGAACTCCATCCACTCCGGATCCCCGACAGACCCCTGCCCTCACCACGTCTTCAACAAGGCCGACACTGTCATCGCACCCCACCAGCGGGACATCATCAACACCTCCTTCGACACCGCCACCTTCCCGGAGAGCTGGAAGCACGCCGAACTCAGCGCTCTACTCAAGAAACCATCAGCCGACCCCACCGACCTCAAGAACTACCGCCCCATCTCGCTGCTCCCGTTTCCGGCTAAAGTCATGGAGAAGACTGTCAACAAGCAACTGGCCGCCTTCCTTGAGACGAACGGCTCCCTCGACCTCTCGCAGTCTGGCTTCCGGGCCAACCACAGCACCGAGACCGCCCTGATCGCAGCTACCGATGACATCCGAGCCCTGCTCGACAACGGAGAAACGGCGGCCCTCATCCTCCTGGACCTCTCCGCGCCTTCGACACCGTCTGCCACAGTACCCTAGTACAGCGCCTCAGCAACGTCGGAATCCAGGAGAAGGCACTGGAGTGGATCATCTCCTTCCTCAACGGAAGGACACAGAGAGTCCGCCTCCCCCCGTTCAGATCGGAGGCCACCGAAGTCATCTGCGGCGTTCCTCAAGGCTCCTCGCTCAGCCCAACACTCTTCGACGTCTACATGAGCCCCCTCGCAGCCATCGCACGCCAGCACAACCTCAGCATCATCTCCTACGCCGACGACACCCAGCTGATCCTCTCCCTCACCAACGACCCCACCACCGCCAGAGCCAACCTGCACGAAGGGATGACAGACATGGCCAAATGGATGACGAACAGCCGCCTGAAACTGAACTCAGACAAGACGGAAGTCCTCATCCTAGGATCCTCACCCTCCGCCTGGGACGACTCCTGGTGGCCCCCCGCCCTGAGCAGCGCACCCAAACCAACAGACCACGCACGCAACCTGGGCTTCATCCTGGACTCCTCCCTCTCCATGACCAGACAAGTCAACGCCGTCTCCTCGTCGTGCTTCAACATCCTGCGCATGCTACGCAAGATCTTCCGATGGATCCCCTCCGAGACCAGGAAGATGGTCACCCAGGCCCTCGTCACCAGCCGTCTGGACTACGGCAACTCCCTCTACGCCGGAACCACCGCCAAACTCCAGAAGAGACTCCAGCGGATCCAGAACACCTCAGCACGACTCATCCTGGACATCCCCCGCCGCAGCCACATCTCCGGACACCTGAGAGACCTGCACTGGCTCCCGGTCAACAAGAGAATCACCTTCCGGCTCCTCACCCACGCACACAAAGCCCTACACAACCAAGGCCCAGGATACCTCAACAGCCGCCTCAACTTCTACGCTCCCAAACGCCAGCTTCGATCGACCAGCCACGCCCTCGCCGCCGTCCCCCGCATCCGAAGAGCCACCACAGGAGGAAGGTCCTTTTCCTACCTGGCCGCCAAGACTTGGAACTCCCTTCCGACCCGCCTCCGCCTGACCCAGGATCACCTCGCCTTCAGGAAGCAGCTCAAGACCTGGCTGTTCGAGCAGTAGCGGACCCCCCGCCCCCAGCGCCTTGAGACCCTCCGGGTGAGTAGCGCGCTATATAAATGCTTGATTGATTGATTGATTGATTGATTGATCAAATACCCTCTCTGACTAGGGAGACATTCCTGGCTCTACTCCAAAGGGTTAAGTCAGGATCCCCCACCGACATCTGCCCTGCACATATTCTAAGAGGAATCTATCTGGCTTGTCCCCTGGCCCCTCTCACTTTTCTCAATGACTCTCTCGCTCAGGGTATTGTGCCAGCCCTACACAAATCAGCTATCATAATCCCTATTTTAAAAAAGCCCGGTGCTGAGCCAACTTCTAAGGAAAACTATTGTCCCATTTCCCTCCTCCCTTTTTTAGGCAAAACTTTGGAACGACACGTCGCCAAAGTTCTTAGTGCCTTTGCTGAGGACAATGGCTGCCTAGCCCCTTGTCAGACGGGCTTTCGTCCCGCACACTCTACGGAGTCGGTAGTTCTCTCCGTTATGAACCAACTCAGAGAGGGAATGGACAACAATCTGCCCCAGGCATTGGTCCTTCTCAATTTATCTGCCGCCTTTGACACGGTTGACCACTCCATCCTTTTTGCTCGTGTCAGGGCGGCTGGCATCAGGGGATCTGCTCTGGTCTGGCTTTCCTCCTTCCTGAGGGAACGTACCCAGGCCGTCCATCTGGCCGAGTTTTCCGCACCCTCACGGAAGGTCCATTGCGGTGTTCCTCAGGGCTCTTCTTTGTCCCCCTTCTTGTTTAATTTGTATATCTTTCCTCTTATTTTTGCACTCCAGCAGATGAGGGTCATGGTCTTCAATTACGCTGATGACCTCCAGCTCATTTTTATTTTGTCCTCTTCTCCCGACTCCATTCACAATTTCCAATCTGTTATGATTTTCATCAGGGACTGGATGAACTACAACCATCTTAAGTTGAACCCTGATAAAACTGAGCTGGTCCTTACAAGTGGTAGCTCCAGTCCCTGGACCTCTTTGTTTTGGCCCTCTTCCCTGGGTCTTCCTCCTTCCCCCTCTTCCTCAGTTAAAACCTTAGGGATAAAACTGGATGATCACCTCACCCTGCACTCCCAGATCAGTTCAGTTGTTTCATCCTGCTTCCTGATCCTTCGCACTACAGCTCCCATCTGCCCCCCGGGGGAAGGGGGCAGAAAGACTGTAACTTTTGCGGGTGGGTGTGGGGCATTGGCATGCCAGTTTTGATCAGTCTCCACCCTAATTCAAATTGCCCAAAGAAAAATCCCTGCCGTCTAGTGGCCTTTTTGCCCCTGGTGGGCAGATTGGGGGCTACTGTCCCATCTTCCTCCCAGTGGGGGTGGAAATGCTGTCATTTTGGCGGGGGGTTGGGAGCATTGGCATTCCCGTTTGGGGCAGCCCCTACTCTAATATATATTGCCCTCCAAAAAATCCCTGGCATCTAGTGGGCTTTATGATCCCCGCAGGGGTAGATTAGAGGCTACCAACCCCATATGCCCCCCAGGGAGGACAGAAAGGCATTCATTGGGGTGGCGAGGAAGGGGCATTGGCATGCCAGTTTTGGGCAGCCCCCACCCTAATTGCATATTGTTGCATTTCACCTCTTATTTATTTATATCCTTTGCTGGAACTAGAACCCTGCTCCTGCGTGAGCCTTCCTGGTTCTATGTTCCAGATTCTCTGTTTGGCAGTTTAATCCTGCCCTGCTGTTCAACTGGATGCTCTGTGCCCTTTCTACCTTCAATAAATCCTTTTTAAGATATAAATCGCTTGGCTCGTACCTTACAAAATTGGCGACGATTGGAGAACCCACAGGAGTCCATTGCGGCATATTGAAGGCACAGGTGCGAGGATTCCTTCAAAAAAACGAACCCGTCTGTTGTTTTCGACGTTCATCTGAGTCGGAGTATTGTTGAACGGAAGCTCTTCACTTGCATTTTGTCGGCAACCTCGGGGTATGTACTTTGCCTAAGTTATTGAATTTTCACTGATTTCCCCGTTACGAGAGGACTGCCGTTTAGTTACCATAGTTACCAACCAGCCTGCCACTCCACACGTCATCACATTTGAGACGTCACCACGTTTAACGCGTCATCACACGGATCACGCTCCTTCTAAAGCTGATCCGCCTTGTTTTCTTGTTTGCCTCGTCACACAGAACGTCACAAAACATCCTCGATCAGCGTTCTCAATCAGTGTCCGCTTCAGAGGCCTCTGTCTAACAGACGCTGTGTTTACATTTGACGCACAACGACGTGGTTAAGCAGCAATTTCACCTTCTGCGCGCTGAGGAGATAAATTTCCAGGCTAAACGCTACACGCTACAATGGTTGGTACATCTACATTAAAAAGTTATTGTTGACTGACTTTTCCTGAAGAGACTTCTCTGCTATGTAAAAATTGAAACTATATAATTTTTTTTGACATTTTGACATTCCCAACAGTCATTTTGTGTGCACTTTGACATAATTTTTACATTTCACTCTTGGCAATTCCTGTACTTTTACAGACAATAATTTATTTAATTTGTGTAATTAACATATTATTCAGCCATGCAATTTGATCCTCCAAGCAAGTTTCTGCAAAGCAAAGGTGAACCACCTATTCCATGGTCACGTTGGAAAGAAGAGTTTATTACTTATCTAAAGGCTATCGATGGCGAACGTATGTCTGCTGAGAGGAAGAAGAATATTTTCCTCCACTGCTTGGGTTCAGAGGGTCAAAATGTATTCAGAACTATTCCTCCTATACGCTCAGGAGGGGATCATAATGTTTATGATGAAGCCTTATTGCGCATTGAAAATAGATTTAAACCAAATACTAGTGTGGCGTTAAACAGGTATAAATTCTATACTAGGGCTCAAGAAGATAATGAGAGTTTTGATGATTTTCTCACTGCACTTCGAGCTTTGTCCCTACATTGCAACTTTGGTTTAATGACCGACGAAATGCTTAGGGACCAAATCATTGTGCATGTAAGAAGCAAAAAGGTTCAGGAACAGCTTTGGATCCTAGGGGATCCCAGTTTAGAAGTGACTATCAGTACCTCCAAAGCCCTTGAACAATCTGAGCGTTGGATGAAGACTCTAGAAGCTAAAGCCTCCTCTGTTGCTGTTAGCAAATCATCCTCTACTGTTGATGAGGGCAATGTTAATGCTGTTGCTGTTTCCTCCTCTAGCTCATTTAACAAACCTAATGCTAATACCAAAACTCAGTCCAGTTCTAAAAATTATTACTGCTTTAGATGTGGTAATCCCAACCACATTGCTTCATATTCTCGCTGTCCTGCTATTGGAAAAGAGTGCAGTAAGTGTGGACGGGTAGGTCATTTTTCCAAAATGTGTAAAGACACTGGTAATAGAAAAGATTCTTCCTCCTCATATAAAGGCAAAATTTCTACGGTGTCACAAGATATGTCTTCATCTCAAGACCTGGAACATGGTATTGTTGTTTCTATCCGCAATGTAGTTGATATCAAATCTGCAGAAACTTTGAGTTCTCCGGATTGTATTGTTAATATTTTAGGAAAAGAGCTCAAACTTATGGCTGATTCAGGCTCTCCCTGGACCATTATTACCAAGTTATATTGCAATGAAATTTTTGGGAGCCTTGTTGATCTTTCTACCTTATATGAGTCTGACATTGCTGCACTAAACTTTGATGAATCCTGTATTAAGGTGATGGGGTATAAAGAAGTTATCATTGAATTTAGAGGGAACAGTGCTTGGATCAAGATGTATATTGCTGTCAAAGGTGTGAATGTTCTGGGCTGGAGGGATCAATTTAAACTTGGAATTACCTTAAATCCCAGGAACAAAGACCCTATCTCTGTAGTTGCCATCACTTGTGATACTGCACCTTTGGACAACACTACTTCCTGCAGTGCCAATACTCTTCTGTCTGATGATAGTATAATTGCTTCTGAATCTTCCAAGAATGAGTGTGATCTTGAGAAGGACCTCCCTTTGTTATTTCCTCAAGTTTTTTCTGAGAAACTTGGCAAACTAAGAGGTTTTTCCCATAGGATCAAAGTTAAAAGTGGTGCCATCCCAGTCAAACAAAAACTGAGGGGTGTACCCATTAGTATAAGAGCTGAACTCAAGGTCTTATTAGACGACATGATCCTGGGAGGTGTTATTGAGGAAGTGGAGTCCTCTGAATGGGTTTCGCCCATCGTTTTGGCTCAGAAACCCGATAAAAGTATCAGGTTGTGTGTGGACCTAAGGGCTCTCAATGCTAATTTAATCACTGATTGTCACCCCCTCCCTAATATAAACGAAATGGTTTGTTTGTTGGATGGTGCTTGCATTTTTTCTACACTTGATTTGCGTTCCGCTTATCACCAAATCGAATTGACTGATGATGCAAAGCATTTTACCGCTTTCATCACTCCGTTTGGCCTTTTTCAATTTAAGCGGATGCCTTTTGGCCTAGCCTCCGCCGCTTCGGTGTTTCAGAGAGCCATGCACCATATTTTTAAGGAGGTTAGCTCGTTTGTAAAATGTTTCCAGGATGATATCCTCATTTTTTCAAAGAATGTGGATGATCATCGTGTCCATCTTAAGGATGTGTGCAACAAGTTATGTGATGCTGGTCTTACCCTCAAATTTAACAAGTGTAAATTATTTTGTAAGAGTGTCGAATACTTGGGTCACACCTTGTCTGCTGACGGTGTAATTCCCAAGCGTTCTCTAGTTGATGCCATTGTAAAAGCCCCTTCTCCTGATAACAAGGAGAAATTGCTTTCCTTCGCTGGCTTATGCGAGTACTACAGTAAGTTCATTCGCAATTTTGCCACGAAAATGGAACCCCTCAGGGAGCTTACCAGGAAGTCCTCAGACTTTGTATGGTCTGAAAGGCAGGAGTCTGCCTTTTCTTCTATCAAAGAAGATATTGTCAATGCTCCCACTTTGAGATCCTTCTCTCTTAACAAGAAGTGCATCATTACCGTGGATGCCAGTTGTTATGGTCTTGGAGCTGTGTTAGGTCAGGTTGCTAGCAAAGAAGAATGGTGTGTTGCCTTTGCGTCAAGGACCCTATCTCTCACTGAGAGGAGATATGCGGTCATCGAAAGGGAGTTGTTAGCCTGCACATGGGCTGTGGAGCATTTTCGCAATTATGTTTGGGGCAACAGATTCATTCTTAAAACTGACCACAAGCCCTTGGTTGGAATTTTGTCTCCTGGGGGGGGTTGGAACTCAACTGCTCGCATTGCACGCTTATCTTCAAAATTGCAGGAGTATGACTTTGAAGTTTTGTATGTTCCTGGTAGGAGTAATATCACAGCAGATTTTCTCTCCAGGTTGCCTTGCCCTGATGTTGGTTCCAACCCGGATAATCGTGAAATTGATATTGTTTCTGTGGTCAATGACTATATGTCTAGTGATTTCAGGGGTATCTCTGAGATTGAGTGGATGTCGGAAGTTGAGAAGGATCCTATTTTCTCATTTATTTTTGACTGTTTAGAAAAAGGTTGGCCCAAGGATAAATCTGTTTTACCTGAATTTGCTCCTTTTTGTCAGGTTTCGTCTGAGATTGAGGCTGTAGGGAGGATTTTGTTTAAGGCTGGGAAGATGATTCCTCCTGCTTCTTTGTACAACAAGATTCTTTCTTTGGCCCATAGGACTCATATTGGAATGTCCTCTATGAAACGTCTCATTAGGACCAATTTTTGGTGGCCTGGCCTAGACAAGATGGTAGACAGAACTGTCCGTGACTGTGTGGATTGCATTAGTAGTGATAAGATGCTTAAGGTATCTTCTGCTCCTCTACATCCTGTTTCTTGGCCTAACCATCCCTGGCAGAAGATAGCTTTTGACATTTCTGGTCCTTTCCATCGTCTGCCAGAGAATGCTCGTTTTGCTTTAGTTTTAATTGACTATCACAGCAAATGGCCGGAAGTTAAGTTTGTCTCCTCTGCCACCACCTTGGTCATCATTTCTTTCCTCAGGGAAGTTTTTGCTAGAGAGGGTTCCCCTGAAATCCTCATTACTGATAATGGCGTTCAACTTATCTCTCGAGACATGGAGGATTTTCTTGTTTCTTGTGGTATCAAGCATCACACTACCTCGTTGTATGAGCCTAGGGAAAATGGCCAGGTTGAGAGGTTTAACCGTGTCCTCAAAAATGCTGTGGAGCTTGCTTGTTCTTCGGGTGAATCTTGGAGGGATGTGGTAAGGGAAAGACTTTGGATGTACCGCATCACCCCACATGCCGTCACTGAAGTCAGTCCCTTCCAGCTTCTGAGAGGAAGAACTCCTAGTTCCGAAATCTGTCCCTGGTGGGTTAAGAAGTTGGATGTTAAGGTTGACCACTTGGATATCTCGCAAGTGGCCAGTCGGGTTGAAACCAAGCAGGACACTATGAAGAATTTGTTTGACAGGAAAATGAATGTGAAGGTTCCTGATTTTGTTGTGGGCGAGTGGGTCAGGATCAAGAAACCTGGGTTCACTCTCAAAGGTCTTTCTAAGTTCGGCAAACCTATTAAGATTGTCAAAGTGTTCAAGAATTCTGTCATTACCCAAGATGGTAGAGCCTGGAACATGAGGAGGGTTGCCAAGTGTAAGTCTGTTCCTCCAGGTTCTGCCCAAACATCTACTCATGACAAATGTTCTGCTCAGAGTTCTTCCCATGACGACAGCAACTGTGTTCTACCTTCCCAATCTGTGGCTAATAGAGTTAAAACCAATGCTAGACCTGTTGTTATGCCTTCTAGATTTTTATCCTAATCCTCCTCTTCACTGTACTGTTTGACTTGTTTTATAGGAAGGAGATGTGTTGCATTTCACCTCTTATTTATTTATATCCTTTGCTGGAACTAGAACCCTGCTCCTGCGTGAGCCTTCCTGGTTCTATGTTCCAGATTCTCTGTTTGGCAGTTTAATCCTGCCCTGCTGTTCAACTGGATGCTCTGTGCCCTTTCTACCTTCAATAAATCCTTTTTAAGATATAAATCGCTTGGCTCGTACCTTACACATATGGCAACAAAAAAATCCCTGCCATCAAGTGGTCTTTCTGCCCGCCCAGGGGAGCAGATTGGGGGCTACTGCCCCTATATGTCCCCCAAGGGGGACAGAAAGGCTGTAATTGTGGCAGGGTGTGGGGCATTGGCATGCCTGTTTTGGGCAACCCCCACCATAAAATACATATTGCAGCAAAAAAATCCCTGGCATCTAGTGGGCTTTCTGCCCGCCAGGGGGAGCAGATTGGGGGCTACTGCCCCTATATGTCCCCCAAGGGGGACAGAAAGGCTGTAATGTTGGCCGGGGTGGGGGCATTGGCATGCCCGTTTTGGGCATCCCCCACCCTAATTACATATGCCAATAAAAAAAATCCCTGGTGTCAAGTGGGTTTTCTGCCCCCCCCCCCCGGGAGGCATATTGGGGCTACTGCCCCGGGGAAGAAAGACTGAATATGGCCCATTAGTTTGGGGGCAGCAAAGGCCCTTGCTCAAGGGGTCGCTACCCCTCCCTGGTGCCTAGTGGGTGGATCCCTGCTTGGAAATCGCCCTCCTGGGGCAACCCCCAAGCAGGTATCCACTGGGTCAGCCTCCAAACTGACCATTTCTTCTTGGAATGTGGCTGGGTTAAAGTCAACCTTCTCATCCACATCAGCTCTGGAATTTCTGAATAAAAGTGACATCATTTGTTTTCAAGAGACTTGGTCTCTATCTCCATTGCCTCTCCACGGCTATTGCGAACTTTTTCAATCAGCCTCCCAGCCCAATTCCTATGGAAGACCTTTTGGGGGCCTCTCCATTTTCATCAAACACAGGTGCAAGATCGCAGCTACTCCCATCTATCGGAACTTAAGGGCAGGGCAGACTGTATTAATTACCGGTCTTTCAACCTTAAGCAGGGTCTTTTCCTTGCTCTTAATTAGCTGTTACCACAACATAGCTAAAACTTCAAAATCAATGGCAACAGCCTTAGTGGTCAAACATCTGGAAGAACTTTTATTGGAATTCCCCTCTGCAGAAGTGCTGTTATTAGGGGATTTCCACATCAGAGACCTGGCTACCAACGCCCATTCAGTCACCAAAACTAAAGAGCAAGAAGCCATGACTACTTTTTTAACCAATTACAACTTATGTTCTGCAAAGCAAATCACATTGGAACAGAATCCTGGTGCCCATCTGTCCCCAACATTTAAGAATCCTTCGACCATTGACTATATTTTTTTATCAGCATCTCTGGCGAATAAATTAATCATGATGGAAATCCCCACTCGTACCGAGAGCAACCATAATCCTTTAACTGTAACAGTGGACCTGCAAGTGCCTGCCGCTGCCGAAATAACTGAAGTGGGGCACTCAATGCAGGTCGAACTGCACACTCTAGTCAGACGTATTAAATGGGACGCCTCGGGTTCTGATAAGGTGGGCTCCTGGCTTATGGGAGCAACTCCAAACTCCACGCACAATGCCCCCACAGACTTCCATCACTGGTGGGACAACGCCATTGTCAAATTACGAGACCTCTTAACAGGCCCTGAAGCTCACCGCAGACCCCACGGGCCTCGCCCGAAGCAGACTTTTGACCTGGTATTAGCCATCCAAAGAAGAGCCCTAAGGAGGGCTGTGCACCTTCACAAATCAAAAGGCACTGCGCACTCTATAACAATATGGCCTCACTGCGCAAAGCCTTTAAAAAATCATCATGGGAAGTGTTGGACCTGGCCCTTTTTGGCAGGTTCACCCAGAAACTTTTTGCTTTTTCCTAGCCTGTTTCTGGAACCTGGTGGTGGTGATTTTAGGCCTCTGCGCACTTTTTCACTGTGGTACAGTGTAAAGTGTGTGAGCTCTCTGCGTATGTGTGGTGAGTGACCTGCCCTCCCATAGGAATGAATGGGGAATATGTATGCCCATGGTAGTTCCTGATGTGTGGGGAGTGCAGCGTCGAGTTTGGTATGTGCGAACTTGTGAGATTGAATGCTGCGCAATGGTATATGCGGCATGATTGTGTCTAGTGGAGAAGTGCCACTTCTAGAAGTTGGCATATTTGTGTAATTTGTGCCTGGCGTGTGATTGGCTGGTGAGCCTGGCCCAGAGTGCCTGGGCCTGCTTGTGGATTGACTGTCTGGTTTGAGGGTGACAGGGGCTGGGGAGCCCCAGGAGGTTGTCTGAGTCAGCCCGTGGATGAAAGGCTGCATCTGCTGCCAGGGAAGTGGGAGGAGATGGCACCTAGGAGTGAATAGGGCTGTGCCTGCCTGCCACAATGCTGGCTCCACCCCCTCCTGGGCGACTGTCGCCTCTGCCCCTCACCCTGAAAGGAGTTCCCTATAACCAGTTCTAGCTGGTTCTCACACTGCCTGCACCCGTTAGACAAAGGATTTTATAGTATAAAAAGGGGCTGTGCCCCCTTCCAAAAGGTTCTTGTTTCTAACTTGAATCCTGCCAGGGGCGTGCTGCTGCTTGAGCCCAGGGGAATCCCTGGGCCCTGCCCAACCCCTGGATATCTGATGGACTTTCCTCTTCTGGGAGCTGCTGGGCTCCACCTTATGTCCTGGACTGCTGAGGTCCTGGACCCCTGAAGGACTTTGCTGGACTTTGGATGTCTTGGGAGCGCTTTATTTGTGCTCTAGCGCCTGGGTGCTCTTGATTTGCTATTTTAGCACAGGGAGCGCTTTCAATTTCCTTTAGTGCTTGGGAGCGCTTCAATTGTGCTAGCGAGAGCCCACCTCGCTGCTTTCTGCCCCGATTCATGTATTTGTTGCGGGGGCCGTCCCGCGTCATGGCTGCCAAACCTGTATATTTAGAAGCAGGTGCCCACCCTGAGTGTTGTGCCCCCGAGCGAGTCCCCCATCGCTTGATGGTTTAATGGCAACGGGAGCCCACTCCGTGCTTTTGTCGGGGAAATCGCAGCACTGGCCTCGGCAGCGCGACCGGAGCCAGGGTGTGCTCGTCAGTGGGGCCGCGCTGCCTTTGGCTGGCCAGTGAAAGAGTTGCCGCGCAGCCATTGGCTGCCCACCGGAAGGGAGAGCCGCGTCATCACCGGGGCTCCCAGGAGCGAGGGAGAGCCCCGGTCTGACGGTAGAGCCCTGCCGCCTTGCCCAGCCGCCCAGGAGGAGGAGCCACTGTGAAGGGGGGGCTCCACTAAACGGCGTGAGGACAGGCAGCACCAGAGCAGCACCAGAGCGGGACTGGAGCCACGATAGGATTCACCCCCCCCCCCCACGGAAGCCGGTGAGTCGAATCCGGCTGGGGGGGATAGGGGGAGTGAGTTCACCCTGAGCGGCCCCACTTGATAGCGGGCCGCTCCAACATGGCGAGAGTTGTTCCCGGGGCTAGTAGGCCCGTGATTGTCTCGCGTTAGGGGCATTTTGTCTATAGGGGGCACGACAAGTTGTTTAAGGAGCCTGCGAGGCTCAGAGGGGCCTTACTTGTCTTTGAGCCTAGTGAAAGGCTCCAGGGGGCATTTTTGCTAAGTCGAGCCCCCCCCCCCCTGCGAGGGACCATTATGAGGCCCCAGAGTTATGTGTCGAGCCTAGAGAGGCTCAGGGGGCCATTTTTGGTTTGGTTAAAGCCCAGAGAGGCCCCGCAGTGCCACAGTTGATTTACGAGCCCAGCGAGGCTCGAGGTGCCATTGTTTGCAGAGCCTGAGGGCTCCATGGGCCATAATTGTTTAAGAGTCTGTGTGGCTCCAACGTTTGGGGCACGTGATATGCCCAGAGCCTGCGTGGCTCCAGCAGTGGGCGCAGTTTGCGCCTAAGGGTCGGTGAGGGTCCTGTCGCAGTTTTTGATGATTCCCAGCTTCCCAGCAATTAGTGGGCAGCTGCACCGTTTAGGTCTTGATTGTTCTCAGGTGCCCAGCAAGTAGTGGGCACCTGCAACGTTTAGGTTTTGCGCCAGTGGCGCACCCCTGACTGGTGCTGCATTGGCAGTGCGCCCTGACATTCTGGACACAGGGCTCTTTAGTCCCTTTATTAGATGGGGGCTGGTATGTGATTGTATTTAGGCGCAATGCGATTATCTATGTGATGGTATTTGCCTTATGTAAGTTTTGCGCAATTGTGTGGTTGTATTTCACCTCTGAATGTGTTTTCATGCATCATGTGTTTTTGCGCTATTGAGTTATGTTCTGGCACCTCTGAATGTTTTTAAGCATCATGTGTCTCCCTTGATTTTACACCTCTGAATGTGTTGTTTTATACATCATGTGCCTTGTTATTACACCGCTGAATGTATGTTTTTATACATCATGTGTTTACCTTTTTCCTTCCCTACACCTCTGAATGTTTGATGCATCATGTGTAATGCGTTCTTGCTGATACCCCTAAATGTATTTGATTCTTAGGTGGTTGTTCTTTCCAGTACAGGTGGTCCTAGTGAGGTCCTGGTCCCCTGCGTGACATTCTCCTAAGGTGGTTAGGGTTGCGTAGGTGGTACTTACCTGTTACCAGTAGTTACTGGTTGAGTGTTATTCTTGCTAATTTGTGCTACAGTGATTTTATATCCTTTTATTCTAATTTCTGACAGTATTTATATTTCTAAAAGTATTGATCCTGACAGTGGCCCATGTGGCCCTGTCTTGTGAATAATCCCTTGTGAATATTGCCTGTGCCAGTTGGCACAATGTACATGTGTGATTCCTATCTGATGTGGTTTTGACAATACAAAAGTTATTTTTACATAACCTTGTGTGGAGTTCCTTTTGTGGTGTGCCTAGGATGTTGTTGCTGTTGTGTGCTGGCGCAAATGCTTTACACATTGCCTCCGAGTTTAGCCTTACTGCTCGTGCCAAGCTACCAAGGGGTGAGCAGGGGTTATCTTGGGGTGTGACTCCCTTGCCCTGACTAGAATGATGGTTTCTGCCTGGCTTTGGCGTCAGCCTTAGCCTACCAGAAATAGCCAATTCTAACAGGAAGCTAAGAGTCAAAAAGAACAGAATGAGTGGCTAAAAATATTTGCCCTGTTAAAGGGAAAAAACCTGTCCCAGTTTTGGAGTCACATAAACAAGCTTTGTTCCTCCAATAAGAACAGAGAGCACGCGGTCCGTGAAGAAGATTGGGCCCAGCATGTGATTCAACAATACTGCTGTGACACCCTGGACCCTGTGGTGAGCGAATTTAGAGATTGTGTCGATACTACGCAGATAGAAATCCATGAGCTGACTACTCCCGCTGAGGTCTCCAACTACTGGAAAGCCATGAAAAACGATGGTGCTCCCGGGCCCAACGGCCTTCCATCTGTTACAACAGAGATCTGTGCACATGTCCACTTATTGCAGGAAAAATACTGTAGGTCGTATTATAACAAAAGCACAAAGTAAAACACAATAAATGCAGATGAAGCCTTGATAGATGTATTCCTTCAACTCAGATTCTTCAATTCAGATTTTATTCACAACGCCCAGCCAACACGTGTTTCGTCAGGGCACTTTGCCCACGACTTCATCAGGGCTCTACAAAATGTACAATGGTTGCATGTTACATACATGTAATTGCACCACATACATCACTGTTTTTCATGACCAAAACAAAGGCGTTAAAGTGACTACAAGTGCGATATACACACCCAACCGAAAAAGTAGATTCCCAAACATGTAATCCTTCGGTCAAAGTGATATGTGATGTGGTATTCAAATGTGCGCTCGAAGAGTGGGCCAAGCTTTTGGTCCCCTTATACAACAACGGGTTTACTACCTATCGGTTACCAGACTCATGGACAGGTTCGATCTTATGCACAATATTTAAGAAAGGAGATCCCTCTCTTCCAGCTAATTATCAGCTCATTGCCCTATTAGATCTTGAGGCCAAGGTGTATGCCATAAGGTATATGCCATAAGGTATAGTAGAAAACAACATTCTACCATATTTTCAAACTGGGTTTCGATCCTCGGCCTCTACAATAGAAAACATCACCACTCTAGCTATCCTGAGTCAACACGCAGCACAAAAAATCATCTACCTCTTTATTGCTGCTTTATAGACTACAGCGCTGCCTTTGATAAAGTGTCTCATAACACCTTATGGAGGAAATTAGACAAGTAGGGGATCCCTCAGAGTCTGCTGGAGCCTTGCATAAGAACACATGGGTGCAAGTTGGAACTGACCCAAAGACAGTCTCTGCAAAAATTCCAACCTCAGACAGCCTAAAGCAAGGTTGCGTTCTCGCCCCCCTCTTGTTCAACCTTTACACCGCTGACCTGGGAACATTCCTGGAGAAAGGCAATCTCCTTCCGCCAAAACTGGGCCTTGTAAAAACGAACCTGCACATTTTGTAATATGCCGACGATATTGTCATAATGGACCAGGCAAAATCTGGGCTTCAACAAGCTTTAAGCACGCTCCACAAATATAATACTGCTAACGCTCTAAAAATCAACCAGGAAAAGACAAAGGTTTTGATATTCGACTGTTGCAAGAACAAGAAAAATTTAAGGTGGAACATTGGGCCCGCAAAGATCAAAACAACATCAAAATATAATTACCTGGGGGTCTGGTTTGAATTTGAATTTGAATTTAAAATTATTTATAAAGCGCACTTTCACCAGCGGTTTCATGGCGCTGCAACAGACAAACCTCAAAGGGTGGGAAATGAGAGAGGGTAAATGAAATGAGAACAGAAGTAGCGAGTGGTCTAGTTAAAAGCTTTGGCAAATAGATAGGTCTTGAGCTTTTTTCGGAATTGAGGGTAGAGAGGTGTGGACCTAAGCTCTAAAGGCAGGGAATTTCATAGAATAGGTGCGAGGGTGGAAAACTTTGATCCTCCCCATTTCTTCCTCCGGAAGCGGGAAACTGTCAGGAGGGCTTGCGAGGCTGAACGCAGTGCCCTAGGGGAACGTAGGGAACTATCTCTGATGTAATGAAGGCCGGAGCCATGCCCAGTCGTACTTGACAGATGATAGAAGCAAGCTTAAACTGGACACGTTCACGAACAGGAAGCCAGTGAAGGGATTTGAGAAGGGGTGTTACATGATGGAATTTAGGGAGATTGAATACCAGCCGCGCCGCCTGGTTCTGTATCAACTGCAAACGCCTTAAGCTATATGCAGGTAAACCTGCATATAGGGCGTTGCCATAATCCAGGCGGGAAATAACCATTGCCAAGATGATCGTTTTCAGGGCATCAAAGGAAAAGAAGCGGGAAACCTTGCGTATGGTGCGAAGTGACAGAAAGGAAGAGGACACCACAGCGCTAACCTGGGAGTGAAGGGTGAGCTCAGAATTGAGCTTGATGCCTAATGTTTTGACTGAGGTAGAAGGGACGGGGGGAGGGCCAAGCGAAGGGGGCCAGAAAAGCGAGGACCAGGGACTGGATGAACCACCCGTCAACACCAACTCGGTCTTGTCCGTATTAAGTTTCAGATGATTGTGGTTCATCCAGTCCCGGATAAAAATCATAATAGACTGAAAATTAGGGATGGAAGCAGGGGAAGGAGATAGATTGAACACAAGTTGGAGGTCGTCCGCATAGTTGTATACGTCGACCTCCATTTGCTGTAGTGCAAAAATTAAAGGGGAGATATAAAGATTAAACAAAAGGGGTGAGAGGGAGGAACCTTGGGGGACCCCGCACTGAACTTTCTGGAAGTCCGCAGAAAAATCACCCAGGCGGACGGCCTGGGTGCGGTCCCTCAGGAAGGAGGATAACCATACCAGGGCGGTCCCTCCGATCCCAGCCGCCCTGACACGGGAAAGCAAGATGGTGTGGTCAACCGTGTCAAAGGCGGCTGAGAGGTCAAGGAGGATCAAAGCCTGGGTCTGGTTGGTATCCATACCCTCCCTGAGGTTGTCGAGGACCGAGAGTATAACGGACTCAGTAGAGTGTGCGGGGCGGAAACCAGCCTGGCGGGGGGCTAAGACTCCATGCTTCTCCACAAAAGTGCTCAAAGAACTGGTGACATGACGTTCGAGCACTTTGGCAAGAAATGGTAGGAGGGAGATGGGGCGATAGTTGGAGGGTCCCGAGGGGTCTGCGCCGGGTTTCTTCAGAATGGGGACAATACCTGCTGTCTTCAGAGAGCTGGGAACAACCCCATGAGTAAGAGAGCTATTGAGGAAGTGGAGAGCTGGGTCCGGGCACGAAGTGAAAATATGGCGGAGGATGTGCGCAGGGCAGATGTCTAATGGGGAGCCAGATTTAACAAGAGGAATTATCGAGGACAGGGTTTCCTTGGTCAGAGGAGGAAGGACATTGAGTTGTCCCTTAGGAGGAGGGCACTGAGGGTCAACAAAAGAAGGGGAGGGTGGGGGAATATTGGCTTTGATAATGGCAATCTTCTCTATGAAGAAATTATTTAAGGAGTGGCAGAGATCCTGGGAGGGAGTGGGCTTTAGAGATGTCCTGTCGGAGAATGCCAGGTTGTGAACAATCGAGAAAATTTCCCTCGATTGATTCTCCGCTGCAAGGATCTTAGAGGGAAAGTAGGCCGTTTTGGCAGCTAAGATAGCCTTCTTG
Source organism: Lissotriton helveticus (assembly GCF_964261635.1). Taxonomy (NCBI): domain Eukaryota; kingdom Metazoa; phylum Chordata; class Amphibia; order Caudata; family Salamandridae; genus Lissotriton; species Lissotriton helveticus. The sequence goes on along the minus strand of NC_136059.1, from coordinate 32,441,901 downwards.
TATTGGGCCAGAGTATTGATAAACTCAGATCTGAGAGAGGGGCAGTAATTCCTCCTCCAGGCACGCTCGGCTCGGCGTACCGCTAGTTTGGAGGTCTTGAGATCTTCTTTAAACCACAGGTTGGCGTCCTTCTCCCGCTTTGAAGTTACCCGCTTCAACGGGGTAACGGAGTCACAGCTTGAGGAGAGCCAGTGTTCAATGGCAATGGCTTGAGAGAGAGTGGATAAACCATGTAGGGTGGGGTAGGAAAAGGTTAGTGATGTGGATAATTTTTCGGGATCCACTCGGCTCCATGATGGGACCCACACATTCTTAGGGAGCGGGGGCCTGATAGAGGGGTTGATGGGGAGGGAGAAAAAGATCAAATGGTGGTTAGACCAGGTGCAGGGTGAGATAGATAGGGAGCTTACCGGACAATTTAGAGACCAGATCTGATCTAAAATGTGTCCTTTGACGTGAGTGGGGGAGTGAACATGGGATATAAAATTAAGGGATTGGAGGATGTCTGAAAACTCTCTAGAGGACGGACATTCTGCTGGGTCTATAGGCCAAAAATTAAAATCTCCCAATAATAAGATAGAGGAGTTATTAACCGTAAGGGTGGCCAATACCTCCTGAAACTCGGAGAGAAACAATAAAGGTGATTGAGGGGGGCGGTAGGTGAGAAAGCAAGTAAGAGGGGGAGTGGTAGATGTGGTACGAATGGCCAGATACTCTGTAGTGGCAATACCTGGCAAAGATAATAATTGAAAGGAAAGGTCAGCTCGAGCAATGACCGCTACACCACCTCCCGCCCTACCCGCAGAACGGTCAGCACGTAGGGCATAATATGGGGCGGGGAGAGTGGCCAGTAAAACGGGGAGGGAGTCGTCACTAAACCAAGTTTCTGTTAGGAAGAGAAGATCCGGTGCGTTGAGATCCAACAGCACCGACAGTTCGTGCGAATGGGCCACTGCTGACCGGGTGTTAAGGTAGTAGGCTGAGAGAGTCCTAGGTAATGCTGGGCTAGTATCTCCTTCGGGGGGGGGGAAGGGAGGGGACAAATCAAGAGAAGATATAAGGGAACGAGCAGAAGCGGGTAGAGACCAAGTACCTTGGAGACTGAGGAATTGGGGGGAAGTGTAGGTGATAAATTGGGCAGAATGGAGTGCCCCTGGCCCCGGTTGGTCACGGACGGGCGCAGACGGGCTTGCCTTAGGCGCACGTTCGGCGCGCAATCGTCGCGCCCGCTGCGCCCGTCCGCTGCGCTTCCGGCCAATGCACATATTTTTATGGCAGCGTTAAGGGCAGTGGGGGGGAGGGAGGGGGCGTGACCAGCGAGGTGGGCGGGGCTAAGTCCCTCGCTGGAAATGGCGATCGAGAGGAAAAGATTCCCCGTGACAGCGTCAAGTCGGCTATTCGGGGGTTTTAAAGTTCAATGCCTGGCTTCAGTGCAAGTAAGTTTTAAAAACACAATAATTCACAAGTTTTAAAAGCAAAATAACAATTCCTGCAGCGCTCCCGGCTTTCCGCCTCAGGAGGTTTTTGTTTGTATGCCCGCGCTTGTAGTCAGCGCGCCCTTTTAGCCTGGGGGGAGGGGGGCGTGACCAGCGAGGTGGGCGGGGCTAAGTCCCTCGCTGGAAATGGCGATCGAGAGGAAAAGATTCCCCGTGATAGCGTCAAGTCGGCTGTTCGGGGGTTTTAAAGTTCAATGCCTGGCTTCAGTGCAAGTAAGTTTTAAAAACACAATAATTCACAAGTTTTAAAAGCAAAATAACAATTCCTGCAGCGCTCCCGGCTTTCCGCCTCAGGAGGTTTTTGTTTGTATGGCCGCGTTTGTAGTCAGCGCGCCCTTTTAGCCTGGGGGGAGGGGGGCGTGACCAGCGAGGTGGGCGGGGCTAAGTCCCTCGCTGGAAATGGCAATCGAGAGGAAAAGATTCCCCGTGACAGCGTCAAGTCGGCTGTTCGGGGGTTTTAAAGTTCAATGCCTGGCTTCAGTGCAAGTAAGTTTTAAAAACACAATAATTCACAAGTTTTAAAAGCAAAATAACAATTCCTGCAGCGCTCCCGGCTTTCCGCCTCAGGAGGTTTTTGTTTGTATGCCCGCGCTTGTAGTCAGCGCGCCCTTTTAGCCTGGGGGGAGGGGGGCGTGACCAGCGAGGGGGGCGGGGCTAAGTCCCTCGCTGGAAATGGCGATCGAGAGGAAAAGATTCCCCGTGACAGCGTCAAGTCGGCTGTTCGGGGGTTTTAAAGTTCAATGCCTGGCTTCAGTGCAAGTAAGTTTTAAAAACACAATAATTCACAAGTTTTAAAAGCAAAATAACAATTCCTGCAGCGCTCCCGGCTTTCCGCCTCAGGAGGTTTTTGTTTGTATGGCCGCGCTTGTAGTCAGCGCGCCCTTTTAGCCTGGGGGGAGGGGGGCGTGACCAGCGAGGTGGGCGGGGCTAAGTCCCTCGCTGGAAATGGCGATCGAGAGGAAAAGATTCCCCGTGACAGCGTCAAGTCGGCTGTTCGGGGGTTTTAAAGTTCAATGCCTGGCTTCAGTGCAAGTAAGTTTTAAAAACACAATAATTCACAAGTTTTAAAAGCAAAATACCAATTCCTGCAGCGCTCCCGGCTTTCCGCCTCAGGAGGTTTTTGTTTGTTTAGCGAGTCCTCTAGACCATCAGCTCACCTAGCTGCCTTGAAAAAGAGAGCTGGAGCAATAACGTACTCTCTAATCCGACTTAACCAGTCCCTGAGTAGTCCTTCTGCAGAACCCATTCTGAAGGCGATTAAAGCCACTCTTCTCCCCGCCTTAAACTATGGGCATCAGGCCTTCCCTGGGGCATGTTCTGCCAGTCTCGACCACGCCCAAGTTTCCATTTATAAAAAAATCTTACATCTTCTGAACTTCATCCACAGGGCAAGACTACAACTGGAGCTGGGCCTTCAAAGACAATCTATTTTTTGTGAGGCTAATACCCTGAAATACTTTATAAGGACACTAAAAGCCGCAGACAACACCCTAAAATCCCGGTTGAAAGAAACTCTTGCCAGCCCTGGGAATCCGTGGAATTGTCAAATCATAAAGGCCATAAGATCGCTAGACATCGATAACTCATTACTAACCACAGACACTATTCCATACACAGTCTGGAAAAAGGTTATCAATAAGCAGGTCAGACAAATTTCCCACCGGATGGAATCCCAGGCGCTAAAAACATCAACTCTCTTGCTTCCCTGAATATCTCATACCTCCCTGGGGTACCTCAATCTTACCTCCTGGAAAATCTGAACGCAGTGGCTCGGAAGAACATAATGTTCATGCGTCTCCTAGGTCTGCGCTTCAACCGATGGGCTCCAACAATTGAGGAGGGGGCCTGCAGACTGCAACCACAGGTCCAAATCATGGTTGCATCTTCTGTGCTGTTGTCCCGCCCTTGACTCTCCCAGAAGACTTCTTTTAAAACCCTTATATTTAAAATGGGGCATCAGGACATGTTGGGAGACATCTGCCCTTTGCTTTACTTCCTTAGACACTCAAGTGCTTGCAAGGACTAGAAAATATGTGAGACTCCTGGACAATCTTTATTTACCCTCCTTGGCCCCTGCTCTTCCAGTTCCTCCCTCCTCAAAAACTTATCATAGACTTTTTTCGTCCCATGGCCTGTAGGGGAATTATTTGATATTCGACTGTTGCAAGAACAAGAAAAATTTAAGGTGGAACATTGGGCCCGCAAAGATCAAAACAACATCAAAATATAATTACCTGGGGGTCTGGTTTAGCGAGTCCTCTAGACCATCAGCTCACCTAGCTGCCTTGAAAAAGAGAGCTGGAGCAATAACGTACTCTCTAATCCGACTTAACCAGTCCCTGAGTAGTCCTTCTGCAGGACCCATTCTGAAGGCTATTAAAGCCACTCTTCTCCCCGCCTTAAACTATGGGCATCAGGCCTTCCCTGGCGCATGTTCTGCCAGTCTCGACCACGCCCAAGTTTCCATTTATAAAATTTTTTTACATCTTCCGAACTTCATCCACAGGGCAAGACTACAACTGGAGCTGGGCCTTCAAAGACAATCTATTTTTTGTGAGGCTAATACCCTGAAATACTTTATAAGGACACTAAAAGCCGCAGACAACACCCTAAAATCCCGGTTAAAAGAAACTCTTGCCAGCCCTGGGAATCCGTGGAATTGTCAAATCATAAAGGCCATAAGATCGCTAGACATCGATAACTCATTACTAACCACAGACACTATTCCATACACAGTCTGGAAAAAGGTTATCAATAAGCAGGTCAGACAAATTTCCCACCGGATGGAATCCCAGGCTCTAAAAACATCAACTCTCTTGCTTCCCTGAATATCTCATACCTCCCTGGGGTACCTCAATCTTACCTCCTGGAAAATCTGAACGCAGTGGCTCGGAAGAACATAATGTTCATGCGTCTCCTAGGTCTGCGCTTCAACCGATGGGCTCCAACAATTGAGGAGGGGGCCTGCAGACTGCAACCACAGGTCCAAATCATGGTTGCATCTTCTGTGCTGTTGTCCCGCCCTTGACTCTCCCAGAAGACTTCTTTTAAAACCCTTATATTTAAAATGGGGCATCAGGACATGTTGGGAGACATCTGCCCTTTGCTTTACTTCCTTAGACACTCAAGTGCTTGCAAGGACTAGAAAATATGTGAGACTCCTGGACAATCTTTATTTACCCTCCTTGGCCCCTGCTCTTCCAGTTCCTCCCTCCTCAAAAACTTATCATAGACTTTTTTCGTCCCCTGGCCTAGTATTCCTTTACTAATTTATTTTATTTTAGGCTTTGGAATCCTGTTATGTGATTACAATGTTAACTACAAGATTGCCTTTTTAGTTATATGTATAGGAACTTAAACCTTGATGGTTTTCTTAGTTTTTGCTTTTAACGTGATAATTGTGCTATGTTGACACTCCATCGCAATGGCTTTAATTAACTGTGCTAATTTAATAAGAAAAACTTCAAACATTCACTGGGGAGGGGTACAATTGAAAGGGGAGATTCTCCCCTTTCCAACGATACCTCTCCCGTCTTTGTATGTGCTCAGGGGGCTTAGATAGCCCCCTGAGCAAGTAGAAAGGGGAACTGGCTCATTTCAGTTTTGGTTTCACTGAAATGACCATTATGCTTTACAAATGATACCAGAGCCCGCATGGAGATTCTTCAATCCCGAGATCGACGGCTCAGACTAGCACCTTACCTCTGATCAACCAATGAGCGATTATTGACTGAAGAACTCTTTGGACAACGTGTAATTAACGGTTTGGACCACAGCCCCAGTGGCCATTGAAAAGAAACTCTTTACAAAAGGATCATAGGAAAGATATGCTTTCATCTCTATGGTGAGATTGTTTTAATCAGTTTTGCAGTACACAGATGAATTTATAAAAAAGGGAGTTGGCTTAAATAAGTACTCATATGTGTGAAGACTCCATCGAGGAGAACTGAGATTCCTCCGACATCCCACTTATTATAGTGGATAACTGTGTTGGGAGACACCACTATACAATTGTAAGCCTGAAGAAGGTGGTTTACCAGATTACTTCACCGAAACGCGTCACTTTGTTTTTAGATGTCACCCAAGCCACACCGATCCGCCAGGAATAAAATAATTGTATTAAGTGTGGAACCAGTGATTATAATAATTGTTGTTCCACTTGTTGTATGACCTTAGGCCCTTCTGGTCTTGGATATATATATTGTTTGTCTGTGAGATTCTCCCAAGTTTTTAATATAAATTGTGTTTTAATATATGACATACATGAAGATAGATAGTTTTTTTAATGAATCATAATATTGTGACACATACAAATAGGATGTGATGAAATAAAGATATATTGTATTGTAATCTTTTGGTTTTCTATTCAACTTTTGGTGATTTGATTGAATTGGAATGAAAGAAGTGTAAATGTGTATGCTCTAAAAGAGACCCAAATGGAGTTTGTGTTTATTCACTGAAATGGCGTCAGCGCGACGTGCGCGTTGATCGTCATTTCAGGGAAACCAGGGGGGGCCTCGAGAGCAGGGGAAGCTCTTCCTCAGCTCCCGAGGCTCTTAAGAGGGTACAGGGAATAACTCTGGTGCCCACACCAGAGGGATTCCCAGTGCCATGGCGTCGGACACACGGGAGCTGTCCGACGCACATGAGCACTGATGCGTCGGACGGCTCCCGCGCGTCAGAGGCATCGAAGGGGTTAAAGAAACATTGGGGCATATTCACAAGCCCCTATGCCACCACAACGTTACTTCCAGTGACGTTGTGGTGGAGAAAGGGGCTTCACCTTATTCACAAAGCAGCATTAAGACACCTAACGTGGCGTAATGCTGCTTGTGAAAAGGCCCCCTTTCACGATGTGTTTAGCATGATAGGGGCATGCAGTGGGTGTTGTGGTGGGTGTTCCACCGCAACACCCATTGATATTTACGCTGCCCTCTATTCACAAGGGCAGCGTAAATAGGTGTTAACGCCAAACTTAAGACTAAGTATGGGCAAATTTTGCGAATCAGCGGTTCGCGAATTTGCGCGAAATCGCAAAATAAATCTGCGAATTCGCGGATTTCCCTGCAAAATCGCAGATTTTTTTCCGATATTGCACCACCGCTAGTGTGTGTGGGAGGGGGCAAACGGGGGGCTTCTATGCGAGTTCACATGCCTCTTGTGTGTATAAAAGGACAGGCACCGATCAAAGCAGCAGATGAGGAGAAAGAAGCTTGTGGTCACAGGAACTGCACGGGGATAGAGCTCGTGAAAGTCAAGGATGCAAAGGCCTCCATCAAGCATCATAGCTAATTTTTGACGGTAGATATGGGGAGAACACACACCTGCCTAGCCTGGACAAAACGCACATTTTATTTGCGCCGATTAACTTTGCCATCGCGCTGAAGGACGCCAGGGTCCCTCGAGTGAGCTGTCCATCATAGCGGCTAAAGGGCGGGATGACGGTGCACACCACTAGTGTGTGTGGGGGGGCAAACGGGCGGGCTTTTATGCGAGTTCACATGCCTCTTGTGTGTATAAAAGGACAGGCACCGATCAGAGCAGCAGATCCGGGGAGAAAGAAGCTCGTGGTCACAGGAACTGCACGGGGATAGAGCTCGTGAAAGTCAAGGATGCAAAGGCCTCCATCAAGCATCATAGCTAATTTTCGACGGTAGATATGGGGAGAACACACAACTGCCCAGCCTGGACATAAGCACATTCTTTTTGGGCTGATTAACTTTGCCATCGCGCTGAACGGCGCCGGGGTCCCTCGAGTGAGCTGTCCATCAAAGTGGCTAAAGGGCGGGAAGACTGTGCACACCACTAGTGTGTGTGGGGGGCATACGGGTGGGCTTCTATGCGAGTTCACATGCCTCTTGTGTGTATAAAAGGACAGGCACCGATCAGAGCAGCAGATCCGGGGAGAAAGAAGCTCCTGGTCACAGGAACTGCACGGGGAAAGACCTCGTGAAATTCAAGGATGCAAAGGCCTCCATCAAGCATCATAGCTAATTTTCAACGGTAGATATGGGTAGAACACACACCTGCCCAGCCTCGACAAAGCGCAAATTTTTTCTAGGCTGATTAACTCCGCCATCGCGCTGAAGGGCGCCGGGGTCCCTCGAGTGAGCTGTCCATCATAGTGGCTAAAGGGCGGGAAGACGGTGCACACCACTAGTGTGTGTGGGGGGGGGAAAGCAGGCAGGCTTCTATGCGAGTTCACATGCCTCTTGTGTGTATAAAAGGACAGGCACCGATCAGAACAGCAGATCCGGGGAGAAAGAAGCTCGTGGTCACAGGAACTGCACGGGGATAGAGCTCGTGAAAGTCAAGGATGCAAAGGCCTCCATCAAGCATCATAGCTAATTTTCGACAGTAGATATGGGTAGAACACACACCTGCCCAGCCTGGATAAAACGCACATTTTTGGGGGGCTGATTAACTTTACCATCGCGCTGAAGGGTGCCGGGGTCCCTCGAGTGAGCTGTCCATCATAGTGGCTAAAGAGCGGGAAGACGCTGCACACCACTAGTGTGTGTGTGTGTGTGGTGTGGGGGCAAACGGGCGGCTTCTATGCGAGTTCACATGCCTCTTGTGTGTATAAAAGGACAGGCATCGATCAGAGCAGCAGATCCGGGGAGAAAGAAGCTCGTGGTCACAGGAACTGCACGGGGATAGAGCTCGTGAAGGTCAAGGATGCAAAGTCCTCCATCAAGCATCATAGCTAATTTTCAACGGTAGATATGGGGAGAACACACACCTGCCCAGCCTGGACAAAACACACATTTTTGTGGGGCTGATTAACTTTGCCATTGCGCTGAAGGGCGCCGGGGTCCCTCGAGTGAGCTGTCCATCATAGTGGCTAGAGGGCGGGAAGACGGTGCACACCACTAGTGTGTGTGGGGGGGCAAGCGGGTGGGCTTCTATGCGAGTTCGCATGCCTCTTGTCTGTATAAAAGGACAGGCACCGATCAGAGCAGCAGATCCAGGGAGAAAGAAGCTCGTGTTCACAGGAACTGCACAGGGATAGAGCTCGTGAACGTCAAAGATGCAAAGGCCTCCATCAAGCATCATAGCTAATTTTCGACGGTAGATATGGGGAGAACACACAACTGCCCAGCCTGGACATAAGCACATTCTTTTTGGGCTGATTAACTTTGCCATCGTGCTGAAGGGCGCCGGGGTCCCTTGAGTGAGTTGTCCATCATAGTGGCTAAAGGGCAGGAAGACGGTGCACACCACTAGTGTGTGTGGGGGGGCAAACGGGCGGGCTTCTATGCGAGTTCACATGCCTCTTGTGTGTATAAAAGGACAGGCACCGATCAGAGCAGCAGATCCGGGGAGAAAGAAGCTCGTGGTCACAGGAACTGCACAGGGATAGAGCTCGTGAAAGTCAAGGATGCAAAGGCCTCCATCAAGCATCATAGCTAATTTTCAACGGTAGATATGGGTAGAACACACACCTGCCCAGCCTGGACAAAGTGCATATTTTTTTGGGGCTGATAACTTTGCCATCGCGCTGAAGGGCGCCGGGGACCCTCGAGTGAGCTGTCCATCATAGTGGCTAAAGGGTGGGAAGACGGTGCACACCACTAGTGTGTCTGTGGGGGCCCGGGGGGCAAACGGGCGGGCTTCTATGCGAGTTCACATGCCTCTTGTGTGTATAAAAGGACAGGCACCGATCAGAGCAGCAGATCCGGGGAGAAAGAAGCTTGTGGTCACAGGAACTGCACGGGGATAGAGCTCGTGAAAGTCAAGGATGCAAAGGCCTCCATCAAGCATCATAGCTAATTTTCAAAGGTAGATATGGGGAGAACACACACCTGCCCAGCCTGGACAAAGCGCACATTTGTTTTGGGCTGATTAACTTTGCCATCGCGCTGAAGGGCATCATAGCTAATTTTCGACGGTAGATATGGGGAGAACACACACCTGCCCAGCCTCATCAAAACGCACATTTTTTTTGGGCTGATTAAGGAGTTACTGAATTTGACCTTCAACTCAGGCACCTGCTTTATCTATATCTGTAAGTGCTTCCTGCAGGAGCCTCGTTGTCTACTTGTGACTATTCTCTGACCCTGCTTCGAGGGTCAGAGCAGGGTCAGAGAATAGTTGCAAGTAGGCAAGAAGGCACAGCTCAGGAAGCACTTACAGGGTTACAGCAGGTGCCCAAGTTGAAGTTAATTTCTTTGTAACCATTTTGTAAATGGTTACTATTAAATTAGCTTAAACTTGGGCACCTGCTGTAACCCTGTAAGTGCTTCCTGAGCCAAATAAGTCCTGCTCGCGAATTCGTGGATTTTGCCGTGATTTCACGTGATTCGCGGATCGCGAAATCGCGATCCGCCTTGTGCAGCACACACGGAAAATGCAAAATGCCATGGTTTGTTTCTGTTCAGGAAAGTGCCCCTTCCTGTACATTAACAATTTTTTTAAATGCCAAATTTGTCACTTTCATGTGTGCTGCATGAAGCACCACAGATGAAATTTAACAAACCGGCATTTTAGGATTGTTTATGTGCAGGAAGGGGCACCTTCCTACACATAACCAATCCTCCCCTGCATGCAGACATCCTTGTACTCTAGTGCAAGGGTGCCTGCGTTGGCGGTAAGTTGTGAAACAGCGCAATCGCAGGGGGAAAATCAAGGCTGCACCATGTGCTTGTGAATATGGCGCAGCCTTGCTTTTCTGAAGTGGCGAAGAGAGGAGTTAAGCCAAGAAGGCTAACGCCTCTTGCTTGTGAATATTCCCCATTGTTTCTTGTCTGGGAGGTGCCAACGATGAAAACTTTGGGGGGTTGTGCAGGATTCTCTTCTTTTGCCCATGTCCAGAAGCGGGAAGTTTCAAACTTCAGCTCTACTTTGTTCTGCACTGATTAGGTCATCTACGCCTCAAGACCCATCACAGGTCAGAGGGAGCTACAGGCGTGTAGTCAGTTATTCTAGGGCCTATAGACTGCCCTGCTGCAGTCCTGACCGAGTTATCTTTACTCTTTGAAGGTACCTCGCCACTATCACTCAGGCACTGATCATAGTAAAAGGCTGTTTAATTGTTCTCACTTCATCGCTGTTGGAATAGACCACAATGAGGCAGCGAATGCATGCAATACTTTATTTTTTATAATTATACTTTGCCAATTGAATCTTTTTTTACCAACATAGTCACAATTTTATGTCAAGGCTTGATGACGTCCCAGATCTGGATCTCACGCTTCTTATTGGGTAATGTCTTCATTCATTGGTCATGGATGATGTCACATGGCATGACACGTCGAAAGAGAGGGCGGGGCTGTGGATGGAAAGAGAACGACATTAGAGGTCATGTACATCGCATCACCATAAGCCAATGGGAGTGAGAGGGTGGGAGATGATAGACATAGACATCATACATCATGTACGTGATACGTCACATGTCCATAAGCCAATGGGAGTCAGAGGGTGGGATATGATAGACATTATGGATCATAGATCATGCATCGTATACATGTTTCGTCACATCAACATAAGCCAATGGTAGTTTGTTGTAGTTTTTTCGACGCCCCTCCTCTCTTATGTACTGATCTGACTGAGATGCAGACACTAAGGGCACCTGCACACTCGCAATGCGTTGTGTTATAATAGTTCTTGTAACTACATGGTGCACATTTTAGCTGCCAAGCAGCTCTTTTCAAGTATTGTTGCCTGTAAGTAGGATGCTGCAAACACTTCCACATAGTAAAAGGTCATTTCTAAGCTGGAAGCTGTAAAGGACGCTCGGTGCTCTGCTGACCAGAAACAATTTTAAACAAACAGTGATAAATCCAACTGTCGTCTGACAGGATAACAATGCAAAAAGTATCATGTGGACAGAATATTGTGTCACAAATATCGAGGACCAATTATCGAGAGGGTAAGTGCAAAGGGGTAAGTATAGAGTTACTGTTCTTAACTCCACATCTTACCTTGAAGACGAGTATCCTCATTGTACATATATGTGGAGTGACGGATAGTGAAACTATGTTCACCCGTAGTAACTTACCTTCACAATATTTTTGTCCTCGATATTCTTCACACAATATTTTGGAATCGATATTCTGTCCAAACACCAAACCAGTATCCAACAGTTTATGGTTTTCTGATGTAAAAGAATTGGGTGTTGCACCCAGAGAAATCCTGCCTTCGTACAAAGGCCCCCGCAGGGAGTGTGAAAGTGATCCAATGGACTTTAAAAAGGATCTTTTCTTCGAGCCAGGCCTGGCGTGGGTGGGGCTGCAGAAGTGGTCATGCTCGACTCTTGACGGCTTTGATACCACTCACTTGCTTGCAGGAGAGTCTGGAAACCACAGTGGGGGTCTCCAACCAGAACCTTGGCTTGCCTGCTTCCTCCAGAATCAGAGAAAGGGGTGAGTATAGTACAAGCCACTCCAAGGGGTCCGACAAGTGGGAGCGGCCCCATTACAGGTCGTTCGATACCACATATCAGTACAACTCTACATGAATCAATACTCTTGGAAATTAAAAAACAACCTAATAATCTTCACCTCATGACTCTCCCGAGTGAGAAGTGGGAGGCAAAATCTTGTAGGATCATATCTCAAAAGAGGTAGCAACAATATCACAACATCTCAGACACAGGATGTTGGCTCTCCTCCACGAGTGGAGTCAGCCAGTCTGTTTAGCGAAGTCAGGTTTTCCCTGGCAGCAGTGGGATTTCAGCCCTCATAAAATTTCCGGTAACCTTGAGTGACTCAAAACAGGGTAAATGTGGACCCTGCAACAGGGCTGGACTGGGAACCAAAAGCAGCCCTAGCAAAGTGCTCGGCCGGACACCCGGGGGGTTGAGGTTGCGGCCGAGCTGTTTGCCGGGGCCGGTTTCTGACAATTTTGTTACAGAGGCCGATATTGCAGCTATGCTGCAAAAGCAGCCCTATAACAAAAACGGCCCCCGGGGGCCCAAAACCAGCTCCCACCCTGGCAGCCCACCGGGGAAATGCTACAGCCAGTCAGGCCCTGCGCTGCAACCATCTATGATTCTGCCACTTCTTTTGGCCACTGTTGGTTATTTCCTCTTCCTCCTGCATTCCTGAACACCACAACCACAAGACCCCTTCCCAGACAGACCTTTGGCTAATAGGCACACTTCTTTAATTACCATGCCAGTATCCACTTCTGACCCCCTCGAGAACCATGGCAGCAAGAAATGTTGCACCTCTGACTTGAACAGTGCTTCAAGTTAGCAGTTTGTGTCCAGTACTGAGTACCTGCACTTCTTTATTTTGAAAGGGAGCGTACCGGCACTTCTCCGCGCTGTGGGAATGCATTTAATAGGAGCCTACCGGCACTTCTCAGCAGCAAGCAATTCTCTAAGTAGTAAATGCCTGCACTTCTATATTATCATTTCACTCACTGCCCATGAGGCATCCACAAAAGGGAAACCCAGGAGCTGCCATGTTTGCTGCCTCTGTGGTGACCCTATTTGTGAATGTTTAGTAGGACCAGACCATTACTAGCTGGATCAGGGGAGAGTGAAGTCTCCTGACCAAGCTGGCGTAAAGTTCCAGTTTAATGGAACCCTGACAGAGCTGACATTCTGTATATGTGCTGATCGCACGTGTGTGCAGTGAGGGTGGTGCCCATGTATGGAACCAGGGCTCTGTTTGGTGAAAGTCTGCAGACTGGAGGCAAGTGGTATCAACTTTGGCGGGTTCCTGATTTGTCATGCTCCACGGTGAAGGGTGGATACTGCGTTCCCAGACAGTGGAAGTGTACTGACTGCATTTCTATGACTGTAGAGTGCAGACCCAGACACCATACTGAGGGACATAGATGTATGGCAACCTATAGTAATTCCTCGCAATCCTTACTACTGATTAGTTCTTCTTTAGCACTGCCATTTTGATAATATTTAGGGATGAGGGGTGGGGCTGTAGTGTCTGTTGTTCAAGGCAAATACATATTTTCTAGGTACATATTTTCATCTGTCCTTGATTTCTGCTTTAGGAAGGCAGATGACCATTAGGTACAGAGCTCTCACGCGTCACTCTGTGCCCTTGTTATGTACACTCCTGCGAGCTCTCACGGGTCACTCTGTGCCCTTGTTATGTACACTCCTGCGAGCTCTCACGGGTCACTCTGTGCCCTTGTTATGTGCACTCCTGCGAGCTCTCACGCGTCACTCTGTGCCCTTGTTATGTGCACTCCTGCTTGGAGTCAGCATCATTATTCCCTGCTGAGAGTCATTACCGAGAAGCACCCATACACTGACATTTGAAAGAGAACCAACCCAAACCGGATGAAAACCGAGTATAAAAGTGAAATCCAAAGTATCCCACTTTGTTCCAGTTCAGGTTCTTCTCGTCCAAGGAAGGGGGCATCTCTAGAGTAATTGAAGGACTATCGTGTGACCAGGGCTGGTGTCTGTATGACAACCAGACTCACACATGGATGTTGAGGGGCCATCACCTGAAGTCTGCACTTTGAGTAGCTGAGACTTTGCTGAGAAGTCTCCCACCTGCTGAAACAATGAAGGAGAGAGCCTGGTCCAGGAGTAGGAGACTGACCAAGAGGAAAAGCCAAGCATGTTGTGTTGTCGGGTCTGTCCTTAATCTCCATTTTGGATTTCCCTTTTTAGCTTGACATCTTTTTCCAATGGTGACTTTTCGCAAATTCGTTTCTAACACGAGAATGTGCTGCACATATTCCTCGTAGGCATTGTCACTATGTAGTCTGTACATTTAGTTCAAGAGTCTTACTCTAGCCTTCTAACCCAACACCTTACTCTAGCCTTCCAACCCAGCACCTTACTCTAGCCTTACAACCTGTCTTACACCTTACTCTAGCATTCCAACCCAACACCTTACTCTAGCCTTCTAACCTAGCACCTTACTCTAACGGTCCAACCTGTCTTACACCTTTCTCTAGCATTCCAACCCAGCACCTTACTCTAGCCTTCCAATCTGTCTAACACCTTACTCTAGCATTCCAACCCAGCACCTTACTCTAACGGTCCAACCTGTCTTACACCTTTCTCTAGCATTCCAACCCAGCACCTTACTCTAGCCTTCCAATCTGTCTAACACCTTACTCTAGCATTCCAAACCAACACCGTACTCTAGCCTTACAACCTGTCTATCACCTTACTCTAGCCTTCCAACCCAACACCTTACTCTAGCCTTCCAACCTGTTTAACACCTTACTCTAGCCTTCCAACTTGTCTAACACATTACTTTAGCATTCCAACCCAACACCTTACTCTAACCTTCCAACCCAACACCTCTCTTACACCTTACTCAAGCTTTACAACCAAACACCTCACTCTAGCCTTCCAACCTGCCTAACATCTTATTCTAGCTTTACAACCCAACATCTTACTATAGCCTTCCAACCAGTCTAACACCTTACTCTAGCCTTCCAACCTAACACCGTACGCTAGCCTTCCAATCCAACACCTTACTATAAACTTACAACCCAAAACCTTACTCTAGCCTTACAACCCAACACTTTAATCTAGTCTTCCAACCCAACACCTTACACTAGCTTTACAACATTTCTAACACCTTACTCTAGCCTTCCAACTAGTCTAACACCTTACTCTAGCCTTCCAACCCAACGCCTTACTCTTGCCTTCCAAATTGTCTAATATCTTACTCTTGCCTAACAAACCAATACCTTACTATAGCCTTACAACCTGTCTAATGCCTTACTCTAGCCTTACAACCCAACACCTTACTCTAGCCCTCCAACCTTTCTAACACCTTACTCTAGCCTTCCAACCAAACACCTTACTCTAGCCTTAAAACCCATCACCTTACTCCAGCCTTCCAACCTGTCTAACACCTTACTCTAGCCTTCCAACCCAACACCTTACTCTAGCCATCCAACCCAACACCTCACCCTTGCCTTAAAACCCATCACCTTACTCCAGCCTTCCAACCTAACATCTTACTCTAGCCTTCCAATCCAGCACCTTACTCTAGCCTTCCAACACAACACCTTACTCAAGCCTTCCAACCTGTCTAACATCTTACTCTAGCCTTCCAATCCAGCAACTTACTCTGGCCTTCCTACCCAACACCTTACTCTAACCTTCCAACCCCACACTTTACTCTCGCTGTCTAACCCAACACTTTACTCTAGCCTTCCAACCCAATATCTTACTCTAGCTCCACCTGTCTAACACCTTACTGTAGCCTTACAACCTGTCTTACACCTTACTTTAGCCTTAGAACTCAACACCTTACACTAGTCTTACAACCCAACACCTTGTTCATGCCTTTCAACCCTTCACCTTACTCTAGCTTCTTTTTTTTTTTTTTGCAGAGTTTTATATAGCAGAAACTTGACCCGAATAGGGTATCAAAACGCTTTACATAGCACCAGTTGCATTACATGAGGACACATTCATTTTTGTTAGGCACAAGGAGATTAGGTGATTTGCCCAGAATCACACGATGGTCAGCGTCATTGCTGAGACACAAACCCAGTTCCCCAGATGCAGAGTCAACCGCCCTAGCCATTCCAACCAATCACCTTACTCTAGCCTTCTAACCTAACGCCTTAGTAAGTTTATTTATTTATTTATTTATTTTCTTATATAGCGCAGGAATCGACCCCCATAGGGGTATCTCCGCGCTAAGGATCCTGTCTTTACCCCTCATACCAGTTTATTTTTGTGGAATAGTTTATGAGAGACTTTAAAAATATGTTACTTGCTTTTAATTTCTGGTAATGCGGACATATTTTGACATTAATGGGAGAAGAGACATTTGGAATGCCAGCCATCAACCATGTTAAACAATTGATCATCGACATATATGCAATATTAAGGAATAAATGTGGATAAGATGCGTAATAAGTGAAATGAGTTACCTTCATTATTGATAAATATTAGTGTTAGAAATGGGGTTTCTGGGGGGGCGTCGCTTGAGCGCCGGCCATGATGGCGGCATAGCTCCGGAGCTCCGGCACAAGCCTCAGCGCACCACTTTCTCTTCGCAGCACTGAAGGGGTTTTCACGCTGTTTTGAGGCGAATATGCGGACCGGAACGTGAGGTGCGCTGCATGCCCTCTTTGTTTCCCGGTTCCGCACTGAATTTCGCCTACTACACGGAGGTGCTGATTCCGGCGATTGCGGCCGCCATTTTGTGCGCCGGCAGCGGCCGGCTGAGAAGTTCCTGACATGCCGCAACTTAAGCCAATTATCCTGAATACGGCCCTGCACAAGAGGTGAGCCCTCCGTCCACCCTGGTGTTGCTTCTGGACATTTCCTTTACTTTGCGCTTGAAGCGACCTGGCATTTGCGGCTCCGCCCGCCATTTTGTGGATTCCCTCACCTCTCCACAAGGTCTCTCTGATCACCGCAGCTCGCTCTTATAGCGTATTTTGGAACCCCTCATCATTGTTTGCTGCCTACACTGCGCTTCTTCCATACTACGCAAAGGATCCTGTCTTTACCCCTTATATCTACTTTTCATGAGCTGGCTGTGTATTCCTGAGGGACCGTGAATCATAAGATGTCTGCAATTCCTTCAGACATACTATTCTACATTGGAAACCGTTGGTGACCTGGCACAGATGTTGATTGTTTCTTTCCTGGCCTTTTCTCCTACAGAGAGCCTTTTGTCAGCGGTCTAACCATTACTCTGCGCACTACCTATGTCCTCCATTACCAACCTCCTCATGTTCCCTGCTTTTCCTCTTAACATTCAGCTCACTAGAGTTTCTATGGCCTGCTGTGCTTTTTGCCATATATACCCTCGCTAACGCTTTTTGAGTCATGCAGTGACACTCATCGTTGATGGAACTTGTCGCTTCAGGATCTGCCTTTACAAGCTTTCAGCGTGTACTTCTACACATATCCTCTAACCACCTTACTCCTGCGTAACCCTGTCTGGCCCGCATCAGACCGCCCTGTTTGGCCTTCATGTGACTTCAATTTATTCTCATTTTTTCTTGCATTACTCTGTGTTAATAGTTCTGTTTTCCTCATCATTGGCGGCTTGCTTACCTTCACCTGACTTTCCAGTTTTTCATGGGGAAAATTCGTACTTTAAAACTGGCTGCCTCCTCTGTTTTGCCGGCTGGCTCAGATTCGGATTCTCCTTACCAAGACATGGAGGACGACGCGTCATCAAAAGCTGTTTCAACTCGTGGAGCCATCCCGAAAGAACGTAGCAAAGGCAAGGCGCCGTCTTCCTTAACTTCCTCTAAACGTCTCAAGAAAGATCCTCCATCACCAGGGAGCAACTCATCATCCTCCTCTATGGATCTCATTTTGGAAGAACTTCGTGCATTCAAACCTTTTATGGAAGCCACCACCAAAAACATGCAGGCTATGCAGGAAAAATGGTCTTCTTTGGACTCACGTGTTCAGACTCTGGAACTTACGACAGATTCTTTGCAATCTTCTTGTTCTAATATCCCGTCACTGGAGGCGGAGATACTCCTCCTTAAACGCCAGACGGAGGATTTGGAAAACAGGAACCGTAGGAACAACCTACGCTTATATGGACTTCCAGAACTTACAGAGGGGTCTAATCCTACCACTTTCTTCCAATCCTTTCTCGCCAAGATCTTGGACGCTCTGGCCTTAGCCTCCGTCAATATCCAACGGGCTCATCGCCTTGGTCCCAAGGTCGCTAGCAAACCTAGAGGTGTCATTATGTTATTCCTGCAATTCACTGACCTTTTACAGGTCCTTTCACCTGCCAAGCTCAAGAAACAAATCATATGGGAAGGACACCGCCTGTTTCTATCGCAAGATGTCTCCAAGACCACCGCGGATCGGAGGAAGAAGTTTTTGGACTTGAGACCTCAGCTTAGGGCACTCAATGCTAGATATGGTCTCCTTCATCCTTGCCTATTCAAGGTCACTTATAAGGACAGAACGACCACCTACGATGATCCTGCAGCCTTGCAAGCGTTTCTTCTACGACATTGTCCAGATGTTATAGATGTATCAAATCCTGGTTGACGGGACCTGCTGACTCTTTCTTCTTGTTGTGCTATGGTCCGGTTGTCTCTTTATTCATGCTGACGTTGTGCTTTCCTAATGTTTCCCATTACATTCGTTATTTTATTCTTTTGTGTCTCTATTGTTCATATTTAGTTTCTTTTCCTGTTTTCTTTTGATGCATTCCTCTATTCACTAGTCTGTTTCTCTTGTTTTTTTGCAGATGTTCCCCTTTCTCTTTCTCTTTTTACCCTGGTGTACCATACTGTTCTATATGCTGCGTTTGGATTCATGATATTAGAGGATTGATGTCCGCTCTGGATGTTGTCGCTGTTGTCTCCCGACGCCACCTTCCCATCCTCGTTTTTGCGTTTTTCGTTTTCGTAAGTATGTACTTCAGTCGCTCATTTTGGACATGTACTGTCTTCTTGTTCGTTTTCATTTCTGTCCTTTTATCCTACTCTTCTGCACTTGTTCTCCTGACAGATTTTCTTCCCTCTTTCCTTTCCTTCTCTTCCCCCTTTCTCCTCCCTTTACTTCCCCTTTCTTTTTCTCGAACTCAATATTTTCTCTGTAGCAGTGGTTTTTCTCTTTCCATTTTTCTCCTCTTTAGCCTATTAATTACTTTTTTCCTTCCTGTCTCTCTCTTCCTTTTTCCTTTTTTCCTCATCACTATGTTTGCATTTTTCTCAATTCTCTCAGTTCATTTTTATGTATTAATAAGCATGTTGCTGATAGGTGTTTTTCTTTACTGTTCCATTCCGTGTAACGACATGGAACGTTAAGGGATTGAATAATCCCATTAAAAGACAAAGAGTTTTGTCACATTTAGCAAGACTTAAGACTGATATTGCCCTCCTCCAGGAGACTCATCTCTCTGAAGCAGAGGCTCTAAAGCTCAAGCGTTGTTGGGTGGGTGATGTTGTTTACTCTCCCACAGTTTCCAGGAAGAATGCTGTTGTAATTTTGTTACATAAAAAGTTAAACGTTTCTTCAATCTCTCATGAATGTGATGTAGTCGGTCGTTGGGTTATTGTTACATTGCTTATAGACAATATTCCTCTCACCCTTTTTAATGTATACGCTCCTACTGGGATTGATAGATCCTTCTGGCCCTCTATTTCTGCTGAGTTGTCCTCTATCTCTGGGGATTACACACTTCTCGGAGGTGATTGTAATCAGGTTGTTGATCCCTTCCTTGATCGTCATTCCAAAGTCAAATTTGTCCCCTCTAAAATTCATACTCAGTTTGTAAATACTTTTCAAAACAATGCTTTGGTAGATATTTGGTGATTGTGTAACCCTGACCTTAGAGAGTACAGTTTTTTCTCCCCTCCCCACCAATCTCAGTCCCGCATTGATCATATTTTCCTTAGTAAATCCCTGTCCCAACATGCTATTCGCTCTGAAATTGCTTCCATTCTGCTTTCCGACCATGCTCCGGTTTTTGTGGACATTGACTTACTCCCTTTTTTTCCCCATTCCGGCAGATGGCGCTTCAATAATGCTTTGCTTTTGGAACCCACTTTTTGTTCTGAATTTAGCGCCATTGCCACTGAATTTTTCCTGCTAAATCATACCCCTAATTCCCCTTTTGTCATGGTTTGGGACTCTTTTAAAGCAGCCTCTAGGGGTTTTATTATCAACTTTGTAGTTCGGCGGAAGAAACTCCGTGAGCTCAAGTCTGAGAAAATCTTAACTGACATTAAAACTTTAGAACTTGCTTATTACGCTTCTAAATCTGAGTCTTCCCTTAAGGCACTTATTGAGGCAAAAATCTCTTTTAACAAATTTACAACGGCCGCCGCCTCTAATCTCTTACTAAAATGTAACCCTCGTTACTATGGAGGCAAGAATAAGATGGGAAAACTCCTAGCCAATTACTTAAAGATAAGAAAGGAGCATACTAAGATTGAATCCATTAAGACTTCTTCTGGAGAATCTACATTTAAGGATAAAGACATTCTTGCTGAATTTGTCAAGTTTTACGACAATCTATACACTCCTGAACGGGTCCCGGAGTCTGCTGATCTTCTTTCTTACTTTCAATCTCTTCCCTCTCCTCCGGTTTCTCATGTTGATTTTCACCCCCTGGAACGAGATGTTTCACTATCTGAAATTTCTCACGCTGTGTCTAAACTACGTCACGGGAAATCTCGAGGCCCGGACGGTTTTACTATCGAATTTTATAGTCACTTCACTTCTCTCCTTCTTCCTAAGCTTGTACTCTTATTTCAATCCTTCCTTGGACCGGGCTCATCAACCGGTTCTTTTCAGCAGGCTTTAATCTGTTTGATTCCCAAGGAGGATAAGGATCACTCCTTATGCAAGAACTACAGGCCAATATCCCTGGTCAATACTGATTATAAAATCCTAGCTAAGATATTAGCGTTACGCTTGGATCCCCTCTTACCAGATTTGATTGGAACCGAACAATCGGGGTTTGTCAAGGGTCGTCTCTCATCAGACAATTCTCATGTTTTCCTTAACATACTTAACAAGGCTTCCTCTATGGTTCTCCCTTTTGCGGCTATCTCTTTAGACGCGGAGAAAGCCTTTGATAGGATTGGGTGGGACTTTATGTTCCAGGCTTTGCGCTGGATCGGCATCCCTTCCAAATTCATCTCTATTGTTTCTCTACTTTATTCCGACCCTCAGGCTTCCATTTTTGTTAACGGAATGTCATCTGACTATTTCTCTTTACATAGGGGAGTTGGACAGGGCTGCCCTTTGTCCCCTTTGCTTTTTGTTTTAGCTCCGGAACCTTTCCTTACTAAGATTCGTCTGGATGACACCATTTCTGGTTTCCAAATTGGATCTCTTCAGGTTAAACTTTCGGTTTATGCTGATGACATTCTTTTTTATTGCTCGGATCCTATTTCTTCTATTCCCTCCTTTCTTCAGCAGGTCTCTTCCTTTTCTGCAGTCTCTGGCTATCGCTTAAACGCTGATAAGTGTGAAATTGTACCTTTAAATCCTCTCTGCCAGAAACATCTCTTTTCTCAAACCGGTTTCTCATGGCAGCCATCTAAAATCAAATATCTGGGTGTTTGGTTCGCTCCTCTCTTGTCTGATACTCTCAAACTAAACTTTTATTATATTTCCAAGAAAATGGAGGCGGCTATTACTCGATGGAATCCACTCTTTTTGTCCTGGTGGGGTCGACTCAACTCTATAAAGATGATGCTATGCCCCCTTCTTCTTTATACTATTTCCATGCTTCCCTTACACATCCCAATTTCTTTCTTTAAAAGGATCGATTCTTTACTGCTGAAATTTTTGTGGAACGGTAAACGCTCCCGGTTAGCTCTTGCCTCCTTACGCAAGGACAAAGCTCACTCTGGAGTACGCTTTCCTGTCTTCAGGGAATACCATCGAGCCTTCTCTCTGAAACAATCAATCCGTTGGTTCTCTTCTGATCTTCCTCACTACCCTCCTGTTTGGTTGAGTATGGAGTCTTCCTTTATTTCCCCCTTCACCTTTCACGAATTCATGGCCTTTACATCTCCTTCAGCCCGTCTTCGTACGCCTGTTATTTCTCATTCCCGCTCTCTCCTTCTAACCTACTTATCTTCATTTTACCCTTCCCTCCTTTCCATTCACGAACAGCCGATCTGGAACAATTCGCTTCTCAAAATCCGTAATCGCATCATCTTCTGGGAAACATGGCATTCTTGAGGATTATGTTGGATCTCTCAATTAATTTCTCATGGTACTCCTCTCTCCTTTCAGGCTCTTCAAACCTCTTTCTCACTGCCAGCTTTTGCTCAAGCACAACACGCTGCCCTCTACCCAGTCCTGATCTTGTACCTTCGCTCCTTATCATCTTCCAATGATGTTCCCTTAGAGCGTAAACCCACTTCCTTATTGTTGGAGGCCTCTCCCTCTGCTTTTGCTCTGTACAATTTTTTCCGTTACACCAATGATAGACTAAAGTCTAAAATCGAGAATGCCTGGGAATTGGATCTTACTCAGGAATGGCCGGTACCTCTTTGGAATAAAATATGGACTAAACTTCATAAAACCTCTAGAGCTGCTAATACTACCCAAACGTTATATTTCATTTATAACAGAACTTTATTTACCCCACTTGCTTTATCCCGTTTTTCATCAGATTCCCCCTCTACTTGTTGGTCATGCTCCTGTTCCTTTGCAGATCTCAAACACATGTTATTTGATTGTCCTCCTATTTCCCAGTTCTGGCAGCTAGTTTGGAACCAAATACAAAAGATTTTCCAATTTCAAGTTCCCTTTTCCCCCTCACAAGTTTTTCTTGGTTCTCTTTCACCGGATCTCCCTCAATCTCCCCGTCACTATCTATTACTTGACATTTTCATAGCTGTAGCTTTCCATACCATTACTTCTAACTGGAAGCAAGCTACCAATATCTCCTACCAATCTTGGTGGAATGCAGTCTGCTTTCATCATCGTTTAGATACCAACTATGTGTCCCCCACCTCCCTAGCAATTAAACGTGACCTGGTTTGGCTTCCTTTAGTGACATATCTTTCTTCCTCTGCTCCTGTGCATCCCTCTCCAGATTCTAGCACAGTCGAGGTACGCAACCCCCCATGATTTTCCCTCTGCCTTATTCTTGTAATTATAATTTAAATTTTCATTATATTGTATTGTATTGTATCTTTAATTCGTATTTATATGATTTGTTCATAAATCCTCATGCTTGTTATGTTTGCTTATCATGAGAATTTTATTGTACTGCCTATTTCAGTTATATATTCATTGTAACTACTACTTTCCCCCTTCCCTCCCCTCCCTCCCTTTCTTCATTTCTTCAATAAAATCAAACTTAAAAAAAAAAGAAATGGGGTTTCTGGTAGGCCAGAGTATGCACCTAAGCCAGGCAGAACCCACCACTCTCGCCAGGGCAAGTCAGTTACACACAGAGGTAACCTGTGCTTACCTTCTGCCAGCCTGGTGCAGAGCAGGCAGGCTTATTATCAGAGGAAATGTGTAAAGCATTTGTGCAACAAACTCACACAGCAACACAATGACTACACCACAAAATAAACTACACTTAGGATTGTTTAAAAATGTACTTTCAGTATTATATTTATCAGAAGATCAAAATGACATGAGGTCCAAAAGTAGTGTGATTAATGTCAGATCACAATGTCCCATTAGATTCAGAAAATAACCATTGCATAATTATTACTTCATGATGTGGGTAACAGAGAGTCTCTTTCCCCAGTGCACAGTACCTTTCAGGAGCAATCCTATATATCGCAGGAAAAGCCTGGGCACAGAAGCACCGCACTCCTACTAGCAGTTATACGGTACTTTCTGGGATGTTATTCACACAAGACAAATGCAATACAAATATCCACAAGTACCGTTCTAGTTATCACAATAAATGTCTGAAGGGCATCCAATGTTCTAATAAACATTTGCTTCCTTGAGAGATGTTAAGACCACATTAAATACAACAAATAAACAACAAGCTTTGAAGCACCTTTGCTTCTACCAGGGCATTAATGGTAACCAGTCTGTTTAGGGACAATGATCCTCATCAGGGATTAATCAAAGGACTCCTTAAGGCGGGAGCGGGCAACTCAACACTCCGCCAACTCCTTGTGATGGCATCTATCGGCCCAACCGAGTTGCACAAAGTGAGAGCCCGAGGGGCCTCCTGCGGTCCCTTGCAACAGCGCGTCTCTCAGGGCCCACGCTTGCTGGAGCGCCAGGCGACTACACTCGCCTGCCTTGCCGCATTTGTGAAAGTGGCGGGGGAACTGCCTTGAGAGTTGGGGCCACGTGGGCTGTTCAAGGGCAAAGAACACAGCGATCCCTAGTGTTGTAAATATGCTCTTTTTTGCAATGTTTCAATTATTTATTTAGATCTCAGTGCCATATAGTGCAAGTGTATTTCCTGACTTTTGTGTCCAATCAGGTTGATCAACATTATGATATATCATCATGGAATCTTTGTTGGGTATTTACATGATGTAATGGAATGTCGGATGAATTTGTCGGCACTTCGTTCAGGAGCAGCACGTATGGATTTCACCTGCGTGTGGGCCTTCATGATATTTATTATTTAAAATAAATCTTCTTTTTGAGGTCGAGCCTAGCGGAAGCGCGCATGCGCTGCTCGCTCTGCGAGGCATGCTGTATTAGAGTATGACTTGGAAGCCTCGTCCACACTCCACCAATATTTGTCATTGGCTTGTGTCATTGTCCTTCAAAAATGCTGGCTTCTGATTAGTACATAGGCTTCTTAGTACCGCCTTGGTACCGCCGCGTCTGCATTTGTTACCGCTCATAAAGACTGGACCTTTTACTTGGCTCGTTACACGGTCTCTGTTATTTAGCGGGTGTGAACTATTTTCTTTAATGGGCTTTCCTTAGTCCAGCACGGTACACTTTCACCTTAGCAGCCGCGCTGCTTTACTTAATTAATTTGCTGCGCTGTCCGTATCAGTTCAGTGTAGCAAATGCAAACAAGCATTTGCAATGCAACAGGTCTCTCATTTACACAAGTTTGAGCTATTGGCATTGTAAATGACAATGCCTTTTACAGGACACGAAAAATCCTCTTGCCCACTCGCAATGTGGACAGAGATTTTGTCAGGTCGAGCAATTTTTTGCAATTACTCGACCATGCTGGCGAGTTAATTTAAACTGGAAGGAACAGGTGTTTGGTTCATTCAGAAAGTGAGTAAGCAATAAAGACGCCTTTAAATCTTTTTTGTCTTGACACATTTGCTGTATGTTCAAGGACAGAGATCAAATGTTAGTTTTTTTTTTTAGTAATTGCTGCTTATCTGTTCATGGAAAATTTGTTTCACTTTTCCTTCTCTTATTATAGTTAGTGCCTTCTGTCAACTGATTTATCTGACAATAATTGTGAAACAAAAATCTGTAAAATGTCAGTTTTTTTTCCTAACAGGACATTTAAATAGCTTGTAAATAAATAGTACAATTATTTCAAAATATATCAGGAATTATGAAAGAACTTTTTTTGCAATTCAGAAGTGTGTTGCAAACAAAGTTTACACAGGAGCAAAACAAATCATAACACTTTACTTGGTGATGTGAAAATGACAAATATTTGCAGAAACTCGATTTCAAAACATTGTATACTATGTAGTTGTAAAACCACATGTCATTGGGAAATTCTGTCGGCATTTCAATGTAAAATCTGCTGATTGCAAATGTGTTGCTACCTCATGCTTTAGTTATGTATGTATTAAAAGTGACAGTTTTTAAACATTCATGCCCCTGCACTGATGACAATGTGGTTAATGAATTGAGGCTACTCAGCCGTCATCCTATTTGTGGCAAGATTTGTTTTATATATGGAGCAAAGATTTAGTCTTTTAAACTAAACAAGAGTTTTATGTACAGCAGACATGCTGATCTTACGTATTTGTAGGAGCTCTCATATGTGATAAAGAAGAAAATGGTGTCTCAGTGAATTAAAATACTTGCCCAGGATCACACAGTTTAAAACCAGTTTAAGGGTCAAAAGCATTATAATTAGGTCGAGTAGATTATTCATGTCACTAGACCCCTGCAGGTCTAGTAAAAAAGTTTGGATTTTTCTAGGCATTTTTTATTAATGTTTTGGTTTTTGAAACACAAATAAAACGCATTGTCATTTACAATGCCAATAACTCAAACTTGTGTAAATGCGAGACCTGTTGCCTTGTAAATGCTTGTTATCATCATCTTTGGATTCCTGTCTTAATGCCTAGCCCAGTCGGGCTCCTCCCTCCGGGTTTCTAGCAAGGAACAGGCAACGAGTGTTGTGCTCCCTGGGGGAGGGTAGAGGCTGCACTGTTCTGAGGTCTCCACGTTGCCTTGGCAACACGTGTAAACAAATGTGGTTCATTGGCTTACGCACGAACTGCCTGTACGGCACAAGTCAGGCAACACGTTGTTTTCTGGGGAATCAAGGGTGATTCGGCATACACTGCCTGAGCAAAAAGAACAATTGATGGTCGGAATGCTGAACAATGTCAAACATTCACCCCCAGTAGAGAGATCTGGGCCTAAATCCATCGTTGTTTTGCTCCTCACGCCACCCCAGTTTGGATCTAGCCATGTGCAAATCAGACCGTCCCCTCCAGCCCGCCCTGCCACTGTTAGAAAGATCTATATGGACCACCTGATAGTGCACACACCAGAAACCCGCACTGCTCCTTTTCTCTCCTCCCTCTCTATCTCTCCCGCATGTGGCCGGGGTGTGGGACCAAGAAGGACAATCAATCCAACACGGGGGACGGAGGACCAAAACGACAAAACCGCGCTCGAACGACTGGAAATCGGACCTACTCCAATAAGACTGGAAGCCAGAAACGAAGCATTCCAACCCCCACCCCCCCCCTCCCCCGGGCGTTTTTCTTTTCCTTCTTTTTCTTTCTTTTTTCTTCTTTTTCTTCCCCCACCCACGTATATGTTATGCTCCATGTAAATATATATTTTTTCTACAATAAAAAATTACAGAAATTAAAAAAAAGAAAGATCTATATGTAGTATGAAGTACTTTAGAAAGTCCTGCTTACAAAACATGAGGAGTTCGAGTCTGACTTTAGCACTAAGGTTGAATTACCAAATAAAGGATTAGGTGGCCCTGGATTGTGTTATTCCCCAATTTGAGGTCAGGAACTTGAAATATTGCAAAACAGCTCAAATCTATACCCCACAATATCATTATATATATTCGCATGTGTGCCTGATTCTTGCTGAACCGATAGAGTCCCAATAGTGTCTACCACCTAGAGTCCATGATTACCTGTCTCATATGGACCTTATAGAGAGTTCTATCTGTGTCAGGGGAGAACAAGTGATCATCTAACAGTGATGTTATGATAATCAGATGTACAATTTTGATATATTTGTTGAACATACATTGTTATATTGTTTTTCTTTTGTTCTGTAGCATAAATTTAACCTCTTGATGAAGGACAATGATGTCTGAAATGCATTGAGGATTCAAAGATTGAACATTTAATGAATGAGTGAAATGGATAAACATGAAATGTAATTATTAAGGATTCAATGCACTTGAGTTTCAGGCAAAAGAACAGTTGGATGATATATATTTTTTTTTATTTGAGTATATTTGTGGAACCATTGAACCCCTATTGGGGAGACAAAGGAGTGCCAGGGGGACACTGCACCTTTTGCTTACACAGCTCCTTGCTCATAGAGATACCTGGGGCCTAGCTTAGGGGTGACCTATGTGTAATAAAATGGGAGGAAAAGGCTTGGCAAGTAGTTGTAATGTGCACATGCAGGCCCTGCAGTGGCGAAGTAGACTCCGCATGCCTTTCCGTGGCGACATTGGTAAATGCCCATCCAAAAATGGATGGAGGTGTCTGATAGACACTGCCACCATATAATCCCTTTTCCGCCCCGGTCGCCAAAGCGGCGGACGGTCTTTCCGTCCGCCGCAGACCCCCCAGCCATGCTAATATGGCGGGGGTCATTCCGGCACGGCGGGGTCGATCAAACATCACGAGGAATATAGGCCTTTTTTTTGCATGCCATAACAACGCGGTTGTTACAACGACCGCGTTGTTATTTCGCATACTGTTACAACGCAAGTCGGAACAACGACTTGCTTTTAGGGGGCGCTGGATGTTGGAATAGTATAACTTACTATTCCAACTCCAGTCTGTGCGGACACTAGGGAAGGTGTTGGATTTTAAATCCAACACCTTCTGCCCCCTAACGCAAGTCCTTTTTCCAACTTGCATTGTAACGGTATGCTAAATAACAACGCGGTTGTTGTAACGACTGCGTTGTTATGGCATGCGTTGTTTAGCATGCAAAGTAAATGCTGTTTACCGGCATGGAGTAGACATCCAACTTGGCAGACCCCTTTAGTCCAGTGTTTAGTATTTTTGGAGGGTTTATATTGTTTCGAGCTCATTGTCCCTTCAGAGGACGTTATAAAATGCTTGAATGGACATTTATTGGTAATGGAAATGAGCACTTAAAATGGTGGCTATTTATGTACTGTATGTATGTATTGCTGTTGCACTTTTATGGTCATTTGACCGAAATAAAGTGTTTTGATAATGAATATACAGTACGATGGCCTTCGATGCACATGGACTAAAAAGAAGTTTATTTTTATTGCAAAAAACTGAGTAGGACAATTCTACCCTTTGTTAATACACTTCAATTAAGAACATTTAAAAGAGTCGTGAAGGGGTACCGCCTACTCTTTAAATCGGTAACTAGTCACAATATCGAATTAGAAATATTGAGTGGACAAAATATTGAGTTTTTAATATCGAGTGGACAGGATATCGATTGGCAAAAATATAGTGGTAAGAATATCAACATGCAGGTAAGAAATATCGTTTTTCATAATATCAAAGTTAGCAATATTGTTTGTAAAAATATCGTTTTTAATAATTTTGACTTTTTTTGTGTTTTGTATGTTAGTATGTGTTACAAGTATGTATTATTTTTGTAATGTATGTTTGAATTTTTTTTAAATAATGCATTGTATGTTCATCAATTTTTGCGTACTTTAATTGCGTAGTGGGTTGTGGGTTTATAGGGGAATAGGGTGGGAAGTAATTTAATTATAATTAAGGCTTCCTGTTTTCCGTTTTTACTGATTTTTACAGATAAATACAGAAAACCATTTATTTTCTTGTATGGATTTATTTTTAAATGTGGATAAAAACGGAAATTTTGTGTTTTTTGAGTGATTCTAAATACACTGTGCCATGACTGCCAGGCCAAAAACTGTGTGGATTGATAGGTAAGCTGGTTTAACAAAAGGGATTTTTAGTAAAGAGGTTAAACAGCAGTAGATATGCACAAGGCTGATACTGAAATGTGCATATTTTCATTTAGGTGCAATGATTTATCTTCTGCAGGTGTTTAGATCACTGAGTCCTGGCAGGCATTCAAGCGTGACTACATATTTATTGGTTAAATACAGAAATACACCAGTTTCAGCTTTATTTTTTTCACAAAACCCATAATAAATATGGACAAATACAGATAAAGTTGACAAAATATAAATATGGATAAATACAGACGGAAACGTGAAAAAATACCATAAAACCGAAAGCCCTAATTATGATATATTTTTTAAGAATTACTTAGAATTAAATAATTATATGTTAATTACTTTTTGCATAATTTAATTCTGTAGTGGATTGTGGGTTTATAGGGGAATAGGGTGGAAAGCAAATTAATTGAAATTAATAAATCAATTATTTAATTAATTAATAATTTAGTATTTAATAATTTATATTGTTAATTAAGTTAATTTATTTATTAGTAATTAATTATATATTGACTAATAACAATTAATAATTAATTCTTAATTGTGTTTTTTTATTTGTAATTAATTAGATATTAATTATTAATACTTAATTTGTAAATATGTTAATTGTGTACTTTTTTAGGAGTGGGTTGAGGGTTGATAGGGGAGTAGGGTGGGAAGTAATTTAATTTTAATGTAATTTTTGATATTTTTATATAATATTTATTAAAAGGTATTTTATAGTGTTAATTGTGTGAATTAATTTAGATTTGATGTTATTAATTTATTGTTAATTGTTATTAGTTAATTAATTCATTATTTAATTATGTTAATTTATTAATATTTAACAATATTGTGGGTGACATTTATAGGGGAAAATGGTGGGAGGTAAATTAATTATATTGCAGGAGTGGGTATACTAAGTTATTCCCCTACGCTATCCAACTCTTTCCCTTCTGTTACACTTGGTGGATTGGGAATATTAAATTATTCCCAGCTGCTATCCAACACTTTCCCTACTGTTGCACTCGCTGTAGTGGGAATAGTCATTTTTACCCACCCGCTATCCAACACTTTCCCTACTGGTGCACTCACTGGAGTGGGAATAGTAATTTTACCCTCCCACTATCCAACACTTTCCCTACTGTTGCACTCGCTGTAGTAGGAATAGTAATTTTTACCCACCCGCTATCCAACACTTTCCCTACTGGTGCACTCACTGGAGTGGGAATAGTAAATTATTCCCACACACGCTATCCAACACTTTCCCTACTGTTGCACTCACTGGAGTGGGAATAGTATTTTTTAAACTCCCGCTATCCAACAATTTCCCTACAGTTGCACTCGCTGGAGTGGGAATAATAATTTTTAACCATCCACCATCCAACACTTTCCCTACTGTTGCACTCCATGGAATGGGAATAGTAATTTTCACCGGCCCGCTATCCAACACTTTCCCTACTGTTGCACTCACTGGAGTGGGAATAGTAATTTTTGCCCATCCACTATCCAACACTTTCCCTACTGTTACACTCACTGGAGTGGGAATAGTTATTTTTATCCACCTGCTATCCAGCACTTTCCCTACTGTACCACTCGCTGGAGTGGGAATAGTAATCTTTCCCCACCCGCTATCCAACATTTTCCCTACTGTTCCACTCACAGGAGTTGGAATAGTCATTTTTATCCACCTGCTATCCAGCACTTTCCCTACTGTACCACTCGCTGGAGTAGGAATAGTAATTTTATCCCCTACGCTATGCAAAATTTTCAGTATTGTTATATTTAATGTAGTGTAAAATATTATTATTTTTTTTAATATTTATTTTAATGTTTTAACTTATTATACATAATTTAGTTTAATATTCATGTTATAGGTTTATTTATATATGTATGTAATTATATTTTAAATTATGTTTTTAATATTTTGTTTAAATATATATTATTTTCTAATATTATTAAGTTAATATGTATAAAACATTTGAAAATGCATGTTTTTTACATTACATTTATTATCTATTAATTTTAATCTTTTTTAATTCTTATTAAGAAGCTATACTTAATTATATTTATTATTTAATTAATTTTATATTACTTTTAAGACAAGTCGATATTTTAGCAAACTATTTTATTAACAATGATATTTAGGATTCAATATTTTTATATTTACCTTTTGTAGATAGGAAGTCGATATTCTGTTACTCAATATTTGTACCTCGATATTGTGGCAGCTCGATCTTCTTCTCCTCGCTTTAAATGGAAGAGTAAATATCAAACATCTGAAACTGCAAGTAGTGAGTTCAGAAACCACAATGGCCTCCTAACGGCATTTGCTCCTTCTTAATCAAATGAGGAATGTTTCTTCCCGACCGAGGACCAGATTACGATGCGGTTAGGAACATAGGCTCCCATTGAAGTCAATGGGAGTCCAACCAAATCGTATCTGGAAGCATCCAGATGCATCATACTCAGTCGGTCGGACTCTCCCAATTCGTCTTGGCCGGAAACCATTCCCAAACCCATTTGATCGGGAAGATTTCCCAACCGCATCGTAATCGGGACCTATATCTTTAGCTCTTGGAGCATGTCTCCAAATATAATAAACAGCGAGGTCCTTACTGAGATTTACTGCGACCATAACCCCTTTTTTGTGCAACTAATGATCCCTTTTGCCCAACATAAGTTTAAACCAATAACCCCCCTCTCAGGGTTCTGATGGAGCCCCTGCTTTCACTGATCTAACAATCTGCGGAACCTGGTCTACGTTAGGAGGGGTGAAAGCCTTCAAACCGTCGCCAGGCTGACAAAGAGGTGAAGAGGAATGATTCACTTGAGGCTCAACAGGATAGGTGAAAAATACAATGCCAATCTCTGCAAGGCTTCTATAAAAATAGCAGCAGATAAAAGGTAGGATGACTTTAAAAATAGCAGCGAAGAAAGCCCGTTTTTGGGACTCCGATTCTTACATTGGTATTTAACGCAGTCTGTAACCTGGGTGTGCCAAGGTCATGGAGCTCTTCAATAATCGTCCCTATTTTTAAAAAAGGTAATGTGCATGATGCCAAAAGCTATCAGCCGATTCCCCTGCTAGACTCCACAGTTAAAGTCATTGGGAGGGTGGCCTTGGACAGTTTACTTGACTGGATCAATAAAAAGAGTTTACTTGTCCAAAGTCATTATGGGTTTAGGAAGGGCCTTGGGACTATTGAACAGTGCCTCAAACTCCATCTTTTTATGGCAAAATACAAATATGCCAAGGGAGTTTCTACCCACTTGGGGCTTTTTTAGAGAGTATGCATATTGATGCAGGTTTGGTTTTATTTTCTAGAGACTGACACCATGATCTCACAGCATCAGTTAGGTAGGGCAGTGCTGGCGCATGTACACAGCCATTTAGCATCAAACGTGGGGTGTGCCAGGGATGTGTCCTAGCCCCAGTCCTATTTTTCCTTTATACTAACGATTTGGTATCTGTTGGGGCAGACGTTCCGTATGTGGCGAAGAAGGCTGTGCCCACACTATCCTATGATGACGATGCGGTCCTCCTGCAAATGACGGCCAACAGCCTCAAGAAGCTTATTTCTAGTTATGATAGCTTTATGAAAGACCTGGAGACCAACCTTGAGAAAACTTTCACCATCGTATGTGGCTCCAGAAATACGAAAACCTGTACCTTAAATATTGATGGTAAAATACTAGGTAGGGTCAGCACCTTTTCTTACCTGAGCATAGATTTCGATGACGAATGTACATGGTCAACTCGTACCAATAATAGGATAACTCGTCACACCCAAGCTGTAGGTACCACTTCAGCGCTCGCAATGTACATTGACAAAAAACATATTGCCCCGATTTTAGATATTTATAATCAGAAATGCCTCCCAAATTTAACGTATGGAATGGGTATTTGGGGAGGCAGGGATGTTCATGCAATGCAGACGGAGGAGAATAGATTCTGTCGCCTCCCGCAACCTCACATTTCCCACTGCACCTGGAGCTAAGCATGGAGTATGTCGAAGATATCATCAATGTTGCTCCGTTAGCTCTCTGGTGCTCAATTCAGTATAACAACGAAGCCGCTCTTAATCGGGCAGTCATTAGAGATTGTTTATCCTGTGCCCACGGTCTGGCTATTCCATCGCAAAAATATATTAAAGATAGTTTTTTGGCCCTTGGTTGTGTCCAGATGTTCGAGCATCCAGAGTCCATCCAAAAAAAGGACAAAACATGGGTTCAGGATAGCTTTCGTAAGTATAAACTAGTGATGAGGGAATTAACAGAAGTTTCCAAACCTTTAGTCAGAGATAATTGTATTATCCAAATGTTACCAACAATCGCTCCATATTTATTATATGTGATCAACGTCCATGACGGCCTTCGTGTGGACTGATATTGACAACTCCTGCCGTAACTTATGGCAATTATATAAGATGTGGCCTCTCGTATAAAAAGTGTTTCCCTCGACTTTGGACAACAAAACGAAGCTAATCACAAGGATGGCAAAGTTTTTATAGACCTGAAAAATACAGAAAACAAAAAATTTCTACTGAAGTCGCACAGAAGTTGAAAAAGTGAAGCCGTTTTGAGAATAGTTTTGAATAAATAAGTCAGTTATGATATGGGGAGTGAAAACCAATACGAATATCCCTTTGGATATTGACAGACCCCGCAACTTGTAGCAACGCTAGCTTGAGGATACCCTGCATCCACACGATAATCAAAAAATAGCAGTTTTGAGGTCCTGAGGAAGGTGGTACAAGTTCGCCGAAACGCGCGTCGACCTAGCGTGGAATCCCACATAACATTCTGTGGTTGCTACTCAGTCAGAGTTTCTTTCTCTGTCAAAACCTTACATACAGAAAGAATATTTAGTGGATAAATGGATAGTATGCAAGTGTTAGTATGAACGACTGTTGAGTGTGATTTAGGTGTGGGCATCAGGATAGTTTTTTACATTTTGTGGATAAAAACTTGAAACAAATATGTAAATGATGAATTATGTGTTAATTGTCCAAATGAATTTATAAAAAAGAAATGTTATAAATGTTATATAAAAAAAGCATCTAAAAAGGAAAAAAAGCTCTTTTTTGATATACTCTTTAAAAAAAGAAATAAAACTTGATAAATACAAATCTAAAAAATGTGTTATTAGCATATTTTGAAGGACATGAGATATTGATGTGAACTGAGACACAATGTATAAATTATGTAAGCCATAAGGGAAATTCTTTATTCATGTGTGTACATTTTCCCCTCTTTTCCCTGGCTTGAAGTAAATTTAGAGGGCGTCCCCATCTACATACTATTACAACGTCCATGAGAAAACACTGTTGGCTAGATTTAGGGTAGGTTCTGTTCACTAGTTAATATGTTTTCAATTAGGCTAGTATTCACCTGCCTCTATTGGAACCTGTCCTTGTGATGAGCAATCTAATCAAACTATTTCACACTTTGTCTTTTTCTGCCAATTTTATTTGCAATTTACTAAGGAAGTTTTTATCACCTCTGCTGCTTAGATACAAATTTTCTAAATCTAAAGCCGCTCTATTTGTTTTTTGCGACTCAATGACTGTAGCGTATGCTACGCAGTTGTTAGCTTTCTGAAATGCACTTTGGCCAAACGAAGGCATAGGCTGTTTTGATAAAACAAGCTTTTATATTTGTTTTTAATCAAGTATTGCCGGCTCCGTACTGCAAAATGTATTCTGTTTCTTACATTCCTCATTCTCTCACTATGCTGTTTTATCTGATTTGATGTTTTTGGAACCAATTTTTATGCACTGTCACTTTATCAAATGTGAATTAACAAATGACCACTTCTTTTTAACCATAGATGTTTCTTTTAACATGTTGTGTGTTTTATTGTATGATTATTATATTGTGTGTATCTTTTATGATCTGCCTCTGGAAGATCGAATAAGGACAATTGAATTGAATTGAATTGAATTGAATTGAATTGAATTGAATTGAATTGACCTGCACCGGGTATTACATTTTTTGTTCCATTTCGCAAAGACCTGAAGATCTACCTTTTCTTCTGACATTAGTTTTTCCACTGGATTGTGGCCAGTGTTCTCTGAGCGCCAAAACATCTCTAGGTAATCACACACTTTATAAATACATTAACATAAAATAACATTACATATAAGGTTCCCAAAATTCAGTCTAAGATAAGACTACACATATGGGTGGGGGCCTAAAGAAAAGATAGAATTAGGGCTTAACCTATATCTTGGATGTATGTATACCCCGTTGCAACGGCGATGGAGTATACATAGCGCAAAGGTAATGATCTGCCAGCCAAATTCAAAAGCAAACGGACCTTCGATTTAATTACAGCAGAGACTACTCCACCTCCACTATGGTTAAAACCCTCCAATGCCCATGCAGACCTCTAATTCCAACCACCAAATTTAGTTGGACGGAATCAGAGGTCAGTTTTCAGTGTCCGTCACCACCAGGAAACCACTAGCGATGAGGGGCAGTGAAAACTGATAAATGCTCCTCTTGAAATGGGAGCGCTCCCATGGCGAAAGGCGCATTTTCTTTTATTATTTCCAATGTTCAGGATTTTCTTTTTGAATGTAGAAAAGAAAATAGTGTGGTGCAG
Organism: Lissotriton helveticus; assembly: GCF_964261635.1. NCBI lineage: Eukaryota > Metazoa > Chordata > Amphibia > Caudata > Salamandridae > Lissotriton > Lissotriton helveticus. The sequence goes on along the minus strand of NC_136059.1, from coordinate 32,406,127 downwards.
AGCTTTGTAATGTTGACGGAGCCTTGCACCCAATTATAACAGCATTGACGGGAACCGCCATGATGACCATTCCAGCCAATGCTTTAGAAAGGATCACCAGCTTAGTGGTCACCTCCATCAGGGAGAGAGAGTAATTTACTCTGTCTCCCTGGTCTCCTTGATGGAGAGATGGCCCCCTGCTATAATATTAATTAGTCCCTTAGTGTCAGACTTTGCGTTAACATTAATACAGAAATTGAGATTCCTAAAATCACATCGTTTTCATGCCACATAATGTTAATAGAAATAAAATCACACAGTAAATAGCCACATTTCCTCTGGTTTTAAGTAACAATAAACACCTTTCACCAGCACCAAGATGATGCTTAGGGCATGCGCAGTATAAAATAAATCCACCGGGTGCTCGACTGAAGGGTCCACAATCCCAGCATCAGAAAATTTTCAAAACAGTCGTGGGTGCATGTGGGATGAACAAACCTCTGCTCAAAATGTGGTGGGGTTACCTGGGAATTATCATTTGAAATACTCCATTGGAGAAGTTTTGAACTTGATGACGTCATCGTGGAGCTCCTGGAGGCGGGGGCGATGCTCCGGTTTGAACAGGTTGACACCTGCACCCAGGAAGTAATGGGGTAGATTTCGTTGCCGGAGGTAAAACACAAGATAATTCACCAGCCTTTTGAAGCTCACCGTCAGGTCCTCCCAATCATTCTCTGAGGGGTGCTCCTCACAGGCCCAGAACAACACGGTCTGTAGAAACAAGCACATAAACTATTAGTCCCTGAAAAGATGCTCTAAACCGCCTCATCAAGCCATGTGCGAATCACTGCATTCAATGGTTTTTGTGGCATTTGTTTTTGGTAATTATATAAGACGTTCCTATGTATCAGTGGTGGCTGGTGAGATTTTAAAGTGGTGAGGCGCAAAAGTTTGTGATAATTGCCCTGTGGTGAGTGAGCATAGTGAGTGAGCCTGACTGCCGTAAAGGAGGACCGGAAGTTTCCCCCCCCCCCCCCCCCCCGGAAAAAAAAGAGTGGGCACTGGTGCATTTTCAAGGAAATTTGAAAAAGGAAGAAGGTTAATAGAGCAATTGTGAAAGTGTAATTATGACATCAATAAAGAGATTTCATATATCATATTGCAACACCTGTTCTGTGTGCACTGCTACGTGCTACCCGTGTATTTTTAAAAATCCCAGACTTCAGTCAGGCATGCAACTTTGATGACAGCACCCCCCTTCTGATCATTGTGTCAGCCCCGTTGGGGCCACCCATGGAATCTGTCACCAGGCAGGCCCTGTGTTAGCTTCTGTCCTGACAAATGGCTTGAATTTTACTGCCTGCATTTGAAAGAGCCTGCTTACAGCAAACCAATGAGTTTATTTTGTAGGCAGCATGCGAGCCATTTGTCAGGCCATGAAGACAGCACACAGCAGGGCCAGCTTTAGTATTGATGGCGCCCGGTGAGACAATGTTTGTTGGCGCCCCCCAATGACCAGATCCGCAACGGATACCCTTACTAGCACCCTTTAACCGTGCCCCTCAAGTCTCCATAACTACTCTCTCTCTGAGATGCAATTAATTAGTATTATAGTGCCACTCATACCAGTGTAGGGTGTCAGAGCACTTTACACTGTGTGGCTCACTGGTTAGAGGAGGCAGACCTGGAAGCAGAGGTCAGCCCGGGACCAGGGTTCAATTCCCGGCTCGGCGGGGTCTTGAGTCCTAAAATGTCCATGGACTCGATAATTCTCGCTTCGGTGCCTACTCGATTCAGGGGTTCACACTCTGCGACTCTGGGCAATAGCTTGCTTAATCTCCACTACGGCCCCTCGCGGCGGGATGCCTGGCTTTCACCTTGCGGATACCCTGCCGGGGTTATCTCACAGGGGAATACCAGGACGGGTTCCCTAAGCAAGTGCTTAGAAACCGCTTGGTGATTTGCGCTATATAAATTCCTGTACATTTACATTTACATTACGTCTCACACACATTACACAGAGACAATCAATCATACTTGTATAAATCAGTGTATAGGAAATGTTAAATTCGACAAAGGAATACAAGATGTAGAAGTCACATGTCATCTAAACGGCTAGACAATATATTTTAAGAGTGCTTGGTCTGGAGAAGCACAAACTCAGAATTTAAAATCTAACACCATGGTTCGGGTTCTCTTTAGTAATAAGAATTGATTTATATGGAAATTAACCCTTTATACAACATTAGGATCATGAAAGACTAGGGAAAATCACGACACTCTAAACTATACTGTGCAGTTTGCATGCAGCTCTTTGATGACAGTTAATAACTCACTGTTCTATATTAAGGTTTAACTTATAAACTGAAAGTCACAAAAGGATCTCTCTGACAAAAGCAGTAACCCACTGACCTAGTTACATTATATGCACTGTGTGATCTGTATGGTACACGTTCTTTGCAGCAGGCACATTAACCCTCTGCACTACCTTTCCACGAGTCAAAACGTCCACTAGACAAAACTCTCCAGGAAAAACAATAATCACCAGGGTTAATTTAACATTTTTATTGTTGCCTAAAATTGCTGGAGGCAAGGAATGCACACAGGGCTGAGGCCAGTCCTCAGGAGGAGTCGGATGGGCTGTAAACTCTTGGTGAAGGAAATGACAAGACAGCCCAAGTCAATTGTGAAAAACTGTGGAAAGGCGTGCAGGCTCGCCTCTCGCTCACATGTAAATAAAATGTGCACAATAATAGTACATCAGTAAAACAGTTGTTTTATCGATCCTCGCGGAGACAGAGGGCCGCGTGGCGTGCCTGGTGCTGCACCGGTCAGGGGTGATTTATGTCACTGGAACAAATTAACGATCAGCTTTGCACAACACTCTTTGTTGTGCAGCTGTGTAGCATGCGCGTACAAACCTAAAGCGTAAAACAAAACAAAACTTTACATGCAGAACCACGGATGCCGCTGGAATACACAACAGGCAGTTACTGAGAAATGGCCAGCGTACGACCTACTGTAAATTTAATTGGGGAGACATCCAGCCGCGGCCCGCGCAGGTAAGAGTGGTGGGTGGGATTTCGACAGACATTGAAAAGGGAAACTTAATTATTTATTTAATTTCCCCTCATTGTCGTCTGTCAAAATCCACCCCTCCCCCCACCCGGCCCCGCCGCTCTTACCTGTACGGGCCGGGGCCGAAGACATCATATGCAGGGCACAGGTCCTATAAGAGAGAAGTGGGGGGACTGACCAAGTAAGACAGTATGCAAATGACATCATGACATCACGACGTATCGCTATAAAAGAAATAAATAGCGCTTTTAAACTATTTGTGTAAATACTGGGACAGACCAACCCATCTGACAGTCTGACAGTGTCTGCATTTATATACAGGGATAGACCAAGGCAAAAGCTGCCTCTCTTAAGTACCTGTGAAGAGATTGCAAGCTGTGTGCCTTTATTTCCCTTCCGTGGCATTCAAATTTACGTGGGAGGTTCCAGGCGGCCCCCAGTCAGCATACACAAACAAAAGGAGGCCAGATGGCCCCTTAAATTTGGCCCAGCTGGAGGTGAAAAGAGGCTCCCTCGCTGCCTGCACGTTGCTGCTGGAATTGAAAGAAGCCAACGTACATGCGCAGCTGAACGTGTCCTGGTGTCTTACACGGAATCAAAGAGAAGGCCCTTGACTGGACCACATCCTTCCTCTCCGGCAGAACCCAGAGCGTCCGCCTCCCACCCTTCCGATCGAAAGCCACAGAAATCATCCACGGCGTCCCCCAGGGCTCATTCCTCAGTCCGACACTGTTCAACATCTACATGGCCCCCCTCGCACAAGTGGCCCGCCATCACGACCTCAACATCATCTCTTACACCGACGACACCCACCTCATCCTCTCCCTCATCAAGAACCCACACACCGCCAAGAACAACCTCCACGAGGGAATCAAGGCCGTCGCCGACTGGATGAGGAGCAGCCGTCTGAAGCTGAACTCGGACAAGACGGAGGTACTCATCCTCTGACCCACCCCCTCAGCCTGGGACGACTCCTGGTGGCCGACCACACTGGGAGCAGCACCAACACCCACCGACCATGCACGCAACCTAGGATTCATCCTCGACTCCTCCCTCTCCATGTCTAAACAGGTCAACGCCGTCAACTCCTCCTGCTACAACACCCTCCGCACGCTCCGCAAGATCTACAAGTGGATACCGACCGAAACAAGAAGAACTGTGACACAGGCCCTCGTCAGCAGCAGAGGCAACGCACTCTACGCAGGAATCCCAGCCAAACACCTACGTCGACTACAACGCTTCCAAAACGCCTCCGCCCGACTGATCGTCAAAGTCCCCCTCCACAGTCACATCACCCCCCACCTGAGAGACCAACACTGGCTCCCCGTCGACAAGAGGATCACCTTCAAGCTCCTCACCCACGCAAACAAAGCACTCCAAAACGCCGGACCAGCCTACTTGAACAGCAGACTCAGCTTCTACACCCCCACCCTCCAGCTCGGCTCCGCCAGCCTCGCCCTCGCCGCTGTTCCCCGCATCCAACGAACGACCTCCAGCGCCAGATCCTTCTCCTACCTCGCCGCCAAGACCTGGAACACCCTCCCTACCCACATAGGGCAGGCCCAAGACCTACTCACCTTCAGAAGACTCCTCAAGACCTGGCTCTTCGAGCAGTAGCAGCACTCCCCTCAGCGCCTTGAGACCCTCACGGGTATGTAGCGCGCTCTACAAGTACTCTGATTGTACTACTATGATTGAAGTTCAACATATTTCAGTGGGGCCTAACTTCTTGGCCGGAGGGGAACGGCGTCCACCCTGTGAAAATAGGGGGTGGACGCCGTGTATCTGCGTGTACCCCCGACTCGTGCCCTGATCATATGGCATACCTTAACATGCCTCAATGAGCTATAATTATTGTTAACATAGAAGGTACCAGCTGAGGATCAGTGCCAATTAAAATTGTAGCTCAGGGACGATTTAAAACAAAAACAAATCCTTCGACGTGAAGTGAATCATCGTTTACACACAACTGGCTGGTCCTCGAACAAAGGCGAGGGAAGCTGGCAACAAAACCTTTTTCTGTAATGCAGGCAATTCAAACTTACCTGCTGTGGATGGAAGCACTTTTCAAATCAAGTGCATGCTGTAAGCCCGAAGCAAAACTAGGAATCAACAACCCCTGCGACTGTCTCTGTCCTTGCGGCATGAAAAGGGAAGAGAGACAGCCTCCTCCTATCCCCGCGCTACCTCAGTCACATGCACATACAGTCCACACCAGGGCAAAGGCCCTGTCTGAAAAACCAGACGCCTCTTAGCCAATCCAGATGCTGCTTTTGCTGTTACAGCTGCACTTGGATTGGCTAGGGCAGGCAACCTCAGTGCTCATTACTGAGACCAGGGGATGTGGCTTTGAGTCACCCTGGCCCACTAATAGGCACTAGAGAGGCCTCTAGTGTGCATGTAGGATTGGCCGGAGAAAGGCAGCCGGCCAACTCAACATGCGCACTTGGGCCCAGGTGCCTCTAACGAGTGTCTGCCAATAATGTTAAGCGAGCCCCACCTCCCTCAGGCCTGCCCAGGCTTAGGACCCGCATCGGCCGCGATTATGCAACCGACCAATGGCAAAAGATGACTGCCGTGGGCTGCGGGCAGAACGTAAACAGTACATTTTTATAAATGGTACTTTACTCAGATTAATAGAGGGTTGGGGGGCCATAATATAAGTAGGGCAAACCCCCAAT